>NC_057725.1:17618444-17638027 GCF_004010195.1 Chiloscyllium plagiosum | reverse complement strand
ACTTGTCCGACCTGCCTAGCTCCTTTTCCACCTATCCACTCCACCCTCTCCTCCCTGACCTATCACCTTCATCTCCTCCCCCACTCACCTATTGTACTCTATGCTACTTTCTCCCCACCCCCACCCTCCCCTAGCATTTCTCTCCACGCGTCAGGCTCTCTGACTTTATTCTTGATGAAGGGCTTTTACCCGAAACGTCGATTTTGCTGCTCATCAGATGCTGCCTGAATTGCTGTGCTCTTTCAGCACCACTGATCCAGAATCTGGTTTCCAGCATCTGCAGTCATTGTTTTTACCTTGGAGCTTATGATGTTAGAATCTGGTGTTTCAGGGTGCTTCTTTCATTGAAAAGTTTTCCACTTGAGACACAAACTTTAAGGACTGCAACAAGTTTAATATCTGTATCACCTAAACAGGAAATGGAATTGAATAGATATTAAAATATAAATACAAGAATGGAAATGCCAGTGCTAAATATTACACAATTTGGAATAGCTTTTACTTCCTGAAATGTAATACTTTGCTCATTGCCGATAAAAATAAACCTTGATACATGACCTTTTGAATACGTAAATGTATTCAATATGTAACAGGCCCTCAGGTAATATAAAAGAAGACTTTCAATTATTGCTAAAACAGACAAAAATGGAAGGTTCTTGGATCTGGAAGGAGTACAAGTAAAAGGTGAATGAACTCGTCTAGCTCGTCAAAACTCCCAATCAGTGCCTTGCTGGGATTATCAGCACAGCTCTGCACCACCTCACAACACCAATGGGATTCCCCACTTCACAGTCTTGCCTTTCAATCACTGCAGCGTCCTATGCCTTTTACCATTTCCAAACTTAGCTATCAGTCTCAGCATTATCACCCCTCATGCATACACTTGATTATCCATCGTATAACTAAACAAAGTATTCGACGCCCACACATTGAGCAGACATTTTTAGCACACTGCTCCTTCTCAAACAAATTCTCTTTCATCTTTGAGGACAATCTCGTTTAACTAGGGACAGGATTTACACGTCAGAAAGAATTCTATCCCTTCATGAGCTCTTACCTGCTGCAAAGTCTTCTCTTTAGCTGGGTAAGGGAGAGTCAGAATGTTAGAGTGGATAATATGAGCAAAAAGTATGCCACTTTTGTTTTGGGCTTAAATGGAAATCAAAGGTAAATTAAATCAACACTAGTATTAACATTATTTTGTGCTAATGCACTGTACAAAGTGCAGGTAACATTGAAAAGTTAATTTGTAAGAACATTAACAGTAAATTATCATTAAACTGTCCACTATTGATATTCTCAATTGTGGTGCCAGGTCAATGCAGTGAATATGTGTCTAATACATTAACCTGAATTGATGCAGTATTCACAACAAGGTGAATGGTTTAAAGACACCAATAGAAGGAAATGGGAATGATCTAATTGCCACTACAGATAATCAAGGCTTCAGGATAATCAAGGTTGGGAAATGAAAACAGAAGGATATGTGATATTGGGAAGGACAAGTTAAAAAAAGAAGAGCAGAGGCTCTCCACCCATAGAAAGGAATGGAATCAGAGCTTTAGCATGGCAGGATCTCAGACTGGAAGAACGAATAGGGGTGGGATGGTGGCTCAGTGGTTAGTATTGCTGCCTCACAGTGCCAGGGACCTGGGTTCGATTCCAGCCTCGGGTGACTCTCTGTGTGGAGTTTGCACAGTCTCCCCGTGTCTGTGTGGGTTTCCTCCAGTTTCCTCCCACAGTCCAAAGATGTGTAGATCAAGTGAATTGGCCATGCTAAATTGCCCATTATGTTAGGTGAACTAGTCAGGGGTCTGGGTGGGTTACTCTTCGGAGAGTCGGTGTGGACATCCTGGGCCGAAGGGCCTGTTTCCATACTGCAGGCAATCTAATCTAATAGTGGGATGGAGATAAGAAGCAGCCAACATGAGTAGGAATTATTTATAGGTCACCAAGAAGTAGTAGCCATTTGGGACACAATACTAATTTAGAGATTTGAGGAGTATAATTCTATATAACTCATTTTTGGGTGACTTGAATTTGTATATAGACTAATGAGCACTAATGCTGGCAGGCTGGGTTTCTAGAGTGCACGAGGGATGTTTTTCTAGAGCACTATATTGAGGAACTAATAGGATATTTTAAATCCGTTAATATATATTGAAAAGGTATATTCAATAATCTTGTAAAAAAAATGTTGAGGGAGGAATGGTCATATAATGTAATTTTACATTCTGCTTGAAAGTGATGATGTGGAGTTGCTGGTGTTGGACTGGAATGGACAAAGTCAGAAGTCACAAGACACCAGGTTGTTGTCCAACAGGTTTATGTGAAATCACAAGCTTTCGGAGCATTGCTCCTTTGTCAGGTGAAGTACTTGAAAATGAGGTGGTTCAATATGAAATCAGGGTGCCATGTTTGGAAAATGGAAAGAAATGAAGATAGAGGGGCAAATGGATTGAAAAAAAATAAAATGACAGTAGTTTATATTTTTTTTATTTCAAAAATATACTTTATTCATAAAATAATTTGATGGTCTGTACAGTTGGTCATGTCATACATATGCAAACATTTACATACTGAGATCAGAATTTATCATTTGTACATACAGATCTGTACGTTTATCAATCATATGACCATATATTTAGCTGAGGCATCAGCAGAGCCCAAATGACTGCGTGGGCCCCCTGTTCTTCTTAGGCAGGCAGATCTTACACGGTGGTCTTTCCCCATTGCGCCTTGGCGGCAGCTGCCCCAAGCTTCAACGCATCCCTCAACACATAGTCCTGGACCTTGGAATGTGCCAGTCTGCAACACTCAGTCGGGGTCAACTCCTTCAGCTGGAAGATCAACAAGTTTCGGACTGCCCAGTGAGTGTCCTTCACCGAGTTGATGATCCTCCAGGCCCAGTTGATGTTCTTCTCAGTGTGCGTCCCGGGGAACAGACCGTAGAGCACGGAGTCCCACATCACGGCGCTGCTCGGGACGAACCTCGACAAACACCACTGCATTCCTCTCCAGACATCTTCTGCGTAGGCACATTCCAGAAGGAGGTGTGTGACAGTCTCATCCCCACCCGCAGCCGCTTCGAGGGCAGCATGCGGTGTGGATGAGAGTCTGGGCATGCATAAAGGATCTCACAGGCAGAGCCATGTCTTGGTGCTTGTTGGAAAGTTCTGGCGATGAGACATTCTGCCAAATGGCTTTGAACCGCTCGATAGTATCCGCCCTCTCCTTTTCCCGAAGGATCTCAAGGACACTATGTGCTGACCTGGTCCTGATGGACTTATGGTCAAAGGTGTTTTTCTTCATAAACTTCTCCACGAAGGACAGGTGATATGGAACGGTCCAACTACTCGGAGCGTTCCGCGGCAGCGAGGCCAGGCCCATCCTTCTTAACACCGCGGACAGGTAGAACCTCAGTACGTAGTGACACTTGGTGTTTGCGTACCGGGGATCCACGCACAGTTTGATGCAGCCACACACAAAGGTGGCCATCAGGGTGAGGATGGCATTGGGTGTATTTTTTCCCCCGTTGCCCAGATGTTTATACATCGAGTCCCTTCGGACCCGGTCCATCTTTGACCTCCACATAAGTTGGAAGATGGCCCAGGTGACTGCAGTGGCACAGGTTCTGGGAATAGGCCAGACCTGTGCCATGTATAACAGCAATGACAGTGCCTCACACCTGATGACCAGGTTTCTTCCCGCGATGGATAGTGACCGTAACTTCCATCTGCCCAGTTTCTGCCTCACTTTGCTGATACGTTCCTCCCAAGACTTGGCGCATGCACCAGCCCCCCCGAACCAAATAGCCAGCACCTTCAGGTGGTCGGTCCTGACGGTGAAGAAGATCGAGGATTGGTCGGCCCAGTTCCCGAAGAGCATGGCTTCGCTCTTGCCTCGGTTTACCTTGGCCCCCGAGGCCTGTTCGAACTGGTCACATATGCACATGAGTCTGCGCACGGACTGCGAATCCGATCAGAAAACGGCGACATCATCCATGTACAGGGAGGCCTTAACCTGCAGGCCCCTGCTGCCAAGAATAGTCACCCCTCTCAGGCTCACATCCTTCCTGATGGACTCGGCAAATGGCTCTATGCAGCACCCGACCCCAGAGCAGACCTGGCCCAGTTGGCGATAACCTTTGACAGAATTTTGTAATCCGCATTCAATAGTGAGATTGGTCTCCAATTTCTGAGTTCCTCCCCTCTCCCCCTTCTGGTTGTAGATGAGGGTGATGGTGCCTTTCCTCATGGATTCACTCATGGGTACCTGCCAGAAGCATACTGACATACACCTCCAGCAGGTCCTGGCCAATCAAGTCTCAAAGAGCAGAATAGAGCTTGACCGGTAAGCCGTCGCTTCCGGGAGTTTTATTCTTTCAGTAGTTTATATTTTATTTGTTTATGAGATGTGGACTTGCTGCACAGATCAGCATTATTGCCCATCCTGAATTACACAGGGCAGTTAAGAATCAATCACATTCTACTTCAGGTCTGGCAGCCAGTGTCAAAACTATAAAAAATCTATTGATTAAACTGAATGAGACAAATAATAGACAGTTGAATAAAGTATCTGTGCATGACCCAAATAAAAGTTCTACATTGGCATGCATAGAACGTCAGGAATGATTAAAAGAGATGAAGGCATTATTCAAATTAGGGTATACGATATGGCAGCCATTACTGAGACATGGCTGCAGGATGGTCAGGATTGGGAATTAATTATAGCAGGTCATAATGCCTACAGGGTGGATGGGGAGAATGGCATTGGAGGTGGATTAGCCTGACCACTTCAAAACAAAATGAGATAAGTGGTGCGGGAGAATATAATGAGGGAAGAGCATTCAGTGGTGGAAGTGAGGAACAGTAAAGGATTTAAAATGGTAACAGGTGTTGTGTATAGACCCCTGACAGCAGCTCTGAAGTGCTGGATTGTATAAGTGCACAAATTAGGCAAGGGAGTAACAAAGCCAGTGTAGTAATAATGGGGGATTTTAACTTTAACGTAGATTGATAGAGGCAGATGAGTACCTGTCAGAAGGGTGATGAGTGTTTCCATGATAGTTTCCTGCAGCAATATGTCCTGAATGCAAAAAGGCAACAAATAATATCAGACTTAGGATGAGTAATGAGTTAGATTTAATTAGCAATCTAATTTTGTGAACATTTATCAAATTGTGATAATAACATGATCACATTTAATGCAGCATTTAAAACGAAAAGCAGGAACCAGCTACTAGATTTAGTTGTGGATTACTTCAATACAATGAGCCAGAGACTGTCCACAATGAACTGAGAAAATCTGCTCATGGGTAAAACAACTGAATAATAGTGCGGAATGTTTAAAAAAACATTTAACACAATACCAAAGCAGTCTATACACTTGAAAAGGAAAAGCTCAAATTCATACAGAAAACAAAGAAAGAGTCCTGGACAACTAAAGAGATTTAAAAAAAGCACAAAACTAAAAGAAAAGACTTATAAAAATACAAAAAAAAATCAGCAGAGATCCTGCTCAATAGGAAAGATACAAAGCCCAGCAAAGGCCGTAAAGCAGCTTTTAATTGTTGCTAAAAGGGATTATGAAAGGGAACATGGAAATCAGTACAGCGCCAGAGACCCGGGTTCAATTCCCGCCTCAGGCAACTGTCTGTGTGGAGTTTGCACATTCTCCCCATGTCTGCATGGGTTTCCTCCGGGTGCTCTGATTTCCTCCTACAGGTGCAGGTTAGGTGAATTGGCCATGCTTAATTGCCCATAGTGTTAGGTGAAGGGGTAAACGTAGGGGAATGGGTCTGGGTGGGTTGCTCTTCAGAGGGTCAGTGTGGACTTGGGCCGAAGGGCCCGTTTCCACACTGTAAGTAATCTAATCTAATCTAAAAATGTTATAGTTATGTCAAGGAAAAGCAAGTGGTCAGGAGCACTGTTGGTCCACAAAAAACTGAAAGTGGGAATGTTGTCAATGCCTATAGGAAAATAGCAAACATGCTGAATAATTACTTTGCCTCACTGTTTTCAGTAGAAAAGGAGGATAGCTTGCTGGACGTCCTGAGAAAATTAATAGTGGATCAGAAACAGGAACTGAATAAAATTAAAGTAAGTAAAACATCGGTAGTGAGGAAATTAGTGGAATTAAAGAATGACAAATCCTCAAGGCCTCGATGAGGGTTTTCATCGAGGATGTTAAAGGAAGTAGGGAAAGACATTGTAGATGCCTGAACTATAATCTCAGATATAGGAGTTCTCCCTCTGGATTTGAGAATTGCATGTCACTCTGCTTTTTAAGAAGGGTAAAAGGTGGAAACCAGGAAATTACAGTTAGCCTAACATCTGTGGTGGGGATATTGTTGGAGTCTATAATCAAGGATGGGGTAACTGCACACCTTGAATTTCTTTCAGTTAATCAGGGAGAGCCAACATGACAAACCTCATTGAATGTTTTGGAAGTGCTGACTAAGATAGTAGGCAGGGGGATATCTATGGATGTTGTTTACATGGACTTCCAAACAACATTTAAAAAGTTCCACATAAGAATCTGCTGACAAAGGTAGAAGCCCATGGAGGTGATGACACATTATTGACGTGGCTGGGAAAATAACTAGATGGTAAATTACAGAAAGTAGGAATAATGGGTAGGTACTCAAATTAGCAGTGAAAACAATAAATGTTGGAGATCACAGTGGGTCAGACAGCATCCATAGAGACAGAGCAAACTAATGTTTTGAGGGTTGATGATTCTTCATCAGACCTGCAGTGAAGTGTATAGGGAGCAGCATTTATTCCATAGTTAGGAGGGTAGGGGTATGTGTGGGGGGTATAGAGTGCTGGTGGACAAAACATGTTGATAGTTCAGATTAAGTGATCAGAATGTCAGAATGGTTGAAAAATGCTGTGTCTAACTGCCAGACTTGAAACAACCAGTCGGGCCCGCAGGGGCTGACCAGACCTCCCAGTCACCACCCATTTCAATTCCCTGAAACACTCCCTTTCCGACATGACTGTCCTTGGCCTCCTCCATTGCCAAAACAAACCACAGCTCCTATTGGAGGAACAACACCTTAACTTCCTTGCCTGGGCATACTACAGCCTGGAGGACTCAACAATGAGTTCTCCAATTTCAAATAACCTCCCTCCCTCTCCCCCCGACTCCCTTCCCAGCCCCTCCCCATCTCTTCTACTCCTCCCTGACACCAACTGGATTTATTCCTCCCATTGACCAACAAGGTTGTACCCTCTACCTGTCTTCACCTATCCCCCACTTCACCACCCTGCCGCCCACCTTCCCCTTTATCTGCAGCTCCTCCCACACCACCCCCAGTCCTGAAGAAAGGTTACACACAAAATGTCGACATTTGCACTTCCTGATGCTGCCTGACTTGCTATGTTCTTCCAGCCTCCTTCCTGTAGACTTGAAAGAACAGTCAGTCCCACTGGGGTGGGGGGAGGGGAGAGAGGCCATGGTAACAGAGAATGTAACAAGTAAAGCTAAAAGAAAGGGAGGAAATGGGAGTTGGTTCACAATTTGAAGGTGTGGAACTTAATATTAAGTCCAGAAAGCTGTCAAGTGCCTGGTTTGAAGATGAAATGTTGCTCCTCCAGTTTGCGCTGTGGTTCACTGGAACACTGCAGCATGCTGCGGACAGACATGTGGGCATATGAACAGGATACTGTGTTAAAATGACCTGCTATGGGAAGTTTGGGATCATACTTGCACACAGAGTGGAGGTGTTCTGCAAAGTGGCCACACAGTCTGCATAGAGTCGGCCACATTGGGTGCAGTGAATGCAGTACACAAGATTGGAGGGGGTGTCATCGAGACTTGAAACATTATTTTGCTCTCTCACCTACTGAGACCTCCAGCATTTGTTGTTTTCAGTACAGATTCCAGCAGCTGCAGTAATTTGTTCCTACTCAGATTAACAGGATGTGATCAGTGGAGTCCCACAGGAATCCGTGCTTGGGCCTTAATTATTTTTAATGTTTATTAATGACTCAGTTAGTGGCATAGAAAACCATTGAGCCAAATTTACCTATGGCAAATTCAGGCATCATTGTATGCAGGGTAGATGATTGTGTAAAATTACAAAATGATAATAATAAACAAAATGAATGGACAAAACTACAATATATGGAGTTGCACGTACACAACTGTGAGGTTATCCATTTATGCCTGAAAAAGGATAGATCAGGATACTTTCTGGATGGAATGAAATTAAGTACAGTGGATGTCCAAAGAAGTTTGGGGGTTCAGATGCATTGATCTTTAAACTGTCGCAAATAAGTACAAACATTAATCAAGAAAGCTAATAGAATGCTTGCCATTATATCTAGAGTTCTGGGGTACAAGGGTTCAGGAATTATGCTGCAGTTATGCAAAACCCTGGCTTGACCTCACTTGGCATATTGTGAGCAGATCTGGGCAGCATACCTTAGGGAGAATATGTTGGCCTTGGGAGAGTATAATGTGGGTTTACTCAAATGATACCTGGATTTCAGGGGTTAATTTATGGAGAAATTATACAAAATAAGCCTGTTATCATTAGAATTTATGAGGTCAAGCACAATCAGATCAAAGTTTCAAGTTATGAGCATGAAAAGACAGGGTAGAAAATAAACTATTTCCACTTTTTGGGATTTCTAGAATAGGAGACATAGTCTGAGAATAAGGACTGGACCTTCAGGAGAGCTATTAGAATGTTACAATTTAATGGACAGTAGATGTTTGGAACTCTCTCTCACAAAATTGCAGTGGATGCTGGATCAGTTCTTAAGTTTTCAATGTGACGTAGATAAATTTTCATTAAGCAAATATATTCCCGGATATTGGCCAAATGCAGGTATATGGAATTAAGTTCCAGATAAGCCATGGTCTCGCTGAAAGTGGAAGAGACTGGAGGGGCCAGAAGTCCTACTCCTGTTCCTACGGTACTCATTTTCATAACAATTAACAATAGCTTTCTAGCTGTCATTATTCTAACATTTAAATTAGGATTGTTATTGAATTCAAATGTGACAATTTGCCCTGGTGGAATTTGAATATTATTCTGGGTTTCTTGGTTACTAGTCCAGTGACAATGCCACTGCACCACCACTTCCCCTGTCTTTTACATTCTTTAAACAAATACTCGTTATATTCTTTACGTTTTATATTATTTAAAAAATTATTAAGTAGTATACAGCCACTCTACATTCCTCAAATGCACAAAATTCTTCAAAATGTCAATCATCAAAGCTAACCAAGGAATTCAATGGTTGCGTAACCTTCTTTAAAAAAGGCTGGAAAGTTGTCAGAAATAGTAGCAAATCTGAGGATTCACAGGATTTTAGAACGCAGAAAAGGAAAATCAAGAAACTTATGAAGGTAGGTTAAATAAAAAATAAACACAAACTACCTAAAAATAGTCCAAAAGCTTCTATAGTTATGAAAAAAGGAAATGTTTGGCCGAGAGGGTCCATTACAGGCAAATTGAAGAGAACATATAATGAGGAACAGAGAAATGGCTGAGAGGATTAGTGATGATTTTGATTCTGTCTTCACTTAGAAAATCTAGAACTTTTCCAGATTTGCAATCTAAGGGTCTCTCGGAGGATGAGGAATTAAAGAAAATTACTATCAGTAGGAACGTTACATTGGAGTAATTGATGTGACTGAAAGTTGATAAGTCTTTGACCCTTGATATGTTACACCCCAGAATAATAAAAAAAGATGGCTGGTGATATAATAAATATATTGGTGATCATCCTCCAAAATTTTACTGATTCCAGAATAGGCCCTGCAGACTGGAAGCTAGCAATTGCCACTCAATTATTTAAGAAGGGAGAGAGAGAAAATCAGGAACTTTGGACCTGCTCGCCATAAATCAGTCTTAAAGAAGATACTGGAATCTACTATAATGGTTTGATAAATGGGCACTTGCATAATAATGATCTAATTAGGCAGGTTTCTTGTTAATATTTCTTGTCTGCAAGTGGCACATACAAACCTTTTCTGCTACGGGAACTATGTTTCCCTGAATGTCTATAACTGCTTTTGACTGAGATAAACTACACTTGCTTTCAGTTGGGTCTCCTCCAGACTGCATAAAAGCTTTTACTCTCAGTTTGGGTGATCTGAGCTAAAAATCAATCTTTGATAGTCGTTAACAAAAACAATAAACAAGTTAATAGCCCTTGTTATAATCCAGCACTACATTAGCAATCTTACATTAATACTACAAGGGGTCCCTGTTCTCAAATATTGTTTAACTGTCCTAGAAAGATTGCATAAGCAGCTATTTTTGCTTAAACTCAACTGAAGACCATCCAACTGCATATACCATTTTTCTAAAAGTCAAACTCTAAAACTGCTATTAATTTGTATTTAAATCAAACACCTTATTTCACACTTACACCAAATGAATAAATATGTTACATTAAGAGACATCTTTGTTTCTTATCACGCAAAATTTGTTTTAACATTATTTTTATGTTATATTGAAAGTAATAATACATTGACATTTAATATATAATGATTTTCATAGCAACTATATTTTACTTATATTTTGTTGGATTAAAACATTTGGTCTCCTTCATATGTGCTCTTGATAAAGTCTGAGCTGAAACATTGTCATTTCTTGGCATATGATTGATTTTTTTAATTGTACAGATGGTTGAGCAAGCTCTATTGAAACACCATTAGTTCATTGTCCTGAAATTTCATCGATAAAAGTAAAATCTGTAGTCTGCATATGTAACAATTTCTTCAATATTATTATTATCATATATTCCAAAATGTTTGCAGCCAATTTAAATATTCAATTTTTCCAGCATCAAACATTTCTGTTATCATGCATTCAGTTTCTTTGAAAAATGACTGAGTGGTCACTCAATTGCCATTTTGTCTTCTGTTAGTAAACAGCACACAGACCAATCTGGCTTGAATCAACAGCCCATTTGACTGAATTCTCACAATTAACTGTTGCTAAAACCAGTGCCATTGTCAGCACAACCTTCTTGTTATCAAGGGCAGTCTGACATGCTTGTGTCCATTCACATTTTGTGTCTTGCTTTTACAAATTGTCACAGTGCTGAAGCTTAGAATAAACTTTCAATAAAATTCATTTGAGCCAAAATATCGCAAAAGTTTTTTTTTGTCCAAGAACTGGGAAAATCCAAAATAGCTCTTATTTTAACTTCTCTCTATGTTACTCGACTTATTCCACAGTGTAGCCCATGTGAATTCAGTTTTCAACAGATTTATAATTAATTTTTTTTTGCTCATGTTCAAAAAGTGCTATCAAATGATGTAAATATTGTCCAAAGTTTAGGTAAACATACCAAGTCATCGATGTAAATGACGCAGTAGTGTAACCAATCAAAATCTTTATTGGATAATCATATGAATGTTGCTGGCGCACTTGTCATTCCAAATTGTGTGACTTTGCATTGATAAATTCTGGCTTCTGTTACAAAAGCTGATAGATTTCTGGCTTTACCAGTCAATGGTACTTGTCAGTATCCTTTTAGTGGGTCAATTTTTGAGATGAAATGTATGTATCCAATTCTTTCAATACAGATCCAATCTTAGAATTGGACCTAAGTCTGAGTTTTTTTTAAAATCACATTGCCTTTGTTCTAATCAATACAGAATCTTTGTTACCCATGCTATTTGGGCACATTCATGATTGGTGAGATCGAGCTGCAATGACCCAGCTCAATAATGTCATTGTCCACTGTGAGCTCAATCTCTTCCCTCACTTAAACTAATGTTTCTGGATTAAATCTGTAAGGATGTTGTTTTAGAGACAACACACCCCCTATATTAATATCATGAATGGCCAAAAATGCTTTTCCTGGCCTATTCCCACAATAAAATTTAGGAATCTGTAATAGCCACTATATGTCTCGTTGATAGTTTTCTGGAAGATAAACAATTATGCGAGTAAACTTTTTAAGTGCCTCTGTATTACCTAGTCTGGTTTATGAAGGATCAGCATTTGAATTTTTAATTATTGGTTTAATTTTTGTTTGTACTGATATTTTATTTCACTGGCCTTTTCTTCCACGATCACAAAGATACTTTTCTCTTGACCATCATTCCGACCAGAAATCTCTTTTCCATATTAAAATGATGCACTTACTGATTTTTTTCCTCCTAGTTGGAACACTCACGACATAATTTAAGTCACTGAATTTATTTTTGATTTGATAGCGTCCAGTGAACCTTGTTTCAATGATTCCACAGACACAACTAACAATAGCAATACTTTGTTTCCAACAATAATTGATATTAATTATAAATTACACACCTTTCATCACAAGTGCATCATCAAACTGCTGAATAAAAACTTGTTTCCCTATGTCTACTGTCTCTGTGTTCTTCAGATTGACATCAATGGACATTACTATCCGACATTTTTCCACTATTATCATCACTCTAACTGGCCTTGAACTCCTTAGGTCATGTAATTTTTATTGAAACCATAGAAAAACTTTGAGAAGTGTGCAGGGAATTTTAATCACATTAAATGATCCTGTAGATGCAAGTTCTTGCTGCTCTTGAATGCCAACTAATGTTCATTGAAAATTTATTCCAAGATAAATGCTGCCTGGTCTGGAGGGAAGGTCTTATGAGGAAAGGCTGAGAGACTTGAACCTGTTCTCATTGGCAAGAAGAAGGCGGAGAGGGAATTTGATAGAGACATACAAGATGATCAGAGGATTAGATAGGGTAGACAGTGAAAGTCTTTTTCCTAGGATGATGACGTCAGAGTGTATGAGGTGGCATAACTACAAATTGAGGGGTGATAGATTTAAGACAGATGTCAGAGGCAGATTCTTTACTCAGAGAGTGGTAAGGGCGTGGAATGCTCTACCTGCTAATGTAGTCAACTCAGCCACATTAGGGAGATTTAAACAATCCTTAGATAAGCACATGGATGATTTTGGGATAGTGTAGGGGGACGAGCTGAGAATAGTTCACAGGACGGCACAACATCAAGAACCGAAGGACCTGTTCTGCGCTGTATTCTTCTATGTTCTATGTTCTATAACCTATGTTCAGCTTAAATAATATCCTATACCCTCAAATGCTGTATCCAGTAAATCTAGGATAACCACAAAATTTAAGTATACAAGGTCAATAGACATTTTAAAAAAATTGCTTGCTTCATTCCACAGGTCCGTATGATAAATAATTCATGCCTCCACCCAAAGTCACAGTACCTTAGACACGCCAATGTGCACTGGACCAGAAATATTGTCATGCCCGATGTTGTGTCATTTTCTATTCATGCCAGATGCTGGAGGCACATTGGTGTTTCCAGTATAAAGAAGACACGGTTTAATGGACAATCCTAATCATTATCATGTTTATCTATTTCAGCTGCGACTAACAATCACCCTATTTTAATTCATCAAAAATGATTAAATCTTAATCTCTATGAAATATATTCTTCACCTTGCTTTGTAAATATTGACTGTTAATGAAATATTGTTGGCAGGACAGACGTGGTAAACCAAAATATTCTCAGTCCTTCTATAGCAAAGGTTTCAATGATACCACAAGCATGTCTGAGCCAACATATCGCAAAAAGTTTCTTTTGTCTGAGAACTGGGAAAATCCAAAACAACTCTTCCTTTTATTTCTCTCAGCGCTATTTCCACAGTGTGGCCTATGTAAATCAACTTTGCTTTGGCAAATTCACTTTCCGTCAGGTTTATAACCAAATTGGCTCTTTGACAATGATCAAAAAAATGATGTAAATGGTTTTCCAAACCTGGCTAAATGCACCAAATCATCGACGTATATGAAGTAGTTGCATAATCAATCAAAAGCTGTATGGAACCATTGTGGTAAGGCTTACTTGAGCCTCAATGTGGCGCAGAATGGTTGGAATTTCAATAAAAGCAAAAATCCTATATACAGTACATTTCTGACCAAAGTTAGACAGTACTGGAAAGACTGAAAAGCAAAGAGACTTCCAAGCTCTAGAATTTGATGTAACTTTGAGGAGTACAATGACAAATACTAACAGTTTCATCATTATTGCTGCTGCAAAATTTGGACCATTATGTATGGTTTCCTGACATCAATGGTGAACTTTTGCATCACACTCATTTGCCTGTTGAAATTATATTGCATTTATTTCTGTGAACACAGAAATGTGTAGTTAGTTGAATGGCAATGATGGGCAGGCAGAATTCATCACAACTTTAAAACAAACAATGCTTTAAAATTAACTGAATAAGAAAATTCTAATCACATTATTTCTGACTACCATGTGGTGAATGAGTACGACTTTGAATAGCTTGGAAATTAAAAGTCTTCTTTATAACTATAAAGGCTTCCAACCATTACATTATCTCACAGGCAATGTAAATTAGTTGCAATGACTTCACCCAAGGGATAAATAGATTGCATGGTAGAATTTCCACTGACTACTTCATAGTTAGAATTACCCTTCTTAAGACAAATGTAACAGTTTGATTGTTATGCCTGTAAGTCTGAGACACAGAATCATAAAATATTTCACAGTACAATTTATATAATTGCAACTTTGGATGAGTACGCCACCACTGTCACAGACTTTATCACCAAGTGTGTGGAGGACTGAATATCGAGGAAGTCAATCCGGGTGTTCCCTCACAGGAAACTCTGGAGGAATCAGGACATACAGAATCTGCTGAAAGCCATGTGTGAGGCCTTCAGACCAGGAGACCCACTCAAATATAAGGTATCCAAGTATGACCTTTGCAGAGCTATTAAGGCAGCCAAGGCTGATTACCCATACAAGTTAGAGACCCAGACAGACACCTGGTGACTAATGGCAAGGAATGAATGACATCATAGGTTCTAAAAAGAGACAGTGCAAGATAGCAGACGATGCCAGATCGTCCTAACGCCTTCTATGCTTTGAGCAGAATTTTGGCGGTGAGTAGCATCTATTCCGACAAGTCCTAATGAACCTATCCTAACAGTCACTGCATCAGAGGCCAGATCAGTTTTCCTTTGTGTGAATCCAAGGAAAGTGATGGGAGCAGAAGGAGTACCAGGCCATGAACTCAGAGCATGCGCAGATCAACTGGCAGAGGTCTTCTCAGACATCGTCAACCTCTCCCTGCAGTAGGCCACTGTCCCTGCTTGTTTCACGAGGGCAAACATCATCCCTGTGCCTAAGAAGGCTCATGCAGCATGTCTCAATGATTACGCCCAGTGGCCCAACTTTGGTGGTCATGAAGTGCTTTAAAGGGCTGGTCATGGCATTAATCAGCTTCAGCCTCTCCATTACTCTTGACCCACTCCAATTTGCCTGTCGGACCAAAAGATCCATGTCAGATGCCATATCACTTGCCCTTTGCTCCTCCCTAGAACATCTTGACACCAAGAACAGCTATGTAAGAATCCTACTCATTGACTACTCAGCATTCAACACTATTATCCCCTCAAGACTGATTACTAAACTTAGTGATCTTGGACTAAGCCCCACTCTCTGCAACTGGATCCTCAGTTTCCTGACCCACAGGCCACAATCAGTGAAGTTTGGGCACAATATTTTATCCTCACTAATACTCAACACTGGAGCCCCCACAAGGGTGTGTATTCAGTCCCCCACTGTACTCACTGGATATCCATGACTGCATCACTAAATACTAGACTAATGTCATTTACAAATTCGCTGATGATGCCATCATAGTTGGTTGAATCTCAGAGGGCAATGAAACAGACTACAGACGGAAGATAGAAGAACTGGAAAAACGGTGCGTTGAGAACAATCTAGATCTCAATGCCAGCAAAACCAAGGAACTCATTATTGACTTTCGGTGGGATGTTACTCATGTCCCCTGCACATTAACAGCACAGCACAGAGGTGGAACAAATGGGAGAGTGACAAGCTCCTGGGAGTGGTCATCAACAACAAGCTTTCTTGCACTCTTCATGCGGACACACTGGTTACAAAGGCCCAACAACGTCTCTTCTTCCTCAGCCAGCTGAGGAAATTTGGCATGACGGCGAATACCCTTGCCAATTTTTAGAGGTGTGCCATTGAGAGCATTCTGTCTGGATGTATCACGAACTGATATGGAAACTGTACCATTCAAGATCAGAGACGGTTACAGAGAGTGGTGAACTTGGCCCGGACAATCACAAAGGCCAATCTCCCATCGATAGAATCCATCTACTAGGCCCGCTGTCAAGGAAAAGCTGGCAGCATTCTCAAAGATCCATCCCAACCTGGCAACATTTTTCTACAACCTCGACCATCAGGGAGAAGGTACAGAAGCCTGAACACATGCACCAGCTGGTTTCGAACAGCTTCTACTCTACTGTTGTTAGAGTACTGAATGGACTCACAAACTCTGAGTGTTTGCCTATACCTGTGTTTTGGTTTTTGCTGCTATTTACCTATTATTTACTATCTATGCTACTTAATTCTGTGATCTGTCTGTATTGTTTGCAAGACAAAGCTTTTCACTGTGCCTCAGTACACATGACATGAATTCAATTCAATTCAAGAAATGTATCTTTAGGCTATTGTATCATGGACAATACAACTTGCCTTTTTCCCACTTACACATTAACATTTCCTAACTGTGATGTGGGTGTCATTGATAAGGCCAACATTCATTGCCCATCCCTAATTACCTCTGAACTAGGAGACTGGATGCCATCATAATAATGTCACTGATCTAGTAATCTCAGAGGCCCAGGTTAATGTTCCTAGGACATGGGTTCAAATCCCACTATGGCAGTTGGTGGAATTAATTTAATTTTTCTGGAATTAAGGGATTCTCAGTGTCAGTGGTATGAAACAACCACTGATTGTGGTAAAAATCCATCTGGTTCACAAATACTACATCAGGGAAGAAAATTTGTTGTTCCTACCCAACCTGGCTGATACGTAACTCCAGGCCCTTAGCAATGTAGCTGACTCTTAGATATGCTCTGAAATGACTTAGAAAGCCATTCCTTTGTCAATTTGGGATGGACAAACATGTTGGCCTTACTAGCGACACCCTAATCCCATGAGAGAAAACTGGAACGGCTAAGTTATTGCAGAGTGCAGTTCAGAATTTGCCACATTGTTGACAACTTTTTATGGAGATTTGCAACTTGGAGGACAATCTCTTCTCATGATTTGCAAATCCCGAAAAACAGCTTGGACCAAACCCCATTCTTTCACGTGCTTCCTGTAGTTTGGTTCTGACTCAGATCCTTTGGCAATATTTAATGATGAGAAGGTTGGGATTCATCACCAGCTAGTAAAATTATCCTACATTTTTCAGCAATTGCATTACTGTTGCAAGGACATATTAATTGTTTATTAACTATTTTCAGCAATTTATTCTAACTTTATAGGAACATATTTGAAATTGAAGTTCTGCTTTGATTCAGCACTACATCCATCTTTAAAACTATTTCTTATGTCATATACAGCGGAAGTTTGATTATCCAGCATCCGATTATCCGAATATCAGATCATCCGGCAAGGTCACAAGGGTCCTGATGCTCGGCTAAACTATGTTATCCAGTATTCGATTATCCGGCATTCAGTTAACCGAACAAAATACTCCCTGCCTGTGTCCTTTGGTTAATCTAAACAGAAAACATTTGCTCTCACACTCCACTTCACTCCATGCACTCTCCATGGCCTATCCATGCCAATCTATGGCCCTGTACACACTCCCAGCATCTCATGGCTCCATGTTATCCTGTATGGTCGTGAGCACTTCTGTCCCACCTAGCTGGGCCATTCCCCTCGAAAGGTGCCCAAGAACGCAAGCGCATAAGTAATGAGGAGAGGAGCAGAATATTGTCTCTGAAAAGCTATTCTGAGGCATGGCAGATAGGGAGGTATGAATCTCACTCAACAAAACACTGAAAATTGGAAAATGGTATATTACATTTCTTTAAGCAACATTGTGTCCAGATGTTGCATAACAAAATAACATCAAATGCACTGTGCAAAAACAGATCATTCATCATAGCTCATCCAACTCAGTGCTTTAAAGTCTGCATGAGCAACCTTTCTCCCTACTCTGCAGATTTCAAAAATGGTAAATTGCTTTCTTTGAAAATATTAACTTCTCTCCTGAACACAGTTATTGTGACATCTTAGCACAAATGCTGAACAGTTATTGTGCCAAAGTCCAAACCTTTCCTGTTCAAGATAATCCTTCCATTGTCACACATGAGAAAGCTTCATTGCATTCTGAATATACGTATTGTTGCTCAATATTTATGCGCTTGTCAATCAAATCCTTTCTGGTCTCATAAATGTCTGGCACTCTCGCAGCATGTGGAAGAGCCCCAGGCAAGTTAGCAAAAAGGAGCTGGTGAGTGCTGTCAGAATGCAACCCTTTAACTAGACTGTTTTGCACAGTGAAATATTTACCTATGAAAGCAACTGTTTTCTCATGAAAATGTCTCTTATTAAACAAAAGCCTGCAGAATGATAGAAGGGAAACACATTCTATGTTCTTACAGAACATTCTGCAAGTACAAGTTCACCCCACAAACTTATATGTGTATGTGCGCATATGTGTATGCAGGGTAAAAACAATGACTGCAGATGCTGGAAACCAGATTGTGGACTAGTGGTGCTGGTAGAGCACAGCAGACTAATCCACAATATGTGTATACATGCAGGCCCTCTCATACATTCCCACATACACCTTCTCACAGACTTAAACCCCTTTACACTCACACTCGCACACATACCCTCCCACAGACACTCATAAACACCCCCCACCACCAGCCCCCACCCCCCACACACACCCACGTGCACACATACACATATAAATTCGTAGATGAATTTGTATTTGCAGAATTACATTTTACTTTGCTCAAAAACAGAATGAATTCATGTAAGATTCTCTAAATCCGATTTTTAGATTAGAATCAGTCTGACCATTGTTGCACAGACAGCCTCATGGGGAGTTAACACCTTCAATACCTTATCTGGGCCAACATGACACCAATTGTTAAAGTACACTTGAGAATGTAATTTCTAAAAAAGGTTTTGCGATTTACATATGAAAGAACTGAAACCAACATGTTCATTCTGAAAGATGAGAGACTTAACAAACAATCTGTGTCTTTATCAACATATAATTTCAGCTAGAAATCACACACCAGGTTATAGTCCAACAAGTTTAATTGGAAGCACACTAGCTTTCGGAGTGTTGCTCCTTCATCAGGTGGTAGTGAAGGGCTCAATCCTAACACAGAATTTATAGCAAAAATTTGCAGTGTGATGTAACTGAAATTATACATTGAAAAATTGATTGTCTGTTAAGCCTTTCATCTGTTAGAATACAGTGGTACAAAGTTAAAAATCACACAACACCAGATTATAGTCCAACAGGTTTAATTGGAAGCACACTAGCTTTCGGAGCGACGCTCCATCAGGTGATAGTGGAGGGCTCGATCGTAACACAGAATTTATAGCAAAAATTTGCAGTGTGATGTAACTGAAATTATACATTGAAAAATTAATTTTCTGTTAAGCCTTTCATCTGTTAGAATACAGTGACAGTTTCACTTCTTTCATGTGTAAATCACAAAACCCTGTTTTTAAAAGTTGCATTCTCAGGTTA
>NC_057725.1:17601317-17614697 GCF_004010195.1 Chiloscyllium plagiosum | reverse complement strand
ATTCTCCTGCTCCTTGGATGCTGCCTGACCTGTTGTGCTTTTCCATCATCACACTGTCTATCTAGGGATGGTGATGGTGGTGTCTGGCCATTATCTGTAAGGGGTTACTCTGTGAGTATGACTATGTCAGGCTGTTCCTTGACGAGTCTGTGAGACAGCTCGCCACGTTTTGGCACAAAAAAAAACAGATGGGGGGGTAGATATAGGACTGATGTTAGGGGTAGGTTCTTCACTCAGCGAGTTGTTAGTTCATGGAATGCCCTGCCAGTAACAGTGGTGGACTCTCCCTCTTTATGGGCATTTAAGAGGGCATTGGATAGGTATATGGAGGATAGTGGGTTAGTGTAGTTTAGGTGGGCTTGGATCGGCGCAACATCGAGGGCCCAAGGGCCTGTACTGCGCTGTATTCTTCTATGTTCTATGTTCTATAACCACCTGATTAAGGTGCAGAGCTCTGAAAGCTGGTGCTTCCAAATAAACCTGTTGGACCATAACCTGGTTTTGTGTGATTTTTAACTCAGTCAATACTACTCCACTATCTGCTCATTGACTCATGAAATCCTGATCACGAAAGATTTATACTAGGGTCTCAAATTTTAATCATATATTATCATAAATGCACAGCAATTTATGCATTTAAGAATCCCTATAATGCTTTGTTACAATGCACAGTAAGCATTGAGATTGACTTCTGTGAGTTAGGCTGAGGTAGAGATAGTTTTTTCTTTCAACACATACATAGGATCTGAGCATCACTGGGTAGGCCAACATTTGCTGTCTGTCTCTAATTGTGCATGGGGCAGTTAAGAGGCAGCTACAATGCTGTGTGAAGTCATATGCAATCTAGATCAGGTACAGATGACAGATTTCCTTCCCTGAAGGACATTAGCAAACCGGATTTTTTTTAACAACAAAAGATAGGGGTTACATAGTTGCCACATCAGGCTGGCTTTTAATTCCAGAATTTTAATTGGATCCCAATGCCACTGGTAAGATTGGAACCTATGTCCTCAGAACATTAACTTGGAGTTTCTGGATTATTAGCCCATTGACATCACCATGACACCATTGTCTCATTAGAGAGAATGGGCATTATCTTAACATAACCGACTCTCTTGCAGTGGGAAGACCAACAGTAACTCGGAACCTACTTACAATTGAGGCATGGTTTGCTGTGACTCAGTCTCAACATTTTCACTCACCTCTGGATTTCTTGATCCATTACAGATTACGGGTGGTTATGCTGTGTTTAGCAAATGAAGTATTTCAGTGTAAAGGGCCCGTGACAGGGGATGAGAATGGTGGAACTGTACATGGGATTGCTGAAGCTTCAGGTATCAAAAAATGCCACATGTACACAAGTCCAGTGAAAAGTTTTGTTTTGCATGAAATACAGGCAGATCAGAACATATCAGGACAATTAGACCATAGAGTGTCCAGATGGAGCAAGGCATGCAGGATTACGGCTGCACAGGAGGTGCACAAAAGCAAGATCAACATTAGATTTGACGTTAGAGAGGTCCATTCAGGCATCTAATAACAGCAGGGAAGAAGCTGTTCTTGAACCTGTTGGTGCGTGTGTTCAAACTTCAGTATCTTCTACCTGATGAAAGAGGTTCGAAGAGAGTGTAACCAGGGTGGGAGCGGTCTTTGATGAGGTCGGCCGCCTTTCCACAGCAACAAGTAGTGTACATGGAGTCCATGGATGGGAAGCTAGCTTGCACCCAGAAAGAATGTGCATCCACAAAAGTTGGAGAGGGTCTGGATGAACACGCCGAATTTCCTTATGTGCATTGATTTGCGAGGATGAATTTCTAGTGAAGTGTTCAAAACATTCATTATTGCAAATTAGTCACACACCAATAATTAATCTTCCAAGGAATCCACTGAATTTATTCAATCCTAAAACTTGGAGAAAGACTTATTTTTTGATCAGTTGTCATGTGTGAAGGAGCTTAAATTAAAACATTACTTTTCCTTTAAATTCTAGCCTATAATCAATATTGCAGCTAATATGAATCCATTTTGCTTTTTCTCTATTAGTGCTTGATTTTTGGAGTACTTGACTTTAAACTCTAAATTAATGAAATTACTCCATAGAAAGAGTTATTGAGCTTATTTGTGCAAAAAGGGAGAAAAAAATCCAACAACTATCAGGTGCTGCAGTGATGTCAAATCTGGATAAACCAGAATAAGAGGAGCGGAGCTTTATGGAACAATGGTAGTGTCGTTACCTCTGAGTCAGGAGGCTTGGATTCAAGTCTCACCAGCTCTAGAGGTATGTCATAACATGTGCAAGCAGGTTGGTTGAAAAAGGTCAGAATAAGAGGACAGGGACTCTTATGGCATAGTGGCAGTGTCCCTATCTTTGAGCCAGAAGGTCTGGGTTCATGTTGAACATGCTCCTGAAGTGTGTTACAGCATATCTGAATAGGTCAAATAAAAATACCTAAGTCAGTAAACGTATGCAACATGTTTCTGTTTACAACCTGTTGCCCACTTTAATATCTCCCAGCGCCCCCCCACCATATTTTGTGAAAAAATGCTAAAAACAGTAAGCAATTTCAGCCAGAAGAAACATCTAGGCTATATTTCTTTGAAAATACCATATGGGAAAAAACAAATGGGAAGCCATGGATTTGAGGGAATAACAATCACCAGAAACTAGCGCCATTCACAAGATACCGTGCAAGAACTGTAAAAACACTGCATCGGGCAAACAAGCAAGAAACTTGCCACCAGGATACACGAACACCACTGACCACCAGAAGACACGACCCGGTATCACTAGTTTCATACACACAGACAAAGAAGGACACCACTTTGACTGGGACAACAAACACATCCTAGGACAGGCAAAACAAAGACACGCACAAGAATTCTTAGAGGCATGCATTCTAACCAGATCTCCATCAATAAACACACCAATTTATACCATATCTACCTTCCCTTCAAGAAAGAAAGAACTAGAAATGACATCACCCACCTTAAGAAACCAAGACTTATAAATAGAGAGGCAGGATATACCTCCAGCTCTTCATCGGAGACTCTCACTGATGATATTACCTAGTCATGGTGACGAAATGTCTGAAAACAAACCATCCAGCTCGGTGAGCTAACTTACCTACCAGAGCCCTGCTCTACCATCAGCAGTATTGTCTATGTAGATGGGTAACATAAAAAGTAAAAATGTCACATCAGTGACAGTTAATGCAAATCAGACCGTAATGAACCACTTGTCTACTGTTGCATCTCTACCAATTGAGTCCTCTCCTGACAAAGAAAAACGGACAGTTTAAGATAACCACAGTACGTTCACGTGAAAAATCAATAGCCTATACAAATTCTGAAAATACAGTGTCAAATATTTCTTAGATTTTCATAAGGACCAAAGTCATATCATTGCAAATATCAACAGAGTACATTGAGAATATGTTTGAATGCTTTCTTAAATTTAGTCAAGTGAGTCAAATGATATGGAGTTGAATGTGCAGGTCAACAACTTCATTTCTTACAATTTTCAAGTTATTTGACCTTCGCTCAGTTGATAAATTTCAGTGGGAATCTGAAGGAGTGAAATGACTGAATCAAAATTGACAGGGCAGCTGAATACATAGCTCAGGTGCAGATTCATATTGAGGAGTGAAAAGAACCATTAGGTTTTTGAATGAGAAAGCTGAACGAAGCAGGTCAAGGCTGCAAAATTATTTTCATCATCAGCAACAGGGAACTGGGGGAAGTGCCATGCTGCATCTTGTCTGTGTTGCTTCTCGAGTTATTTCATTTACATCAACTTCTGGTTTATGTTTGTGCACTCTAAAAATCCTCAGTGAAATCCATGGGGAATCCACAACATTGTACATTTTCTAGTGTCTCAGACTAATCTTACATTAAGGAGGGATAAAAAAATGACATTGGGCAGGTGAGAAGGAAAATCATTTCAAACATAAAACAGCTGTAGTAAAATGACAATGTCGTCAACAGAAGGAGTTTGACATTTTTGAAAGCAAAATAAAAGATGGGAAAATTGTTCACTAAGTTCCAGAGGTAAATAAAAGCCTGCAAGTTTGGCCATTGTTTATATATGCATTAAAAATAGAACTTGCATTTGCATAGAGCCTTTTGGCGCCTCAGAGCTAATTTAGTACTTCGATGTTTAGGTAGGGTAATAATGTAAATACTTCGGGCAGAATCAAAAATTGGCTAAATGTCAGTTTTGGCATGTTTCATGAACCGTTTGTCTCCGCAAGATTTCTGAGGTTTCTCATGCTGTCTTCCCAAACGCACCAATGCATTGCACACAATAACGTTGTATTTTCCCACCTGACATAGCCAGAAGTATTGAATACACAGTAATATTGAGTATACAGTATCACTGAAGAGAACTCTCAGATTCTTGATGCTGGCACCATCTTTAAAGCCCCTCCATGCACCTGATCAAGTGCAGGCAATCTGCAGCACTGAGAAATGGTTTGCTTCATTTGCCAAGACAGAGGGTAAATGACACTCCACTTTGCTGACTGGGAACTGGATGCCCTGCTGGATAGGGAGTGCACATGGACACTGCCTGTGGAGACTACCTGAAACATTGGTGACCAATGGGGGAGCAAGTGGTGAGCTGGAGTTACCATTTTGTTCCTCACATTGAGAATCGTGCCTGGCTTGTTTCTGGTGAGACAATGGGAAACTGCATATCAAGAGGTGAGACAAAAGAAATATGACACTGTTAATAGATACAAATAGATGTCTCACTGCTCAGTAGAGAGAATCCCAACTCACTGTTCAAGGACCAGTTGGAAAATGAAACATTTTGCTCTTGTTGTCGGGAATGTCCTTACTGCTGATTCTCCCAACATTCTCATCAATGTACATGTCAGTCAGAAGCAGGAAAGATTCCATCCATGATTGCCAGTTTATTCAAAACTGATTTGGTATTGAATTGTAATCCTCGCTCCTAAATTCTGCTTCATCCCTCTTTCTATCCATATTATTGATTCCAAAGTTGATATGCACGTTTGGCTGCAAACTTTTCCCTCTTAGAATGCCCTGCAGTCACTCAGTGACATCCTTAATCCAAGCATCAGGAGGGTAATCTCATCCTATGGCTGTGTCTGTTTCCCATGCGTTCAAGTCCACATGCAAATAAGGAGAAACTTCTTCGACCAGAGCGTGTGGAGGCCAGATCATTGAGTGTATTTAAGACTGAGATAGATAGATTGTTGATTGTCAAGGGGATCAAGGTTTATAGGGAAAAGACGGGAGAATGGCGATAAGAAACTTATCAGCCATGATTGAATGGCGGAGCAGACTCGATGGGCTGACTGGCCAAATTTCTGCTCCTGTGTCTTATGGTCTTAATTTCTCTTCCACTCCTCTTCCTTCTCCAAAGTGTAGCTGAGCCAAATATGATACCATGGACTGGGATCTGCTGTGACTCCCAGAGGAAAGGCCACTCTCATCAGCAATGTTCTATCGAAGTTGCATTGCTGTGCATGCATCCATTCCAATGTTCTTCAAGTCACTATTGCGCATGAGTTTCAGGGGTCCACATAGCTGGCAAGAGGGAAGGTTCCTCATTAGGATCTAGAATCCAATAGCCATCGAAGAGTGAGATGCACTTATGAGCGCTTATGAGCCCAGTCCTCCTTGCCTTTCTGCTTACCCATTCCTTCTCTGCCTGCACATCTCTGAGTTACAGAATAATCAACTCCAAATATACATTGTCCACAATGCTCTTAACGCGTGCCCTGAACAGATTCCAATCATTACTCAAGCTCTGAGTTAATTTATATGTGAAAAAAGTTGCCCAATATCTTATGCTGCAGAAGACACCAAAATCATTCCCTTATCAGGTGAAATATCCTGCTGGAAGTAATTCATATCACAAAACATTTCCAGTATTTAAAAAAAATGTATAATATGGGATTTTAAATCTAAAGGAAATCACTGAAAAGAATGAGCCACGAGGGACTTGATATAAAGACAAGATTTTCATGTCGTTACTGGTATACCATCAAAACCCATGCAACTTATATCTAATAAAAAACTGGCATATTTCCTCTTGATCGCAAAAATAAACCCACTCAAGAGACAGTTTTAAAAAGATAATCAAACATACACCACACTTTCCCATTAGCATTAAATGTCAAAATATACAGAATGCGAACTCAGGGAATTCACTGGTGCATTTCTGTTGGCAGCCTTCAGGAAGTGCAATGGAAAAGGTACTTATTTTGCTCTTTCAATATTTGAGAATTCCTACTCCTTTATTATCCATTCAAATATACAACACAAGGTTACCTTAACCTGGTGTTATGTGATTTTAACTTTGTCCACCCCAGGCCAACACCAGCACCTCCTCATCATTCAAATACACACAATGGAGCCATCAAGACAGCGGGAACAGATGCTGAAGCAGTAGTTGGGATGAAAGAGTCAGTGGTCAGGCTGAGATCCTGAACATCTCAAGGATTCCAACCAAAAGAATGCTGAGGTCCACCAACAGATCATCCTGTCAGAGTTGCAAAGTTAGTAACTTCTTTATGGATTTGCACTATGGTTTATTATTTGTGTAATACAGGTCCTTCTGCTATAACGTATGTCATGTTAACACAAATTTGCTGTAACAACACTGATGAATTGGGGATGCTGTGTCTAAAGCATGAACTTTTAAAACATGTGTTCGGTGTAATGTGATTACGTCGCCAACAATTTAACTGTTGATTCTAAAGTGTGATTTTTTTATAATATGGGGTTGCACAGGAATGCAACCATTACGTTATAGAACTACCTGTAATAATGGCACTGGTCTAATAATTCAGAACTCAGATTCTAATATTCTGAGTTTAAAATTAGGTCCCAAGATATTTTACTGCATACATGTGACTCAAATTGCTGTTAATCAAATCTATTATAAAATTCATTTTCTTTCAATAAATGTGACATTTGGTCACATTGCTGTGTCAACTAAGGAATGTCACTAATACACTTCTTTCTTTTGAATTTTCTACAGCCATTAAAACAGAGTTGTCAGAATGATCAAAGTGTCAGTGCATGTCTGACAAAAACATTTCAGCTTCATGGCAGCTATTCTTAAAGTCAAAACAGGCTAAAATAAAAAAAAAACAGAAATGAGAGCTTAACATTCTGTCTCTCCACCAAGTTTTCTTCACATAGGTGACATGTTGTCAAGGTCATTTTTGAAACACAGATTGCAGACTGAACCATTATTGTAACTGCATAGCACCTAATTACAATCTGTCAAATTACTTCCTAAGAGGACATTGTCATCTGCTTGGCTGTTTTCCTGGTATTTTCAATTCCAGAGGCAGGGCAGTTTAATATGAATGGAGCTCAGCTGACAGGAGATGTGCATTTATTCCATAGCTGTATCTCTTAATGTAAATTCCCTACCAATGGAAGATCCAAACTAATTGTGAACTCACAAATTTAGGATTAAGGAAACTGGTTTCAGTGAAGTCATCTCAGCACTTGTGAAAGGTGGTGGACTTAAAGTTTAGACAGGGGGAGTGGAAAAAGATGATTATCTTTTCAGATGCAGAGTAGAGGAAAATATATGAGAACTATTACGATAGGTTTATCTCAGGGTGTGTCTGGGGAATAAAGGATGTTGAATGTTGACAGTTATTCTGTATCATCTCTCATCCCAGTCACCAGGCTATGATACGGATAGGAGACTGAACCATTGTTGTAATTCTATAGCGCCTAATTACAACATTTTGAGAAATACTTTAGAGAAATCACAGAGAAACCAAATTGGATGCTGTCTGAGATGTGGTCGCTATCATCATGATGTGATCAAGCATGAGAACAAGGAGAATGCCAAGGGTAGACTCTTTATCAGAGAGGATATGCGGATTGAGAATGGGGAACAGTCTGGAGATTCAACCTTCCTGTAAGCAACAGGGAGGCAATTGACCTCTTAAAGGGCGACAAATCACTTAATGGAGGTTGACTGGGCAAAATCGGTGAATCATAGAATCCCGATAATGTTGGAATAAGCCATTCAGCCCATCAAGTCCACACCGACCCTCTGAAGACCCACCCTCCTGTGCCCCTAACCAATCCCTGTAACCCAGCATTTCGCGGGGCCGTTTCAACTAACCTGCACATCTTTGGACTGTGGAAGGAAATTGGAGCATCTGGAGAAAACCCACTCAGACACATAGTCATTGAGTCATACAAATGTACAGCACAGAAACAGACCTTTCAGTCCAACTCATCTATGCTGACCAGATATCCCAACCCAATCTAGCCCCACCTGCCAGCACCTGGCCCATATCCCTCTCAGGAGAAAGTGAGGTCTGCAGATGCTGGCGATCAGAGCTGAAAATGTGTTGCTGGAAAAGCGCAGCAGGTCAGGCAGCATCCAGGGAACAGGAGAATCGACGTTTCGGGCATAAGCCCTTCAAGGGCTTATGCCCGAAACGTCGATTCTCCTGTTCCCTGGATGCTGCCTGACCTGCTGCGCTTTTCCAGCAACACATTTTCAGCCCATATCCCTCTCAACCCTTCCTATTCATATGATCAGCCAGATGCCAGTTAAATGCTGCAATTGTACCAGCCTCCACCACTTCCTCTGGCAGCTCATTCCATACATGAACCACCCTCTGCGTGACAAAGATGCCCCTTAGGTTCCATTTAGATCTTTCCCTCTCACCCTAAACCTATCCCCTCTAGTACTGGACTCCCCCACCCCAGGGAAAGGATGTCCCTCGTGATTTTTTAAACCTCTATCAGGTCACCCCTCAGCCTCCAACACTCCAGGGAAAACACCACTAGCCTATTCAGCCTCTCCCTATAGATCAAATTCTCAATGTGCAAATTCCACACAGACAGTTGCCCAAGGTTAGGATTGAACTGAGGTCCCTGGAACTGTGAGACAGCAATGCTAACCAGTGAGCCACTGTTTGCCTCTTGGTGAGAGATGGTTTAGATACTTGGAGATTATTCGTACCTACCCAAGAGCAGCAGCAGCTGTGGGCTATCCTGTGGAGGGACTTTCAACCCAGAAAGCTGCTGAATCTATATTTGGGGATGTGATGCCTCCATTTTGAAATGCCCTCTTCTTCACTTAACTTACATTCTGCTGTTCTTTCAAAGTATGACCTGTGGACCCAAACTTGAGCCAGACAGTGGAGTTCAGAATCCCACAGGAAAAGACCTTGCCCTTGCTCGGATCCAAAATCCACTGCCAGTAAAATTACAGCATATGAGGAAGCATGGAGACCACAGCACGAACATTGTCTAAGTCAAACATGTGAGCAGCAAACCTCAAGGAACCAGACCTGCATGTCTTGTTATAACAGTTTGCAGAGTTCTTATTTAGCAGTAAAAATGTAATTGCTTCCAACTTTGTGGCATGAAGATTTTTGACAGTTAAAGCCAATGTAACTATTTACACTTTAGTTTGACCTAACAACGAGCACACTCTAGGTAGCAGTTAATTCATATGCAATTCATACTGAAACTGACCTTATAAACCAATGGTTTTTGCTTTCTTTAGTCTGTTATGTGCATAAATGTGTGCGCCACTCTCATAAAAGCAGCGAAGTACATTTACCCATTTTAGGATGGAGGTTAGAGCAGATGTTACATTGGTGTATGTGACTTGTGACCCAAACATTGTTCCCTATGCTGGAACAATCACTTCAGCCCCCTTTGGGCCTTTGATCTATTTGACGAATACATGGGAATTACAAACTAAATGTGTCGATTCATACCTTTTAGCAATCCTCATTCTCTGCACAAAGGTGCAAACACTATGAATAAATATGTTCAGGGAAGCCCAAATAAGAGACAGTACAAAGATAGATAAATTACTCGGACATGTTTATATTAAATGTCCAACAATTACCTCACAAGTATGAGCTCTCTCATGAGAGTGCCATCATAGCTTATTTAAACTAAAGTTATTTTCATCTACATGTGAGATAAAAGACCAAAGGAACGCTATACACCAACAAATAAGCAGATGTCACTATTTGAGCACCAGAATGCATTCTTGGAGCTCAGATAATTATATAAGAATATTTCTTGAAATTTTTTGTAATTCATGATATTACTTGAATTCAAAAAAATCAAATGAGCAAAAACAGAAAACACTACCACAGTTCATTAGTGCAGCTCAATTCTTTTTATAAAAGCGCATTAGCTATCATAATCCTTTGCCCCATTAATTGCTAAACTTGTCAGTACAAATCATAGGATATCAGGTGTCAATGTTTACTATGATGTGGAGGTGCCGGAGTTGGACTGGGGTGGACAAGGTCAGAAGTCACACAACAACAAGTTATAGTCCCACAGGTTTATTTGAAATCTCAAGCGTTCAGAGCACTGCCCCTTCACTACCTGTGGGGCAGCACTCCAAAAGCTTGTGATTTCAAATAAACCTGTTGGATTATAATCTGGTGTCATGTGACTTCTGTCCTTAAGGTTTGTTGGCATCAAAGATTGTGTTAGTATTGACAAACCCTTCTCTCACAGTTGGTACTTTTCTATGCAATCCTTTTCAAGTTTTTGATGAGCTATTTCTGCTGAAAGTTAAGAAAAGCCTCAGATATTAGCAACGAGGAGTAAGTTCAAAAAGATTGATATGCTGAATAGAATAAGTTAATTATTTGATAATGAACCCGCATTGTAAAGAAACTTAAAATCCTTCAAAAAGTCAGAACCAAGCATAGTTTACACACAGTAATAATCCCAAAATACTTGAGGCATTTAGAACCACATTACAAATTCTGAAATCTGAGATATAAATTGAACAGTGATTTTTTTCTCTTTAGGCATTATTTTGTTGTATTCAAATCAATGTAAGAATGGTAGTGTAAAATAGGTATGTGAAACGTTCAATTGGAACTGGAATTTATATTTTGCACCACTTGCTAGATGCCAGTGTAATGTATTCGACATTATGGAGCGATGAGGACATATAATGCATCAGCATTCAGCACCAAAATAAGATTATACAATTGCCAAGGCCTCTTCATCTTTATTCAGCTCAGGAAGTTTAAGTAGCTTTCCAATGGAATGAGTAGAGAAATGCTCATAGTTATATTTGAATATTCTCGAACAGCTATTCAGTAAATAACTCATGAGGATTGTCCAAATCCTTCAGGTTTTTCCAATCTCATTGCAAAGTAGAAAATCAAATGGGTGAATCAATTTTATCTGTTCCTGATCAAAGCTCCGGTAAATGTAAAAAAATTAAATGGGAAGGACCTTAACCTTGGATTTGAGAAAATAAAATTGCAGAATGTTGCCGATGCAAGCTTGTGCATTTACAATTACTTTCAGCTTTAAATAATGTCACTGTTCTTCTCTCCTCCCAAAGAATCAAAACCTCCAGGTCACCAGTGTCAATCTGATCAGCCTAATTTATGTGAAGGTTAAAATCAGCCATAAATCCTATATTGTCTTTGTTTCAAGCTACAATAATTTCTTGCATAATGCTCTGCTCAAAGTTATAACTACTTTTAGGCAATATATAGCATAATGCTACGAATGTTTTCTGACTTTTCCTAACCTCCACCCATATGGATTCTCCTTCCAGATTTTTCAGAGCCAACATCATTTCTCATGAATGTGCTTATGTCATCCTCTACTATTAGCGATAGCCCATATTCTACCCATCTTTGAGAAATATGGTGTACTCATTTATTTCTTAACCTTGGTCACCTTGTAACCATGTATCTCCAATGGCTTTATTTGAGCCACGAATCCCACTGCCTTATTAAAAATGTCCTATGTATTCAGACGAAGTTGTTTCTATTCTTTTTCCCACTGCTATTTCCTGCATGGCCTTTACTCATTGTTACACTATTTTGGTGTCATCTGCAAACTTACTAACTATATCTGCTATGTTCACATCCAAGTCATTTATGATAAAACATAGTGGACCAACACCGAACCTTGTGGCATACCACTAGTCACAGTTTACCAATCTGAAAAACAACCCTCCACCACCACCAACCTCTGTATTCTATCTTTGAGACAGTTCTGTATCCAAATAGCTAGTTCTCCCTGTATTCCATGAGATCTAGTGGTTTGCCACAAGGTTCAATGCTGGGTCTATTGCTTTTCATCATTTATATAAATGATTTGGATATGAATATAGGAGATAAAGTTAGTAAGTTTGCAGATGACACCAAAATTAAAGGTGTGGTGGACAGCGAAGAAGGTTACCTCAGAGTACAATGGGATATTTATCAGATGGGCCAATGGGCTAAGGAGTGGCAGATGGAGTTTAGATAAATGCAAGGTGCTGCATTTTGGAAAAGCAAATCAGAGCAGGACTTATACACTTAATATGACAATAGACAATAGATGCAGGAGTAGGCCATTCAGCCCTTCGAGCCTGCACCACCATTCAATATGATCATGGCTGATCATTCCTAATCAGTATCCTCTTCCTGCCTTATCTCCATAACCCTTGATTCCACTATCTTTGAGAGCTCTATCCAACTCTTTCTTAAATGAATCCAGAGACTGGGCCTCCACTGCCCTCTGGGGCAGAGCATTCCCCACAGCCACCACTCTCTGGGTGAAGAAGTTTCTCATCACCTCTGTCCTAAATGGTCTACCCCGTATTTTTAAGCTGTGTCCTCTGGTTCGGCACTCAGCCATCAGCGGAAACATGTTTCTTGCTTCCAGAGTGTCCAATCCTTTCATAATCTTATATGTCTCAATCAGATCCCCACTCAGTCTTCTAAACTCAAGGGTATACAAGCGCAGTTGCTTCATTCTTTCAGTGTAAGGTAATCCCACCATTCCTGGAATTGACCTCGTGAACCTACGATACACTCTCTCAATAGCCAGAATGTCTTTCCTCAAATTTGGAGACCAGAACTGCACACAGTACTCCAGGTAAGGTCTCACCAGGGCCCTGTACAGCTGCAGAAGAACCTTTTTGCTTCTATACTCAATCCCTCTTGTTAAGAAGGCCAGCATGCTATTAGCCTTCTTCACTACCTGCTGTACCTGCATGCTTGCCTTCATTGACTGGTGTACAAGAACACCCAGATCTCTCTGTACTGCCCCTTTACCTTAATTGATTCCATTGAGGTAGTAATCTGCCTTCCTGTTCTTGCCACCAAAATGGATAACCATACATTTATCCACATTAAACTGCATCTGCCATGCATCTGACAACTCACCTAACTAGTCCGGGTCACCCTGTAATCTCCTAACATCCTCATCACATTTCAACCTGTCACCCAGCTTAGTATCATCAGCAAATTTGCTAATGTTATTGCTAATACCATCTTCTCTATCATTAATGTATATTGTAAAAAGCTGCGGTCCCAGCAAGAATCCCGGCAGTACCCCACTGGTCACTGCCTGCCATTCCAAAATGGAGCC
>NC_057725.1:17598919-17600987 GCF_004010195.1 Chiloscyllium plagiosum | reverse complement strand
TGTAGTGGCTGGTATATTGGGTCCAGGTCTATGTGTTTGTTGATGGAGTTTGTGGATGGGTGCCATGCTTCTAGGAATTCCCTGGCTGTTCTTTGTTTGGCTTGTCCTATAATGGTAGTGTTGTCCCAGTCGAATTCATGTTGCTTGTCGTCTGCGTGTGTGGCTACTAAGGATAGCTGGTCGTGGCGTTTCGTGGCTAGTTGATGTTCATGGATGCGGATCGTTAGCTGTCTTCCTGTTTGTTCTATATAGTGTTTTGTGCAGTCCTTGCATGGGATTTTGTACACTACATTAGTTTTGCTCATGCTGGGTATTGGGTCCTTCGTTCTGGTCACCAGATACCAGATCCAGAATTGCCTTCTCTCTGGTTGGCTCCAGCACCAGCTGCTTTAAGAATCCATCTCTGAGGTACTCCACAGCGTCTCTTTCTTGAGGTCCAATACCATCCTGATTCTCCCAGTCTACCTGCATGTTAAAATCCCCCATAACAACTGTGGTAACATCTTTGCGACAGGCCAATTTAATGGTAAGGTCCTAGGAAGTGTTGCTGAACAAAGAGACCTTGGAGTGCAGGTTCATATTTCCTTGTATGTAGAGTCACAGGTAGTTAGGATAGTGAAGAAGGCTTTTGGTATGCTTTCCTTTATTGGAAAGAGCATTGAGTATAGGAGTTGGGAGATTATGTCATGGCTGTACAAGACATTGGTGAGGTCACTTTAGGAATACTGCATGCAATTCTGGTCTCCTTCCTATCGGAAGGATGTTGTAAAACTTGAAAGGTTTCAGAAAAGATTTACAAAGTTGTTGCCAGGGTTGGAGGATTTGAGCTATAGGGAAAGGCTTAATTGGCTGGGTCTGTTTTCCTTGGAGCGTAGGAGGCTGAGGGGTGACCTTATATAGGTTTATAAGATCATGAGGGGCTTGATAGGATAAATAGACAAGGTCTTTTCCCTGGAGTGGGCGAGTCCAGAACTAGAGTGCATAGATTTAGAGTGAGAGAGGAAAGATATAAAAGGGACCTACGGGCAACTTTTCCACACAGTGGGTGGCACATGTATGGAATGAGCTGCCAGAGGAAGTGATGGAGGCTTGTACAATTACAGCATTTAAAAGGCATCTGGATGGGTGTATGAATAGGAAGGGTTTGGGGGGATATGGGCCAAGTACTGGCAAATGGGACGAGATTGGGTTGGGATATCTGGTCAGCATGGACGTGTTGGACCGAAGAGTCTGTTTCTGTGCTGTCCACCTCTATGACTCTGTGACTAATGTCTGTTACCACTACCCTTCATCACCAAGCAGAACAACTGCATTCTATTTCCTCTTTAACTTTATACAAATTTCCTTTCACGTGAACCCATCATTGCTACTTATTTCAAAGGAGAAAGTGAGGTCTGCAGATGCTGGAGATCAGAGCTGAAAATGTGTTGCTGGAAAAGCACAGCAGGTCAGGCAGCATCCAAGGAACAAAAGAATCGACGTTTCAGGCATAAGCCCTTCTTCAGGAATGAGGAACGTTTGTCCAGCAGGCTAAGATAAAAGGTAGGGAGGAGGGACTTGGGGGAGGGGCGTCGGAAATGCGATAGGTGGAAAGAGGTCAAGGTGAGGGTGATAGGTCAGACTGGGGTGGGGGTGGAGAGGTCAGGAAGAAGATTGCAGGTTAGGAAGGCGGTGCTGACAGTGCCAGTCCCTGTACACCTCCATCCCCCATCACGAAGAACTCAAAGCCCTCCGCTTCTTCCTTTCCCACCGTACCAACCAGTACCCTTCCACTGACACCCTCCTTCGACTGACTGAACTGGTCCTCACCCTGAACAACTTCTCTTTCCAATCCTCCCACTTCCTCCAAACCAAAGGAGTAGCCATGGGCACCCACATGGGCCCCAGCTATGCCTGCCTCTTCGTAAGATATGTGGATCAGTCCATCTTTCGCAACTACACTGGCCCCACCCCCCACCTTTTCCTCCGCTACATCGATGACTGTATCAGCGCCGCCTCGTGCTCCCACGAGGAAGTTGAACAGTTCATCCACTTCACCAACACCTTCCACCCCGAACTCAAATTCACC
>NC_057725.1:17538413-17596873 GCF_004010195.1 Chiloscyllium plagiosum | reverse complement strand
ACCCTCACCTTAACCTCTTTCCACCTATCGCATTTCCGACGCCCCTCCCCCAAGTTCCTCCTCCCTACCTTTTATCTTAGCCTGCTGGACAAACTTTCCTCATTCCTGAAGAAGGGCTTATGCCCGAAACGTCGATTCTACTTATTTCAAAGCCTCTCCAGATTCCTCATTCCTGAAGAAGGGCTTATGCCCGAAACGTCGATTCTACTTATTTCAAAGGCCTCTCCAGAGTCCTACTTTAAGAAATCATCAGGGTGAATTCATGGTAGCACCAGTACTGGGCAAAAGAACTCTGTCATTTTAATAGTCTTTACTCAATCTATATTGGTAATCTATATTTGGAGATGCTGGTGTTGGACTGGGGTGTACAAAGTTAAAAATCACACAACACCAGGTTATAGTCCAACAAGTTTAATTGGAAGCACTAACTTTCGCAACCTGGTGTTGTGTGATTTTTAACTTTGTACATTGGTACTAATGTCTTAATGAGCTGTAGAAACACTTTAAATTTGTATAAGTAGTCTCAAAGGTTTTGAAACAAGTATCTCCAAACTCAGGATAGATTACACTGAAGCACCAGGTTAAAATATCAATTTTGAGTAATCTGTTTATTCATAGCAAGTTACGTGGCCCACCAACAAGTTTTTTGTCTGCCTGTAACATCATTGAACTTTGAGACTTTGAGGAACAAATTACATGCTTAATTTGAAACTAAACTATTTATTGTGGTGTTATCAAGCCAGATGTGATTTTGGCTTTAAGATTTTATTACAGTAGAATGAAAACCTGCAAGCCACTATCTGCCATCTTGGATGAAGACATCTGGCAGTGAATTTGTACAGGATTATGACAAGGGATGTGGAACATCTAGTCAAGAGGAAGAAGAAATCTTATTTAAGGAGGCAAGGATCAGACAGGGCATTAGAGTGTTACAAGGTAGCCAGGAAGTAACTGAAGAATGGATTTAGGGGGTGGAACCTGACCTATGGATCAGATGATGGTGTAGGCACTGATAGCCAGATACAGCGTGCAGAGAGTCTGTGATGAGGGATAGGCACTTGATAGGACAAAGGTTCAGTCAGTGTGATGGTTTGAAGTGTGTCCAATCTAATGCAAGAAATATCAGGAATAAGACTTGAAGCAGGTATGAAAACATCTAAGCTGAAGGCTTGGGGAATTTAAAAAAGAGACTTAGTGAAGTGAAAGTTACCCTGAAAAGCAGCTTCAAAAGCAAATTCTTGGCTTTGTAGAGTACTTGCATAATCAAAACCACAAGCTCTCTCCACATGGGAGCTGTCCTTTGTGAAGTGTATCTTGACTATTGTCATCACAAACAACAAAGTCTTAACTCTTTAATGCCAAGGATAATTTTATTCATTTGGGAATTATGCAGCAGTTGACAATTTACTTGTTGATACCATTTACTTGGTTGTTGATGTAATTTTCATGAAAAGTGAAGACATTTCTGAATTGTAATATTTTATTGAAATGTTATTAAATATGATCAGGGTGTTCTAATTCATGAGCTAAAAATAAGCAAAAGGGCTCCGGCCAGGAGGCAAGAGTTTCCCTGAGTCTTCTAGTAGTTTAAATTAAAGAGGATGATAATTTGACACTTAGACCTAGATTTTCAAAGTGTGCAGTCAATTTGTGAGTAGTTTGAAAATGAAGGGCAGACCACACTGGGGGATTCCTGACCCCATTCTCATTATTTCCAATTGTCACGAGTGACTTTAAGAATGTAGGTCTCAAACCCACAATTTGTATTCCCAATCTGGTTGGCTCTATTGTGTGAACAGGTATTATCCGACTCCTCCAAAAGTTTTTAAAGGAACTAGAGTCCACAGCACCTCACAGGCATCTTAAACACTCATCTGTGTGAGGGAATCTTCTGAAAGGTAAGTTCATGTAAACCCCAACATTGCCAGGCAATGGTCCCTCCAACCTTGCTCATGGTCTCATACAGAAATTGATGATCAATGATTGCTAAAACAAATCATGACCAACCTGCCCAATTATATTTTGCCTCGATTTTTCTGTGACAGTGAAAAATGTTATTTATCTCGGTTACAATGCACAGTGCAGAATTGGAATTAAATTGTAAGGCATTCAACAAGGTCTTATGGATAGGTAGTTGAAACTTTATTGCTGGAACAGCACAGCAGGTCAGGCAGCATCCAGGGAACAGGAGATTCGACGTTTCGGGCACAGGCCCTTCTTCAGGAATGAGCAGAGAGTGTTCAGCAGGAGAAGATAAAAGGTAGGGAGGAGGGACTTGGAGGAGGGGCGTTGGAAATGTGATAGGTGGAAAGAGGTCAAGGTGAGGGTGATAGGTCGGAGTAGGATGGAGGCGGAGAGGTCAAGAAGAAGACTGCAGGTCAGGAAGGCGGTGCCGGGCTGGAGGGATTCGGCTGAGACAAGGTGGGGGGAGGGGGGATGAAGAAACTGGTGAAGTCCAAGTTCATTCCCTGTGGTTGGAGGGTTCCCAGTCGGAAGATAAGACGCTCCTCCTCCGACCGTCGGGTTGTTGTGGTTTGGCGGTGGATGAGTCCAATGACCTGCATATCCTCGGTGGAGTGGGAGGGGGAGTTGAAATGCTGTGCCACAGGTTGGTTGGGTTGGTTCGTCCGGGTGGCCCAGAGGTGCTCTCTGAATCGCTCCGCAAGTAGGCGGCCTGTCTCCCCAATATAGAGGAGGCCACACCGGCTGCAGCGGATGCAGTAGATGATGTGGGTGGAGGTGCAGGTGAATCTGATAGGTAGGAAATCTGATAGGTGAATCTGCAGGTGAATCTTATGGATAGGTAGGAAACAGCAAGTGCAGATTTGGGTTTCTTTTCAGGTTGGGAACCTGAGACCAGTGAAATTCCACAGGGATCAGTGTTGCGACTACAACTGTTTACACTGTATATGGACTGGCATAGATTGAGGATTGGCTATCTGAGAGAAGGCAGAGAGTTGGGAAAAAAAGATTCTTTTTCAGAATGGCATCTGGTGACAAGAGGTGTCCTACAGGGTTTAGTGCTGGGGGTGCAGCTGTTCACTTTATATATTAATGATCTGGATGAAAGTACGGGGGCATTCTGGCGAAGTTCGCCAATGATACGAATTTAGGTGGACAGGCAGGTAGTACTGACGAGGTGGGGAGGCTGCAGAAAGACTTGGAAAGTTTAGGAGAGTGTTCCAGAAAATGGCTGATGAAATTCAAAATGACCAAATGAGGTATAGTTAGTAAGTTTGCCGTTGACACCAAAATTGGAGGTGTAGTGGACAGCGAAGATGGTTACCTCAGATTATAACAGGATGTGGACCAGATGGGCCAATGGGCTGAGAAGTGGCAGATGGAGTTTAATTCAGATAAATGCGAGGTGCTGCATTTTGGGACAGCAAATCTTAGCAGAACTTATTCACTTAATGGTAAGGTCCTAGGGAGTGTTGTTGAACAAAGAGACCTTGGAATGCAGGTTCATAGCTCCTTGAAAGTGGAGTTGCAGGTAGGTAGGATAGTGAAGAAGGCATTTGGTACGTTTTCCTTTATTGGTCAGAGTATGGAGTTCAGGAGTTGGGAGGTCATGTTGCGGCTGTACAGGACATTGGTTAGGCCATTGTTGGAATATTGCGTGCAATTCTGGTCTCCTTCCTATTGGAAAGATGTTGTGAAACTTGAAAGGGTTCAGAAAAGATTTACAAGGATTTGCCAGGGTTGGAGAATTTGAGCTATAGGGAGAGGCTGAACAGGCTGGGGCTGTTTTCCCTGGAGCGTCGGAGGCTGAGGGGGTGACCTTCTAAAGGTTTACAAAATTATGAGGGGCATGGATAGGATAAATAGACAAAGTCTTTTCCCTGGGGTGGGGGAGTCCAGAACTAGAGGGCATAGGTTTAGGGTGAGAGGGGGAAAGATATAAAAGAGACTTAAGGGGCAACCTTTTCACACAGAGGGTGGTACGTGTATGGAATGAGCTGCCAGAGAATGTGGTGAAGGCTGGTACAACTGCAACATTTAAGAGGCATTTGGATGGTATATGAATAGGAAGGGCTTGGAGGGATATGGGCCGGGTACTGGCAGGTGGGACTAGATTGGGTTGGGATATCTGGTCGGCATGGACAGGTTGGTCTGTTTCCATGCCTATGACATCTCTATGACTCTGTGACTCTAAATGTGAGATCTTGCATTTTGGAAAAAAGAATATAAGCTTGGACTATTTTCTAAATGGTGAGAAAATTCATAAAGCCAAAGTACAAAGGGATCTGGGAGTGCTAGTCCAGGATTCTTTAAAGATTGACTTGCAGGTTGAGTCCGTGGTTAAGAAAGCAAATGTAATGTTGTCATTTATCTCAAGAGGGTTGGAATATAAAAACAGCGACATGTTTCTGAGACTTTATAAAGCTCAAGTTAGGCCCCCATTTAGAATACTGTGTCCAATTTTGGGTGCCACACCTCAGGAAGGACATTCTGGCACTGGAGCATGTCCAGAGGAGATTCACACAGATGATCGCTGGAATGGTAGGCCGGACATATGATGAACGGCTGAGGATCCTGGGATTGTATTCATTAGAGTTTAGAAGGTTGAGGGGAGATCTAATAGAAGCTTACAAGATAATGCATGGCTTAGAAAGGGTGGACGCTAGGAATTTGTTTCCATTAGGCAGGTAGACTAGGACCCGTGGGCACAGCCTTTGAATTAGAGGGGTCAATTTAGAATGGGAGAAAGTGAGGTCTGCAGCTGCTGGAGATCAGAGCTGAAAATGTGTTGCTGGAAAAGCGCAGCAGGTCAGGCAGCATCCAGGGAACAGGAGAATCGACGTTTCGGGCATAAGCCCTTCTTCGGGAATCCTGAAGAAGGGCTTATGCCCGAAACGTCGATTCTCCTGTTCCTGGATGCTGCCTGACCTGCTGCGCTTTTCCAGCAACACATTTTCAGCTCAATTTAGAATGGAAATGAGGAGACATTTCTTCAGCCAGAGAGTGGTGGGCTTGTGGAATTCATTGCCATGGAGTGCGGTGGAGGCCGAGATGTAAAATATCTTCAAGGCAGAGATTGACAAATTCTTGATCTCGCAAAGAATTAAAGGATATGGGGAGAGCGCGGGTAAGTGGAGTTGAAATGCCATCAGCCATGGTTAAATGGCGGAGTGGACTCAATGGGCCGAATGGCCTTACTTCCACTCCTATGTCTTATGGTCTTATATTGTCAATAAATATATATATATATAATATATGACTTGAAGGAAAAAAGCAAAAGCATTGTTGCCAAATTTGCAAACAACTCCAAAAATAGAAAGGTAGGCAAGTTGGGAGAGGGATATAAAAGATTACAGAAAGATATTGACAGATTAGGTAAGGAGACAAACCGAGTATAATGTGGGAAAATATGTTTTAAAAGGCAGAAAAGAAGAACTGAAAATTATTTAAATATGGAAATACAGCAGAAAGCTGCAACACAAAGGGATCTAGCACACAGGTGCAGTAATGATAACATGTGCCTGTGAAATGACATAAACACTAGCATAATAATGAAAGAGTCAATGAACACACAAACGTCACTGATAAAGTGCATTGAATTGTATTACACCTTATGTTTTCAACTTCTGCAAGATGGTTTTCAAATCACAGAATCTCTCCGAAGAGCATGTTACCCAGACCCACACCGCTATCCTATCACTGTTGCCCAACATTTTCCTATGGCCAATCCACCTAACATCTTGTGAACTGTGGGATGAAATCATGGAACCCAGAGTAAACCCACGCAGACATGGGGATAATGTGCAAAATCCACTCAGACAGCTACTCGAGGATGGCATCAAAACCGGGTCTCTGGTACTGTGATGCAGCAGTGCTAACCACTAACCCTGTACTGTCCCTAACCACTGAAACACCGTTCTGTCCCTAAGCACTGAGACACTGTACTGTCCCTAACCACTGGGACACTGTACTGTCCCTAACCACTGAGACACTGTATTGTCCCTAACCACTCAGACATCGTACTGTCCTTAACCACTGAGACACTATACTGCCCCTTTTCACTGAGACACCATACTGTCCCTAACCACTGAGACAATGTGCTGTCCCTAACCCATTGAGACACTGTACCGCTGCTAAGCACTGAGACAGCGTACAGTCCCTAACCACTGAGATACCATACTGTCCCTAACCACTGAGATTCCATACTGTCTCTAACCACTGAGACAATGTGCTGTCTCTAACCACTGAGACACTGTGCCTCCGCTAAGCACTGAGACAGCATACTGCCCCAACCACTGAGACACCGTTCTGTCCCTAAGCACTGAGACACTGTACTGTCCCTAACCACTGAGACACCGTACTGTCCTTAACCACTGAGACACCATACTGTCCCTTACCACTCAGACACTGTACTATCCCTAACCACTGAGCCACTGCGTCACCCATAATCTCCATGCTGCCTACAGATTTGACTTAACATGCTTTGTTCTACAATTCTAAAACCCCCTTTGTTCATTATTTTTGAAAAAAAGAGACATTCTGTAAAAAAGGCCTTTCATTTTGCACTCGTAGAGATGGAGGCAAGAATACCAAATTTCAAAGGGAGCAATAATTCATATTACTTAAAGTTAAGGACCTGAATGGTTACCAGTTTAAGTTTAAGAAGGCTTAGAAAATGCACAAGGGAACTACTCCTCTTCAAAGCCTTCGTTTACTCAAAAGGCACATTGCTTCGATATGTTATTTCTTCTTGCAGGGGACAAACCCCCCTTGTTTAAAGATAAAGAGCAAGTGTAAGCCACATTTCAAACACATTTCTGGAAATGTAAATTGGTTGTTAGTATAATTCGAAGCACATTCAACATTGATCAGCAAGTGTGGTGCAGTTGGGGAATTACATCCAAATTTCAACCTTATGTTCTGAGTTTTAGAGTCATAGAATCATTACATGGAAACAGACCCTTCGGTCCAACCCGTTCATGTCCACTAGATATCCTCACCCAATCTCATCCCACCTGCCAGCACATGGCCCATATCCCTCCAAACCCTTCTTATTCAAATACCCATCCAGATGCCTCTTAAATGTTGCAATCATATTAGCCTCCACCACTTCCTCTGGCAGCTCATTCCATATATGTACCACCCTCTGTGTGAAAAAGTTGCCCCTTAGGTCTCTTTTATGTCTTTCCCCTCTCACCCTAAATCTATGCCCTCTAGTTCTAGACTCCCCCACCCCAGAGAACAGACTTTATCTATTTATCCTATCCATACCCCTCATGATGTTATAAACCTCCATAAGGTCACCCATCAGCCTCCGATGCTCCAGGGAAAACAACCCCAGCCTATTCAACCTCTCCCGATAGCTCAAATTCTCCAACACAGGCAACATCCTTGTAAATCATTTCTGAACCCTTTCTAGTTTCACAACATCCTTCCAATAGGAAGGAGACCAGAATTGCTCACAATATTCCAACATGACCTCCCAACTCCTGTCCTCAATACTCTGACCAATAAAGGAAAGCATACCAAAAGCCTTCTTCACTATCCTATCTACCTTTGACTTCACTTTCAAGGAACTATGAATCTGCACGCCAAAATCTCTTTGTTCAGCAACACTCCCTCGGACCTTACCATTTCTCATTAGAATTGGATATGAACCAGAAGCTATGACAGATGCACTGAAATCAAGTGTTTGTACAAACTCCCATCCACAACTTATATTAGTTGTATGGTGTGTTGGCATAGTGGTTATGTTAGTGCATTAGTACTCCAGAGGTTTATCTTGAGATATATGTTCAAGATCCACAACAGCAGCTGGTGGAATTTATATTCAATTAAATAAAACTTCATATCAGCAATGCTGACCATGAAATGACTGGATTATTGTAAAAGCACAAGTGGTTCCGCTCGTCTGTTGAGAAGAAAATTGACTGTTCCCACACAATTTGGCTCTGAATGCACAACAATGAGATTGACTCTTTATGGATCTCTGAAATGGCCAAACAAGCCAATCAACTGTATTCAAGGAAATTGTTCACCCTCACCTTCAAAACTGGTATGCGAGATGGTTAATGAGTGCTGGCTTTCCCTCTGGCAATCATACCCATGAATGAATACAAAAAGAAATAATTCCAGAAAGTATGTCTTTAATAATTACTCAATAAATATATCTATTTACATTGGTTTGGTTCTCAAAAATCAAGAGGACGACCAGCAGATAAAGTGTTCAGGTAAAAGACAAACGTGAACTCTGTGCACAGTACTCAGTCTTTAGATTTAGCCTGACTGGATAATGACAAATAAATAAAGAGGGCATTGTATTGTTCGGAAAACCTGAAATTATCTAATGAAGAAAATGAGCACCTCTTATTGAGTAATAGATTTATCCCATATTCTTTGTCGATATGCTTCATTTATTACTGATAACACAGCTGTTACAAAATCCTCGGCAGGCTGTGTGCAGATGTTAACTAGAAGAGAGGTCAAATACCTCTGAGTTACTGAGGGAATAAAACGGTTTCTGTTCGCATTTCTTTTACACAAGTGCATTTTCGCTCACTTGGTGACGGATCCATGGATTTTTTTTTTAATGACAAGGAAAAGTGCTTTAATATTCATGGTTTTGAAGTATGAATGCCAATTCAACATGTCCTTTTTTTTTCATCCTGATGAGATAGTAAAACCATAGCAGCTATCTTTCAATGTTACATGCCAAAGAGCAGTAGAGGCTGGGCCACTGACTAGATTCAAGACAGCATTGGTCAGATTTCTGACCTACACAGGCATCAAAGGTAAGTGAGGGCAATCAGGAGTGCGAAAGTCACAAGCAGATCAGCCACAATCTTATTGAATGGTGGAACAGGATCATTTAGCTGACTGCTCCTAATTCTTATGTTGTTCTATAACCTTGTGGGGATATTGCCACTACAAAATTACATTTTTACATATCCTGTGCTTACCAACCCTCTGATATCTTGTCAAAAGGACGGATCAAAAAGCCCACAAAATTGTTTCCAAGGTTAAAAAAGATGAGCTGTGAGAAAAGCGAAATGTAGGACTTAGAATATAGATGGAAGACAGTGAAGTGAAAAACCTTGAAACCATTATCTAAATACACACCCACATTCTTTGGCTGCAGCAAAGTGGTTAAAAACACTTTAAATGGTAAGTATTTGAAAAGGTGAAGAAAGCACAACTCCCATTAGAGTGTAACAACCAGCTGCCCTTATTTACCAGTCCTGTGGTGCTGCTTCTCTTCCTATCATGTCAACTTGTCAAGCTTTACACAGCCCATTGATTTAACTGTTCTTGTCTGCTTTATTCTTCATTTAGTCAATAGCCAAACCACATGCATGTTTAGTCTCCAATCATGGTGTTTTTCAGAAACCAGATGTGCAGTAATGGGAGAAGATCATGATAAACTCAAGAGTTGAAGAAACAGGAGCTTGAGTAGACCATATAGCCCCCGACTTTTCTCTATTATAAGAAAGATGATACCTGATCCTCAACTTCAGCTCCAGCTTTCTGCTCAATCGCTATTTCCTGATTTACATGAAATCCAAATATCTCACCAAAATTCACCAAAGATCCTCAGACAGCACCATCCAAACCCACAACCACTTCCATCTCGGACAAAGGCAGCAGATGTATGGGAACATGAACCCCTGAAAGTTCCCCTCTAAGCCACTCACCATCCTGACTTGAAAACATATTGCCATTCCTTCACTGCTGCTGGGTCAAAATCCTGGAATTCCCTTCCTGAGGGCATTGTGAGTCAACCTACAGCACATGGACTGCAGCAGTTCAAGAAGGCAGCTCACCACCACCTTCTCAAGGGAAGCTGGGGACAGGTAATTGAATGCTGGCCAGCCAGCGTTGTCCATGAGTGAATACATAAAAAACAATGAATCTCAACCTTGAATACACTTCAGAACTGAATGCCTGCAGTCTTCTGAGGAAGAGAATCCCAAAATTGCACAACTTTGAATGAAGAAATTTGTTCTCACCTCAGTTGAAAATAATATCCTTTATCCTGAAACCCCCTCCAATTCTAAGTTTACCAGTGAAAGAAACAACCTACTATATTTACCCTGCAATGATTTGGACACGCCAGTAATGGACTGGGGTGTACAAAGTTAAAAATCACACAACACCAGGTTATAGCTTTTGGAGCGCCGCTCCTTCATCAGGTGGTTAAGGAGTGACGCTCCGAAAGCTAGTGCTTCCAATTAAACCTGTTGGACTATAACCTGGTGTTGTGTGATTTTTAACTTTACCATGCAAAGCACTCTCAGAATCTTATTTGTTTCAATTAGATCATCTCTCATCCTCTGAAAACCCAAAGCATATGCGACCACTCCTTTCAATCTCTCTTTTACACTGGGAACAAATTCCAATCAGTCTTTCCTTCTTTTAAAGAAGAGTGTAGCCTTCCTTACCAAAACCAAGCACAGTACTCAGACTATCCAGGTCTCACCAAAGCTCTGCACAATTGCAGCAGGACTTCAATACATTTTCACTCCAATATTGCTATAATAAGTTTGGAAGCCCAAGATAATACACAAGATTTTAGTCCTTATTTCTAAAACGTGTTTGTTTTGAAAAAAAAAGACCGCTACAGAGACAAAGTAAGTGCATGAGTAAACTTAGTAGCTATTTGGCAAAAATTCCCATATGGGATTAATGGGATTTATCACCTAAAGGTGTCAAACAAGCTTCAAACAGAAAGGTAAAAACAATGACTGCAGATGCTGGAAACCAGATTCTGGATCAGTGGTGCTGGAAGAGCACAGCAATTCAGGCAGCATCCGAAAAGCTTCGAAATCGACGTTTCGGGCAAAAGCCCTTCATCAGGAATAAATGTACTGCGTTCTCTTAGGATTAGGAGATGCCGGTGTTGGACTGGGGTGTACAAAGTTAAAAATCACACAACACCAGGTAATAGTCCAACAAGTTTAATTGGAAGCACTAGCTTTCGGAGCACCGCTCCTTAACCATCTGATGAAGGAGCAGCACTCCGAAAGCTAGTGCTTCCAATTAAACCTGTTGGACTATAACCTCATGTTGTGTGATCTGCCCTGAAGCTCTTCAACATCTTCTCTGCCCTGAAGATCTTCAACCATGTATTGAAACTCTTTGCTACCTTCTCCCCAGCCCCCCACCCCCTCCCATTTATCTCTCCACCCCTGAGGCTTCTTGCCTCTATTCCTGATGATCGATTTTCCTGCTCCTCGGATGCTGACTGACCTGCTGTGCTTTTCCAGCACCACTCTGATCTAAACTCTGGTTTCCAGCATCTGCAGTCCTCACTTTTGCCTATAGGATTACCAGGGCTAGCCCAGCTCAGCTAAGCAGTAAACCACCCCCTGTGGATTCTATCCGCAGAGTTCATGTTGTTTCGACAGTAGTCGAAAAGCCAATTTCAAATCCATTGGAGTGCCAGTGAGAAAACGCAATAGGTTTAACAGCACCAATGAAAATTTAAAGAAACTTTACATTTCAAATGGTTACTGTTGCCAGACCTTCTGAGATTTTGCAGCTTTTTATTTAATCTCACTTTTCCAGGATTCACATCATTTGGTTTGTACTAGTATTTAACAGTTTCTCACTGTTCCATTCCCTTTGCTTCCCACTAAAGTGGGGAGGTGATGGCATGATGGTAATGTATATGGACTAGTAATCCAAAGCCCAAGGCATATGATCTGGTGATAGTACTGAAGATTTGTGCTGTTGAATTAAGCATCACCCCTAACTATGTCAATCCAGTACAACTACAACACCAGATCTACTTAACAATGCAGAAAATTGGCCAGATGTGTCTTATGCACAAAAAAAAACAGGAAAACTCCAGGCCAACCAATTGCAATTATGTCAGAGTATGCCTGTTTTTCATCAAAGTGAAGGCAGGGCTGAACAATAGTGCTTTCAAGTCGCACTTAGAAAGGAATACCTGCTCATTGGTTCTCAGTTTGGGTTCTGCCATGGTCACTTATCAGCTGAATTCAATTGTCCTTTGTTCAACCCCAGAGCTGAGCCGAAAGGGATAGCCCTTGATGCAAGGCAACAATTGTTAGGATATAGCATAGGGGAATGTGGGCCAAATGCTGAAAATGGGACTAGATTAATTTAGGATATCTGGTTGGCAATGGATGAATTGGACCGTAAGGTCTGTTTCCACGCTGTACAACTTTCAAACTCTATGACTCCATAAATGGCAAGTTTGGATTTAACGGGAATCGGGGGAAATCTCTCTCATTTGCAGATATGTCTAGCACAAAGGAAGATGATTCGTGGAGATCAATCATCTGAGCCAGGACATCACCAAAGCTGCTCCTCAGAAGAGTGTTCTTGGTTTAACCATTTTCAGCTGCTTCATCAATGACCTTCTCTCCATCATAAGGTCAGAAACAGGGGCATTTGTTGATCTTTGCACAAGGTTGAGCACCATTTGCAACTCCTTAGACATGAGACAGTCCATGTCCATGTGTGGCAGACTTGAACAATATCGAAACTTATACTGGTAAGTGGCAGTGTCATTCATGGTACACAAATGTGAGGGAATGACCATCTCTAACAGGAGAAATTAGATTAGATTAGATTCCCTACAGTGTGGAAACAGGCCCTTCAGCCCAACAAGTCCACACTGACCCTCCGAAGAGTAACCTACCCAGACCAATTCCCCTCTGACTAATGCACCTAACGCTATGGGCAATTTAGGATGGCCAATTCACCTGCCCTGCACATCTTTGGACTGTGGGAGGAAACTGGAACACCGGGAGGAAACCCATGCAGACACGGGGAGAATGTGCAAACTCCAAACAGACAGTCGCCTGAGGGTGAAATTGAACCTGGGACCCTGGTGCTGTGAGGCAGCAGTGCTAACCACTGAGCCACTGTGCTGCAAATCTGACTATCACCACTTGACATTCCACGATATTATCATCACTGAATCCCTCACTATCATCACTCTGGGGGTTATCATTGACCAGAAACTTGAATAGGCTAGTGATAGAAATGGGCTGCAAGAGCAGGTCAGAGGCTTGAAATCCTGCAGTAAGTAACCTACTACCTGTCTCATCATTACTTGTCCACCATCAACAGGAGTGTGATGGAATATTCCCCACTTGCCTGGATAAATTCAGTTCAAACAACACTCAAACAACTTGACAACATCCAGGAGACCTCATTAACCATCCTGAATATTCACTTCCTTCACCACTGATGCACAGTGGCAGCACTGCGTACCATCTATAAGACACATTGCAGTAATTCATCACATATGCTCTGATAGCACTTTCCAAACTGGCAATCTCACACACCACTGTGACTTGGAACCACATCATCATTCCTTCACTGTTGCTGGGTCAACGTCCTGGAACTCAATTCCAAACTGGAATAAGGTGCTCTGTTTTCAGAAGGACAGCAACAGTTGAAGAAGGGAGCTCACTGCTGCTTTCCCCAGGGCAATCAAGGACTGGAAATAATTGCTGGGTTCGTCGGTGAAACCCATATCACAAATGTGCAAAAACCTTTCACATTTAAACCCATTATATCCAACTGTCAGCTTGGGCTGTGTTTTTTTTTCTTGGCGACAATATATAAGGTGCTTGAAACCCTGATAGTGTGGCCAAAAGAAGTGAACTGGTGGCTGATGGGACGATGGGTCCAATTAAGTGGTCACAACCAGGACTGCCATCCATAGAGAGGACTGGTAGCAGTGGCACCAGGAGTATAGGGCATTGTTAGATGAACATGCCAGCTCACTATACTATCAAAACTGTAGTTTATTTCATGGTAGCAACTAGTTACAATTACACGTACTCTGCCATCAGTCCACTCAACATGGAGTGCTTTCCTCAGTATGACACCTTTGAGATGCAACATAACTCCTGGCAGAGATATCACAGTGCACCAGCAGCACTGGTGTCGAAGTAGCCCGAGGTCTCCCCTGCGGGCCTTGGATCTGAAATCAGGCAAGTCACTTGCCTTCTGTAATACTGTGTACCTTCCTGCCTTGTCTCAATGAGCAGCTGAACAGAAAGCATGAGAAAGACAGTAAAGACTTTCAAATAAGGAACAGTGGTACTGTATTACCCGGACCTAAATTGCAGCTTTATAACCTGAGACTGAAGCAGGGCCGACCCAGAAGAAGACAATTAAATGAAAATGAAAACAAGGAACAGGAACTATCTTTCTGTATTTTTTGGTCGGTTGCTGCTTGCTTCATCATTCCTTTCCCTTGTTAGAAACTGGAAGCTCGATTCACAGGTCCAGGCAAGAAGCACTCTTCAGTTCTGTCAAGGTAGGTCATTGGTGATAATTTGCTGTCTTCAGATTTGAAAGTTGAAATTTGAACCTTGATAGGAAAGGAAAGCACGTCATAATGGTCTACAAGAGACTGTGACATTCTCACAGTCAGGGGTATTTGACTATTTCCAGTTTGCTTCAGGAGTCTTTTTTAAATCTCATTCAGGACTTACAGCATTACATGCACATGCATGACCACCTGCAGCTGCTGAAGGACCTGCTGGTCACATCTTTCAGACACACTTGCAAAATTGGCAAGAAGCATTCTTGTCTAAAACAGGAGAGTGTCAGCTTAAATTTACACAGTTGAATCCAAGTTGTAATTTCTCAGCTGAAATTGGATGGAACATACAGGTTGGATGCTATGTCCATTTATAACAAACCTTTAGTGGTCTAGTTTTGAAGGAGCCAGTGTTGGACTGGGGTCTACAAAGTTAAAAATCACACAACACCAGATTATAGTCCAACAGGTTTATTTGGAAGCATGGATTTCGGAACCTACTCCTTCATCAGGTGGAGTGTAAGATCATAAGACACAGAATTTATACCAAAAGTTTACAGTGTGATGTAACTGAAATTATGTATTGAAAAAGACCTGGATTGTTTGTTCAGTCTCTCATCTTTTAGAATGAACATGTTGATTTCAGGTATTTCACATGTAAATCGCAGAACATTTAAAAATTACATTCTCAAGTGAACTTGAGTTCTCAAGTAAATGCATCATCTGGGCTGACATGACACCAATTGTTAAAGTTCATTTGGGAATGTAACTTTTAAATGTTCTGCGATTTACATGTAAAAGAACTGAAACCACATGCTCATTCTAAAAGATGAGAAACTTAACAAACAATCCAGGTCTTTTTCAATATATAATTTCAGTTACATCCAAATAAACCTGTTGGATTACAACCTGGTGTTGAGCGATTTTTAACTTTAGTGGTCTAGTGGTTCTTAAGGGGGCTGCAAGAAAGTCAGAAAAAGGTCCAAGTAAACTGCAATCTTTAACAAATACAAAGAATGCAGGAGAAACTCGGCAGGTCTGGCAGCACCTGTGAAGAGAGAGAGTAAATGCTCCAAGTTTGATATGATATCTTCAAAACAGTACTCTGCATTTGTTTCAGATTTCCAGCATACACAGTATTTATTTAAGCTGCAATACAAGTTTACTGGTTTGGAGTCAAGAAGAGCAACAATGTTCCACAAATTGTCTCACTTTAGCGTCTTCACACACAAAGAGTGGTTTATTCAAACTATTTTTCTGTTAATATATCGAGTTATTTGCTCTGCTTTTTCTTCACATTAATATACTGCCATTCATTAGATTGAACAATTTAATGAGTAGGGATATGGTAGTGCAGCAGTAATGCCACTGATGGAGTCATCCCAAAGGCCAGCTGAATCTGCTGGGGGCGGAGGTTCAACTCCCACCATAGCAGCTGGTGCAATTTGCATTTTGTTAAAACATGGAAATGAAAAGCTAGCCTAAAAATGACCATGTTGATTGGCATAAAATAAAACATCTGATTCACTAATGTTCTTTCAAGAAAGGAATCTGTCATCTTTATCTGGATTCTATGTGACTCCAGTCCCACACGACCATGGTTGACTCTTAACTACTCTTTGGGCAATTAGGTATGGGTAATAAATACTGGTTTAGCCGCTATGATGTGGAGATGCTGGTGTTGGACTGGGATGGACAAAGTCAGAAATCACACAACAGCAGATCCACTCCACCCTCCTCCCTGACCTATCACCTTCATCCCCTCCCCACTCACGTATTGTACTCCATGCTACTTTCTCCCCACCCCCACCCTCCTCTAGCTTATTTCTCCACGCTTCAGGCTCTCTACCTTTATTCCTGATGAAAGGCTTTTGCCCGAAACGTCGATTTTGGTGCTCCTCGGATGCTGCCTGAACTGCTGTGCTCTTCCAGCACCACTAATCCAAAAGCAGATTACAGACCAACAGGTTTATTTATTGGTAGCAAGATAGCGGCAGAGTAGGACACTCCACCCAGAGCTCCTTTACTCCGCCTGTTTTTTTCTTCCTTTGCATCTTGATTTTTTTTGTTTTAACAGTCTTAAAAAAGCATGAGGGGACTGGGTTCTACAGTAGCTCAAGGGGAAACAAATCACAGAGCAGCACAAGGGGAAACGTGTTCCGGAGCAGCACGGGGGAATCCCAATCTGGAGAAGCACGAGGGGAAATGATTTCAGGAACAGCACAACGGGAAGCGAGTCCTAGAGCAGCACGAGGGGAAACAGGTCCCGGAGCAATATTAGGGGAATCCAGGCCCTGAGCAGCGAGAAGGGAAACAAGTCCTGGAGCAGCGAGAAGGAAAGTGAACCCAGGGCCGCAAGACGGGAAGCGTGTCCCGGAGCAGTGTGAGGGGAATCCAGTCCCGGAACAGCACACCGGGAAGCAAGTTCTGGAGCAACACACTGAGAAAAGAGTCCTGGAACAGCGAGAGGGGAACTAAATCCTGGAGCAGTGAGAGGGAAAGTGAGTCCCAGAGCAGCGTGACTTGGTGCAGGTGAGTGCTGGTGCGGAGCCGACTGGAGCTGGACAGTTGTTAGATTGGGGCCTGGAGCAGGTGGTCAGACCACATGTTAAGCTGCTATTATTTGAAGTTCTTTCCTGAAATGTACTGTCAATCCTTAAACTATGTTGTAACTACCTTATTTCTAACTTATTTTTTAGACTCTAAGCAATGCTACTATTTTTCCTTTTATTCCTCTTCTCTATCCAAGATTTGAACCTTGATACTTGTACTTAAGATGGAGCCATTAGAGGCAGCCATTGTAAAAACTTTTCACTGTACTCCTGTACTTCTGAACTGGAGTAAACATGACAATAAAGGATATTATATTCTATTCTATACTGAATCAAAAGCTTTCAGAACGCTGCTCTAAATGTTTGTGATTTTAAATAAACCTGTTAGACTATTATGTGCTGTCAGGCAACTTCTGGTTTAGCCACTGATGACAACGCCTCATGAACAAATATAAAATGACACAATTTACTGAATTTTTTGCTGAAAAATACTCAATGTTAATAGCAAAGCCAGATCTTGCAAGATTATTTTGAAATGTCTTTAGACTCAGCAAGTTTCCAAATGATTCATCAACCTGTTACAAACTGAAACTTTAATTAAGAGCAAAAATGCCTTTTAGTTGAGAAAATGTTGATGACGAAACAATACTGTGCCACAACATAAATGCCTATACCACAATATAAAACTCATTTCCCTTTCTGAACTTGCCAACAAACACAGGAAAAGAGGAACATTGACATTTTATGAGCCAGGTCACCAAAAGAGAAGCATTACAATCTAGACTTAGGTTAATGAACCTATTTCTGATGGGACAAGATCAAAATCCTATGGGTGTCAACAGACTATTAAAACTTATTGAAGCAACACCACACCCCATCACCAAAAAAACTGTGGAATGATATTGATATAGTACTGTTGAGAAGCCAATTGGTCACATTTTATTCACCTTCCAATATTTATTCAGGAATGCTATTATTTTTGAATGGAGCAGTATACACAAAATGCAAAACTAAACATGGCCCAAGAGTTGTTTGTTTTACATTTCTGTGTATCCCAAGATGTGCTGGAAAACATTTCCTCATGAAGTAGGGTGACAGGTTCTCTAATGTTCAGAATTATTGCTTAAACACACAATATTTTGGATCTTTTCAATGAACAAACACATCTTTTCATGGTGGGGGTTTGCCTATTTGTTTCCTTTGTTCCAATTCTTTCAGAAGTTATATTTGTGCATTTTTAATATGATGTCCCAGATGTGCGACGCACAGAATATAATGAACAAAGCTGTGCCATAACACTGAAAATTAAAGCCTTAGCCCTGTCGTGGTATCCCTGATATAATTATGCATAACTTTTTACAATCCTGCAGGCAATACACACATTTCTGACCGGTGATAATATAAAAACTCTCAGCAGCGTCAAAAACTATTTGACTATGTCGCCAACTGGCACAATTATTTCTTCCGAAACTGTTTAAAAAAAAAACCCTATAAGCTTCTGCCATCAATGACTAATATCTTTCCATATGGTTAGTTTCTATTCTGGAATCTCAAAGCTGAAGGATATTAATGGTTGCAATTGAGCTTCCCCATACCTCCCACAACCCTGCTACCACAGTCATCTTCCCCCGCCACACCCCATCACCAATAAAATTGTGGTATAATATTGATGTAGTATTGAAGTTGGCTTCAAATTTTAAAAGAAAACTATAGGATTTAAGAAAGATCAATTTATTGGAATCAATTTGCATTTTGCATACTTGTTTTCACAACAAATCTAATCACTAACAGTGATGCTATCTTAAGACTTATGTTGAGAGTATTCTGGAAGTTTTAAGCTCTCTGTTATTTTGAGTAAAACAGCACTAGACTTGGCTCCTCTGACTTCTCACCAAGTTATTTTTCACGTGAAATTTATAGCTGTGAGCTTTCTCATTGTAACGGGGTCTCAAAATACATCTTAAAAGAAAACATCGCAGTTTTTAATTAGATTCTAAGCACAACTTTGGGAATGTGTATTTCTATTAGCTTCTTGGTGTTGCTAATCTTAATCAGTACTGAAGCTAAAATACGTGTCCCTGCTTCATGTGAAAACTATGAAGTTCAACTGTGTCCCCAATTTATTCTCCACAATAAATAAAGAGGTGATTTTTTTTTCCTGTAATTCCAGGCAATTACCATACCCAATAAAAGACGATCTAACCATCTCTCCTTGACAGTCAATGGTGTTACCATCACTGAATCCCCCACTATCAACATCTGGGGGTTAACATTGACCAGAAAATCAACTCACCATGTAAACTCAACTACAAGAGCAGTTCAGAGGCTAGGAATAAATAGTGAGTATTTCAGCTCCTGACATCCCAGAATCTGTCCATTGTCTATTAGGAATAAGTCAGGAGCATGATGGAATACTCCCCACTTGCCTGGATGAATGCAGGCCCAATAACACTCAAGATACTATCTAGGAGAAATCAGCCACTAGTTTGGCACCACATTGACTCCCTTCGTCCCGATACTCAGTAGCAGTAGTGGGTATTATCTACAAGATGCACTGCAGATATTTACCCAAGATCCTCAGACAGCACCCTCCTTGCTCACGAACACTTTCATTTAGAAAGGCAAGGGCAACAGATTCATGGGAACATCACAATCTTCAAGTTCACCTCCAAGCCACTTGCTGTCCTGACTTGGAACTTCATTGCTGTTCCTTCACTTTCGCTGTGTCAAAGTCATGCAATTCCCTCCAAATATTGGCCAGCCAGCGAAGCCCACATCCCAAAAATGAATTTTAAAATGTGGAAAATACCCTGGTGGTAGGACTCCAATCGAGGAACTACCCCAACATGTCGCCACTGATTTTCTGACTCCACACCCATGGTCCCTGTAGGGCCTGGAAAATCAAAATCATAGAGTTATTAAGCACAGGAGGAGGATATTTGAGTCTATTTCATCTCTCTGTTGAGAAATCCCATGGATTGAATTTCTCCACTCTATCATTGTAACCTTGCAAGTTTATTTTCTTCAAGTGCCTATCCTTCTGTCATCATTGATCATGTTAGGCTCCTGTGTCTTGTGCAAAATGTTCCAAGTCATTTTCATTCATTGTACAAAATACTTGTTGCTCATATGCCCTCTGTATCTTTTGCCCAAATCCTTAAATCTCTGCTTCCTGTCCCTTTTGGAAGCAACTTTCCTTATCTGAGCCTGCTGTAATCTTGAACATCTCTTTCAGATTTCCCCTCATTCAATCTTTGCTCCAAGGGGAACAACTCCAACTTCCTCAAAAGTACATCTAACTCAGTCTTTTCACTTTCCTGGAACAATCTGACTCGCCAAAGCGTGGCGACCACCTACTTGTACCAGTTAAGGATCCGATGTCTTACTCTCCAATTGCTTTGATGGGTGCAGATTTAACAACACTCAAGAATCGCAACACCATACAGGACAAATCATCCAATTTGACTGGCATTCTACCTATCACATTATCACTCTCCCAGAATGTGGAAACAGTTCCAATCAACCACAAGATATCGATGCATGGTAGCACCTCACCAAAACTCTTTTAACAGCACTTTCTGAACTCTCGTCCCAATCTGTGACCAGGGTAGCAGGTTAAGCCAATTATATTCTTGATGGTGCTTATTGGTAATGATGTAGCAGACAGGCTGCCTAAATAACAAGATATTGAGCTTCCGAACAAAGTTTCACCTTCAACTCTCCCACCATTCTTCCTGCTGTTAAACACAAGTTTGCAAACAGTCTAATACAAAGCTTTCTCCCACAGATCATGAACCAAGGATCAGACGAGTCAAAAAATATTATGTTTTTATTTCTTTCATGGTAAAACCTCAGGTAAAAAATATTTACATTTGATCTGCCTTGTCTGAACTGACTCAATTCTTCCAAACACTCCATATGTAGAACTAGCTGATAGTCAGTGCTGCAAATTATTAAACACTGGCGATGAAATTGGAATTCTGTGATATAAATAAAAGTGAACTACATTAGAAATTAGACATCTAGTTTAAAAAAATCACAACTAATTATAAGCTGCATCATCATTAAAATGACATGCAAAATCAGCTTAGTGTGCAAAAGACTCTGTAGAAGAGTCGACAGACACAAAATTTTTATGTTTTTTCAGGAAAAAAATGTTTTAAAACTCAAGAGCTTACAGTCAGCATCATATCAGTTACTGCAGACTGGATAAATTCATTGCAACCTTGGTGTTCTTATTATAGTTTGCCTAAGGAAAAATTAAAATGCAAACCTAAATACACTTAGTGCTGTGGCACAGCAGTTCTACAATAAACTGTGAAAGGCTAAGTAATATAATTCTTTTGCATTGATTATTCTATGTAAAATTTATAGAAAATCTTCTCTGAGGCACCAATCAGAGGCAAACCATGCACAGGATAAATATACAGCTCCCTGCAGTGAGACATGGTTTGAGGTGATTGATTTTTAATAGTTCATTGATAGCCTAAGTATTAGAAGAAAGAAAAAAAGTTAAACATTTTGCTGAATTCAATTACATATTTGAGGAAACTTGTTTGCGTCCCAGTGGGACATACACAGCTAAAAGTTCAATGTACACTGGATATCGGTTCAGGGCTCACAATACGCATTAGCTCTGTGTCTGATCTAGGTGGTGCAAAAGTGAGGACTGCAGATGCTGGAAACCAGAGTTTAAATCAGAGTGGTGCTGGAAAAGCATAGCAGGTCAGGCAGCATCTGAGGAGCAGGAAAATCGATGTTTCGGGCAAAAGCCCTTCATCAGGAATAGGTGGTGCACCTGATGAAGGAGCGGCGCTCTGAAAATTAGTGCTTCCAAATAAACCTGTTGGACTATAACCTGGTGTTGTGTGATTTTTAACTAGGTGATGTAGGCAGCACTCAAACATAGTGTCGACTGACTTTAAGCTCAGCAGGGGGCAAACATAACTTGCACTTCTTAAAAAAAAAACATGCACCTATTTAGAGAGTGTGTGCATTCAAGCTGCAGGAATCTGTAAGTGTTTTTCACAAGGAAGAAGGATCGAAATGGAGCAGCAAGCCAGAACCCAATGTAGCACGAGAAACCTTAACCCTGAAAGTGAAAAGGAAATGTCTCCATGTGGAGCCTGGTAGTCCTCAAGGCATATGTTGTGAATAGAAAGGGGGCAGATTGTCACGGAAGTTAATGCATGCTGTCTGGCTTTGAGGACAATTCCACGTTCTCACAAAAAAATGTCCAGTTACCTCAAGCAGGTTAAGACAGAGAATGCGTCTTCGAATGACATCTCCAACATAATTTTTCACCAATCTCAGAGATTGTTCCATGCACCACACCCCTTTCACTCACCCATTAACTATCTCTAGCAACATGGGTTATCACAGAATAACCATAAGGTTCACTTCAAAATCTCACATGTACCACTGATGGTAAACCTTTCACCCACCTCTTTTGCACCACATGTTTTGTGCTATTCAACTCTGATAGGCACATCATTCACACATTGAAATTCTCTCACTGTCTCTCCATGCCTTCCTTCTGGCAGCGTGAGAAGGCCCATAACCCAAGGGAGCAATCAGAAACAGGTAGTGTGGTGGGGAGAATGGGCAGATGAGTTATGTCTCCTGGGCCCTTTGGAGTAGATAACGGTTCAAATTATTGGTGTGTCAATCATTGAGGCCATTATAGCAGGTATGACTGAGAATGACCAGCACAATGTTATATTTCTGTTTATGCACATGCTCAAGTACAACTTCATCCTCAGCTGGAAATATGACAAGATGTACGAATTGCACAATATACGATTATGCACATGTACCTTTCCATCCAGCAACCTCCAAAACCAACCCCTCTTATCTTGAACCACCTGACCAACCAGTGCAGTCTGGGAAAGATGTATGATGAAGAAGCACTGACTCCTGAACTGATACTCCTGGTCACCAATTCAAGAATTTGTGCTGCACTTATCTGGGAGACTAGTATAGAATCAGCACCCAAGTATTTAAGAAAGGAACGAGAGTGATAAAAGGAAACTGTTACATCAGTAGGTCGGAAACTGCTACAATCTATGAGAGAGGAAAAGATAATTAAACATATGGCTGATGGTGACCTGATTGGGCAAAGTTAACAAGGATTGGTGAATGGGAAATAGGGTATGATGAAATTGCTAAAGGAGTTTTGGGTGGGCTGGTTACACAGTGGCTAGCACTGCTGCCTCACAGCTCCAGGGACCTGGGTTTGATTCCTCCCTCTGTGTGGAATTTGGAGTCTGCATTGTTCTCCTTGTGTCTGTGTGGGTTTCCTCTGGGTGCTCCTGCTTCCTCCCACAGTCAGTAGATGTGCAGGTTCGGTGGTTTAGCCGTGGGAAATACAGGGTTACAGGGATAGAGGTAAGGGGTTGGGTCTGGGTCGGATGCTCTTCAGAGGGTTGGTGTGGATTTAATGGGCCGAATGACCTGCTTCCACACTGTAGGAAGTCCGTTGGACATATACGTAAGTATATTTAGATTGGGAGAATATTTTTGATAAAGTCCTTCACAGGAGGCTAATTCGAAAACTTAACTCACATGGGACAGGCCATAATGTACTGTCATTAAATTACTGACTGGCTAACAGACAGAAAACAGAGACTAGGAACAAATGGGTCTTTCAAATGTTAATAGGTTGGAACTGGTGAGGTATTTGGGCTTATAGATGCTCAAAAGATATATCAACAATTTGGAGATGGAGACTATTTCAACATTTCCAAAGTTGCAGATGAAATAAAGTTAAATGGGATTGTGTGTTCTAAGGAAGATGCTCAACAATTTCAGGAAAATTTGACAGGATTATTGAATGAGCAAGTGCATTACAGATGGAATATAATGTGGGCATATGCAAGATCATCCATTTTAGTAAGCGAAACAGATGTGCACATTATTACTTAAATGGTAATAAATTGGAAAGTATATACAGAGGAACCTTGAATATCGAGCATTTAATTTACTGAATTTCAGATTATCTGAACAAGATCGCAAGGTCCCGATGCGTGGCTAATTATGTTATCTGGCATTCAATTATCCAGCATTCGATTAACCGAACAAAATTCTCCGTGCCAGTGTCCTTTGGATAATCGAGATTCATCTGTATGTACAAGGTATACATTTGGTATCTTTGTCAATAAGGTCACTGAAGACAAACAGGTCCAGCAAGTAATTAGGATGGTGAATGAAATGTTGGACTTTATCACAGGAGAATTTGAGTACATGAGTAGTGAAGTTTTTGCTTCAATTGTTCAACTTGATTAGATTGCACCCAGACAATTATGTGCAGTTTTGGTCTCTTTAGCTCAAGAAAAATATTATTGCTTCAGATAGAATGCACTATAGGTTCTCCAGACTTGCTTGAGGGAGGGAGGAACTGTCCTCCAAAGAGAGATTGCGTAAATTGTGTCTGTATTTATTTTTTGTGTTCAATCACTGGATGTAGGCATCACTGGCTCTGCCAACAGTTATTGTCTATCCCCAGTTGACCTTGAGAACATGGTGGTGAGCTGCCTTCTTGCACTGCTGCAGACAATTTGAAGTGGGCTTTTTTTTCTCAAATTTCAAATAATGAGAGGTGATTTCATTGAAATCTACAAAAGGTTGAAAGGGTATAGATAATCTAGAAATGGGTGAGATGTTTCGCCTGATTGGGGAGTCTAAAGCTAGAAAGCACAATTTAAAAGTAAGGGGGGTGTCACTACAGGATATTGAATGGCCTGGACAGAGTGGATGTTGGAAAGATGATTCCATTGGTAGGGCACACTAGGACTCGAAGGGACATCCTTAGAGTAAAGGAAAGATCTAATAGAACAGAGATAAGGAGAAGCTTCTTCAGCCAGAGAGTGGTGAATGTATGGAATTCACTGCCACAGAAGGCTGTGGAGGCCAGGTCATGGAATACATTTAAGATGGAAATAGATAGGTTCTTGATTATCAAGGGGATCAAAGGTTACGGACAGAAAGTGGGAAAATGGAGTTGTGAAACCTGTCGGTCATGATTGAATGGTGAATAAGATTTGATGGGCTGAATGGCCTAATTTCTGCTCCTAAGTCCTATTGTCTTATGGTCTTAACATCTGAGATAAGGAAAATAAATTATTCAGATTGTCGTGAACTTTAAAATTTGCGAGAATTACAGAGAGGTGTGAAGGCTAAGTTTTTGAGTTTAATTCACACCAAAATTGAGAGATTTCTGATACCAATGGAGTATGGGAATATGGGAATGGGGTAATTGAAAGATAGTAAAATTTTGAGCAGCCATGATTGTATTGAATGATGGTCCAGGTTTGATGGGCTGATTTCCCTACTATGTTCCTATGCTCCTTGTGAGTCATCGAGATATTAGTAGAACGCTGTCAGACCGGGGGGCGGGGGGGGAAGGGTGGTTTCTTTGCCAGTTCATTCGAAGACAAAGTCACAGACAAGATCTCCTGGAAAGGATTCAGTTAAGCACCTCAATGAGTTGGTACACTGAACAGCATTGATGGGCCAATTGGTCTGCCCTCCTGTGTGTGTCAAGGAACATGGAGGAGTGTTGCTCAATCTTGGCAGAGGGCATCGGGCAGAGTTTGGCTTTTCTTAGCCTCTGCTTCATCTTGTCCTTCAGGGCCAGAGAAATGGTGGCTCAGTGGTTTGCACTGCTGCCTCACAGTGCCAGGGACCCAAGTTCGATTCCTGCCTCAGGTGACTGTCTGTGTGGTGTTTGCACATTCTCCCCCTGTTGGCGTGGGTTTCGTTTGGGTGCTCCAGTTTCCTCCCACAATCCAAAGATGTGCAGGAATATGTGAATTGGTCATGCTGAATTGCCCATAGTGTTGGGTACATTAGTCAGGGGTAAATATAGGGAAGGGGAATAGGTTTGGGCAGATTACTCTTCGGGGGTCGTTGTGGACCTGTTGGGCCGAAGGGCCTGTTTTCAGACTGTAGGGAATCTAATCTAATCAGTTCCCTTCACCTCTTATGTGGACAGGCTTTCTAACATGCAGCAAACACTGTGGGGATGAAGCAAAACTCTTCGGGAAACAAAGGGACATACCACAAAACCTTCAAAAGTACTCCAAAGTATAGCCAGATGTTTTAAACAACCAGACAACCAGGTGTTCCTAAAAAATGCTCACCAGCAACTTGGGTGCCTGGTTGTTTGAAGAACACCACTTCAGGGCTCATTTTGCAGCTTGAGACCTGTTGGTAGCACATTGATACAGAAATGTATTTAATTGACATGCAAATTGGCATCCCATCAGCCGGTCGAGCCAGTGGAAATCAGAGTACTGCACTCCTTCCAGCTTTATTAGTGCCACCATCATGGCTGCCCTTCGGATGGCAGACAATACAGGACCAGTCCAGAAAAAGCGAGCACCAGGGCACACTCACAGTAAAATAGCACCAGACTTTGCTACAATGACACATTTTTTGCCGATGTAAAGTAAAATTATGGGCACATCATGACACTGGTAAACAATGACATTGATTTATTTGCGCATAATGCATGCATGTGCTTCAAACATTACCAGTTATAAGTTCAAGCTCTGTGCAGTACTGTGGGAATGCTATGTTGTCAGAGACGTCACCTTCTGGATGAGTCTGCAAACTAATCCCCACCACCTCAGGTGGGTATAAAAGAGCAGGTGACACTATTTGAAGAAGAGGCATGTCCGAGTCACTATTTTATCCCACTGCCAGTGTCACTGAAAAAGATGACCTGGTCATTTCATTGCCAATTGAAATTTACTATATGCAGATTGTGTCCTGCCTTTTCCTAGTAGGTAACAGTGCCATCAGATGAGGGAGCGGTGCTCTGAGAGCCAGTGCTTCCAAATAAACCTGTTGGACTATAACCTGCTGTTGTGTCATTTTTAACTACATTGTAAGAGACTGAAAATCATCTCAAAATCATGAAAAACATAAAATATTGTTGTGACCTTTCTAACATCTCTTATATTTCTTGTCCAATATATACATGACACCATCTGTTCAAAAGTTTGACATCATGTCAGTGAAAAGAATACAGATAGCAGAGCTTTTATCCAGAGATGATTTTATCAGATAACATATTTATCTTGAATATTAAGTAGCATTTCCAGTTCCATTTTGCAAATCAACAACGGAAAATGTGTAATCTATCTGCATCTTCCTCAGAGATGAGAAGACTCCAACAAAACTAGACACAATGTCACCAACCACAACTTTGGCTCCACCTTTATCAGTGTGGTAGTGCAATTAAGATCGGTGTAAACCAGTCGAAAGGGCACACAAAGGGATAATTTGCCCCTTAATGTCTTACTCACAATTTAAATTTGAATCAAAATTTCAACATTCATAGTGTAAACCCAAATTACCCACTTCAAATAGTTTAGGTTTCATATTACATTCAGTCTAAATCTAAATGCATTCAATTTGTTTCACTCCTGTCCTTTGTTCCCACCAGAACATACCATTTTCATTCTGCAATAATTGCAACGGGCCATTGTGGAATGCAAATGTCAATACAGTTATGTTGTGATTTTTTTTGTACTCATCCAACTGCCAATACATTTACAAGATTCACAGTTGTGAAATGCAAACTGAAAATCATCAAGCACTTCATTCGCATTTGCTGTGTTCAAAGCATTCTTAAGACAATAGACCCTGCCAAGCCAACAATGGGTCTATGCAAAGCATCACCACACTTACTTTCATTGGAAATCATATAAGCATAAAGCAATAGAGCAACAGATCATGTTTGAATATGCCAGACAGCAATGGTCACAACAGATATTACTGTGAAAGTTTAAACACACTCTACAAGCCCATAATAATTAACCAAGTCCTTTTTCTTCTGCTTACAAATTGTAACACATTGTCAAATACATCAGCAAGATATCACATCCGTATGACATTGCAACAAGTGGGTCTTACTTACTGCGTTCAATTTGAATTCACCAGGCGTATTCTGTGTGCTGAAGAGTCATTGGCAAATGACAATCTGCAGAGAGAAATGAAACATTTTTTTAGAAAAGATCTCCATCTCTCTCTCTCATCCCGCATTCACACAACTGTGCAATTGCCTGAGTACATCTCATTTTCAATAACTGTCAAACTATGATTCTCGAACATTTGCAGTACCATTGTTCTTTACATATTTCTTTTATATCCACCTAGATTGGATCTGTGCTCCAGCTGACAAAAGAATTCACCATACTATTGGTTTTATCAAGGGGAAGATTTGGCACTACTGTACTTCTTCATGGTTCTATTTGTATCTAGGAGTTCCAAGAGCAGTAATGTAATTGAGATGTCTGACACACTGTGAAAGCTGTTAAATTCTGGCAGCATTTCAGGGCAATTATTAAAATCTGTGACCATGGGCAGGTTGAATCACTACAGAGTTAATTAACTGCATGAGTCTTTGGTCTTTTCTGATAGATTTCCAGGCTGCAAAAATATGCAGTTATTAATATAAGTGTTTTCCAGTTCAAACCAACTTTGAAGTTGCCACGAGGTAGCAACAGAAGGTGAGGTGAGATGGTGGTTGTGTGAGAGGGACTGGGGATTGTGAGGAAGCTGGTTAGAGATGATAAAATATCCCCAAAGCATCGGGTTCCTATCGGAATGTCTGTAGATAGTTATGTTGTCTTAAATTCTTTGCATTAGTACTGGTCTTTGGACTTACTGAGACTAGGTGGTGAAGGATAATCACCCCATGTCTTAGCAGAAGAGGTTTTTTCTTGGGGCGTCATGGTGACTCAGTGGTTAGCACAGCTGCCTCACAGCGCAAGGACCCAGGTTCAATTCCTGCCTTGACCATCTGTCTGTGTGGAGTTTGCACATTATCCTGGTGTCTGCATGGATTTCCTCTGGGTGCTCCGGTTTCGTCCCACAGTCCAAAGATGTGCAGGTTAGGTGAGTTGGCCATGCTAAATTGCCCGAGGTGCATTAGTCAGCGGTAAATGTAGGGGAATGGGTCTGGGTGGGTTGCTCTTCGGAGGGTCGGTGCAGACTCGTGGGCTGAAGGGCCTGTTTTCACACTGTCGGGAATCTAATCTAATAATAAAATATTTATTATACAATTGTAGAATAGCAAGTTACTATAGAATAAGGCTAGGCTATTAATTAATAATGTAAATAAACAGATCACACTAATAGCTGGCGAGAATTTAAAGGTATGGTAGTATTATAGTCAGGCTGTTAATCCACAGACCAAGGTAATATTCTGGGGACCTGGGTTTGAATCCCACCATGGCAGATGATGAAATTTGAATTTAATAAAAATCTGGAGTTAAGAGTCTAATGATGACCATGAATCTGCCGTCAATTGTCCGGAAAACCCCATCTGGTTCACTAGTGTTCTTTAGGGAAGGAAACTGCCAAACTGCCAGACCCACAGCAATGTGGTTGACCTTTAACTCTTCTAGCCAGAGATGCCCTCATTCCATGAATGAATAAAACAATTGTCTAAGAAATAACAGACTGAAGTCTTTTTTTAACAGCAGAGGTAAGAACAACTATAATAGATACCTTGCCAGAACTGGCTCGGTCCTGACAGAAACATACATTTGTATCTCAGTGGGCAAACCTATACAAATGCTTCATGTCATCTTTTTTGGACAAAATGAAAATTCAGCATTTAATGAAACTGAGATTAAATTAAACTAGCAGATTGAAGCATTCCATATTTTGCACTCAATGATGAGCTATCAAAATAAAAAAAACTGAATTCTGCATTTAAAAGCTAAATATTGGGAATTTGAAATTGTACACATTTTGTTTTTTGATATGAATTTGATGGCCTGCTGGTAGTTTAGGCAATGCACATCTGGATGTTATTCCTGAATGACAGATTATCCAGGAATAAATGAGAAATGTGCATGACTACATATAATGCAGACTCACACACTTCCATAATCCTAAAGCCAATAGCCTGCTCCATGCATATCTGTTATGTATTTTGGGAACTCATGTGGCATTAGACTACAGATATAAGGATTTCTGCAAGGTTGCTCTGGTTTATCCATCAGAATTCACAGGAAGTTGGCTAGACTAGTGCAAAAGGTCAAAGAATTTCAAATGAAATCACATACAGTGAAAATTGATTTTACATGTTTTATTGCACTTGAGGTATATCTCACCCACAAAACTCACCATCTACCCAAGTCTGAATTAACCGGTCTGTAAGTTTCTGCTATTCACTGACCGATTGCTGAAAATCATAGAAAACTTTCAGATTGGAGTTGTTCAAAGTGAGTTTGTGTGAAATCTGGACCACAGCTGTCAGGATAGAGGAGAGTTGAGTGATTCAATTCTGAAAGTGACTGCAAAAATATTGCAGGAGAACATTAATAAACTTGCAGATTGGGCAAAATATTGGCAAATGTAGTTCAAGAAAGGTAAAAGTGAAGAAGTATATTTTGGCAAGAAGCGTAGCAATTCCACTTATTACTATGTACGTCAGGACCAGACGTTCAATAAAAAGTCATCTTGGATTCAAAACCTTAATTTGGTTCCAGATGCTTCCACAGGTGCTTCCAAACCTACTGAGCTTACCCAGTCATATAAATAACTCAAAGAGCATGTCAGAGACTGGGAATTCCACTTTGGGTAATTCACCTCCTAACTCCCCAAACATGTTTATAATCTTTAACATTCAAGTCAACTATGTGTTGTAATGTTTAACTTGCCAATTGCCTAGATATGTACAGCTTTAGCAACAATAAACAAACATGACACTATTAAGGCCAAAGCAATCCACTTGAGTGTCATCTCATGTACCAATTTAAACATTCACTCTGTCCGCCACTGATCAGTACATACTTTCTATGAAATCCCCTGCAATGATTCACAGAAGCTCCTTTGATAGCATCTTCCCAACTTGCAGCTTCTGCTACCCAAGAGAATAAGGACAGCAGTTTCACAGGAACGCTAGCATTTGCAGGTTCCCCTCAAAGTCACATACCATCCCGATTTGGAACTATGTCATAATTCCTTCACTGTTGGTGGTGTCAAAGTACTGGAAAACCTTTCCTATAAACAATTAAATTGGATCGACAGAAGTGGTACTTGCTGAAGGGCAATTTGGGATGGGTAATAAATAGTGACCTTACCAGCGATGCCCAAATTTCATCCCACTATATTTATGACAGATGTCAGTTCATAAGTACAATGGAGAATCAGGCTGAGTATAAAAGTTCCAGAGAGAATGTGTAAAAGAAAATAAAAGAAACAAATATAAGATACAAAGACAGAGTATGAGAACAAACTGACAGCCATTATGAAAGGAAACCCCAAGGTCCTCTTTGGACACAGAAGTAGTAAAAGGTAAAGTAGCAGCAACTGAGCTATTAAATGAATACTTTGCACATTCCTTTACCAAGAAAGAAGATACCACCCAAGCCATAGTGAAAGAGAAGGTAATTCAGATACTAGAAGGAGTTCTAATAGATACCGATGAGGTATTGGATGGACAGTCTGTACTTAACGTACATTAGGGACCAGGACTAGATACAATGCATCCAAGGAAAGTTGAGAGAAGTCAAAAGCTCAGAGTGCAAATTGCGGAAACACAAGCCTTAATGTTTCTGTTTTTGTTCGACTTGGTGGTGCTGCAAGAGGACTGAGAATTGCAAGTGTGACAGTTCACTCAGACAAAGTGAAATCCAGAAACAAGTCTGGCAGCATCTGTGAAAAGAAAGCAGAGTTAACAGTTCAGGTCCAGTGACCTTCTTCAGTTCTGAGTTTGTTTCTGATGTCCAGCATCTGTAATTCTTTGTTTTTGTTTCTTTAGAAATCCAGCAACAGCAGGTCAGTCAACTTAACGTCAGTGGTAGGAAAACTTCAAGAAACAATAATTCAGTACAATTGACAGTCACATGGGCCAATGTAGGTTAATTAAGATAAGCCAGAATGAAGGTGCATTTGGTCAAAGAAACAAAAATGATATGAGCAAAGCATCTTTGCATAGTGAGTTGGTACGTTCTGGGACACAGAGGCAGGTTCAAAACAGATCTAGTCTGAAATTGAAAACAAACCAATGGCAGCATTGAGGGAGAAAAGCAGGAGAATGGTGTTAATTGAAATGTTCATTTGGAGGCTTCAAAGCCTCCTTCATCACTGCAAGTATTCTGAGATTCTCTGATCTTATAATGAAAGAATTAAAACAAACTTGAATGATGCAAGAATAAGTGGGAGAGAAGAACAAAGGAGTCAAAGAATATAAATAATTAAATTCCTGAGGAATGCACCAATGGTTAATGAGGTTATCAAAAATAAACAAACAAAGTACTCAACCTTATTAGGATGGATAGAACTGAAATGTAAGGAAGATATCTTAAACTTGTACATCATATTTGATAAAGAACACATGGGTGCTGGAGAGGGTTCAGAGGCAACCAACATGGCGTCAGATAATCAAAGGAAAGGTTTCTGGGCAGAAATGGAAGTGTTGTTTTCCTTAGCTTGGGAATTTACAGGAAGAGTTCACAATCTTAAACCAGCTACTTAGTTAATACTGAAATGAGGAGCAATGTCTTCACTCAAAGTGTAGGGAATCTTTAAAATCTCTATCATTGAGGGCCATCGTATGCACTGGAATTCAATATATTGTCCAGTGAATTAGACAGATATTTGGTCTTGTAATCAAGGAAGACATAAAGAGGGCAGAGAAATGGCATTAAAGCTTGAGATCATCCATGATTGTAATGAATGGCAACGAAATCTTGAGAATCTTGCTCTTACTTCTTATGTGCGCATTTCTCTTTAAAAAAGAGGATGTTTAAGTGGAGACCTAATAAGGAGCACAAGACCATGTGATATAGGAGCAGAATTAGTCTGGGAAAATTCACAAAGGTACATCAACCATGATTTTCAGGGATGGTCACTAAAACGCATTATTCGAGAAGAGATGTTTTCACACTGAATATAATCCTCATCCCACCAGTAATCGTTAAAGTGGATTTTCCAATACTAGCATTATTTACCTTTTTTGAATTTGTTGCTCTGACAGATATATCTTTCCAGACGATATATGAAGATAAAGCACATCTTTTCTGCAGTGCCAAAAGCAGCTTAATTTTGATTAAGTATTCAATAATTTCCACAGAAAACCAATACTTCAAAACATTTGTCATATTTAAAATCTTACCAATGGTGCTTGGGATCCTTATTGAAATTAAATAGCCTTGCACAATGCTATGGTAATTTGACACGAGAATTTAAGTAAACAAAATCAATTAACTGTTTAAGTAGTGTTACTGCCAGAAAAATGACCACAAAAGAGCATTTAGCTTTTTATTAAAAAGAGATGTGGGAAGACTTTGTTTACAATTATATATGTAGAACTCTGGCTATTACATCAATAAATGGCCATTTATTTTAAAACTCTCAGATTTGATGTTACAGTTAGCTTCATTGGTTTAGCTCAGCTGGATGCACAGTTTTATATGAATCATATAGTACAGGTTTATGTCCTGTGGCTGACATATTTTAGATATTCCAACAGGACTAAGCCTTTGGATAAAATATTAAAATTGGGGGCTATTTGACTATTAGATTTCACACATTTTCCAGTGGAAGTGATTTTGGAACCAATTTAAAACACTATATTAACTGTTCATAAAGTGGTTTACCAGACACTGGGGACACCAAACTGAGACTGTAAGATTGCTTTGCAGAACATCTCTGTTCAGAGAGTGACCCCGAGCTCTCAGTTTCCTTGTCATATTAATTCCTCACCACTCTCCCAAACTGTCCCTTATGTCCTTGATTTGCTAAAGTATTCCTATGCTGCTCAATGCACTTCATTTCTTGACTGCGTACTTTATAGTCTTCTGGACACAAAATTGAGATAAACAGTCTTAGATCATAATCTCTAGCTACCATTTTGTAATTCCTTTTCTGCTTGTTAGTTTCCTTATTCTCTTTTGTTTAGTTCCAAATTACTTTCTGCTTGAAAGGTTGTTATGTTGCCACTTAAATATCATTTAGAGTTTTTGTTCATTTACATGTTCCATTTCCGCTGGCTTTTGCACTGCAAAACATTTTGAAATTTAATCTTTTTCCTGTTCTCCACATGATAGTCCTTTCCTTGTTTTCTTCAACTCCCTTTCACTTCCTCAGAAGCTATCACAAAATTTGGCAATGGGTGGAATCTAATAGGGGCTTGGATAGAATGGGCTACGTTGATAAATCTGAGAGAATCACATGAGAAGTCCAACATCAAGAGCAACTAGCTACGTTTTCCAATTAAGTCAGGGATGTTGAGATAAGATGCCTACAAGGAAATAATGAAATGCCTATGAATAGTGATTCTTATTTGTTTACATCCACATTATCACTGAATCTTGCTTCAATCATTTGCAGTTGGCTATCCTACCACCTGCCATGAGGAAACTAGACATTGACAATTCCCAACTTGAAAGTCAGCATGTATATTTAACTCCAGTTTTCCATTTGCATCTCTGAATAGAATAGAATACAATAGAGTAGCCTTTGTTGTCACATACACTCAATGAGTATAGTGAAAAGTTTATATGCTGTCAATGACCATGCCAACAGATACAAAAGTACCTGGGCACAGCTTATTTAGTTACAAGATTTCAGACAATGCAGAAATAGAAAGTCCAGTATTACAGAAAACAAGTTCAGTACAGCAGACCATGCTGGCACTTAGCTTCCAGTCTCCATTAGGCCCTGGCCTCACACCCCACTGGTGACCCGCCATGCCAGGAGGCCACTGTGGGAGGAGGCTGCTGCACCAGGGCAGGAGGTCACTATGCCAATGCTGGGATGTCGCCATGCCAACACAGGGAGGTCATCATACCAACACCGGGAAGTTACCACACCACACCAGAAGGTTGCTGCACCATGCCAGCAGTTGTCACTGGAGGGTGGGAATCATCACTAGAGGCCGAGAGTTGAAGTTTCAAAAAAAAAAGAAAGAAAAAAGCACTTGGAGAAAGACAAAGAGAAGAAAAAGAAGAAAAGAAGAAGAAGAATGGGCAAAGTGAATGAGTTCCAGCTGGAGCATCCTATTCCACCACCATCTTGGACACCTGGCAACAATATCGCAGGGATGCTACAATGCACACAACTCTCATCCATGGACAATGGGCATCATACATCTGTCAACTACTCAACCTTCATCAACATGCAGGGTGTTTCTGCACTTTAAAGTTGCAGAGAGCTGGACCCATCACAGACAAACATCATATCCTGGCTGGTTTATGTCTGCACTAAAGGGATGACAACACAGGACTTTTGAGCCTGGAAGTTTTGAATGAAGGGGCAATGTGTAAAAAGGGTAAGCAAGGTAAGGCAGAGATGTTATGAGCATCATAATTGCAAAAGCATTTGCATCATTTTCTTCTTCGCTTTAGGAATCACATTTTTCTATCCTCGCCACATTTTACTAACTACCTCGTCTTTGTCACATTGTTCAGAAGCTGGGGAAATTCTGCATTAACCTCTTCCTCAATCCTGGTCAAATTTCCACAGATCTGAAATGCTAACTCTGTTTCTGTCTCCACAGATGCTGCCTGACCTGCTGACGATTTCTGCCTTTTCCTGTTTTTATTTCAGATTCCAAGCATTCACAGTATTCAGCTTTTGTATTGCTAGCTTGCATTTTTCTTCAGAATGGAGCATGCAAAACAAAATGCTTGAAATACTTCGGAACCAAGAGTTTAGCAAGCATGGGGAATTTTTAAAAAATCAGTCATTGCAAAGAAATAAATTTGCAGAAAATAATGCAACTAAAAACCAACAAGTCCATTAGACCTAATGGCCATATGCTCATGTTTTAAAACAGGTGTTTACAGCTATAATGGATGCATTAGATTTGATCTTCCTAGAATTCCCTAGACCTATATGTTCCCAATGCTTTAAAAGCAGTATCTTGCTATTTAAAACCCGATGATTCACAAGAAGAGGAACAGAGAAAACAGGGAATTATCGATGAGTCAGTCTGACAGCAAGAAATGCAAGAATCTATTATTTTGAGGTGTAGTAGCAGAGTGCTTAGAAAATCATAATTATGATTAGGCAGAGTCAGCATAGATGCATGAAAGATAAACTCTGGTGAAAAATCTGCTTGAGCATTTTGAGGATACAACTAACAAGATGCATTCAGGAAAGTCTGTAGATACAGCAAGTTTGAAATTTCAAAAACACATTTTATTTTTCAAGAAAGAGGAGATGGTGTCATAATGGTAATATCATTGGATTTATAGACTAGACCTTTTACTTTTGCGAACAACTAAATGGATAGAAAGCCCCTCCCCAACATCACCATTAATGAAACAATTAAATTCTTAGAGGATCTGCTTATACCATACTCTAAATTTGAGTAATTTCTGAAGGTAGGAACTTCTCAATAACACACACCATTCAGGATAAGGAAAAAACTGTAAGAAATCATTGGTATGAACCTTCTTCTTTCACCATTGGTGAATTTGGAGGTGGGCAGGCCATTTAATGAGATAGACTGGTGTCAAACCCGAACTCTGTTGCCTTCCTGGTATCTAATTGCAGTAAGTTCTGGACACATTATGGATGGACCACAGCCGACTACTATCCTGTGTCACTGCCAATTGAGACCTTTAGAGTTTCACTTATGGACCCACACCTTGTCACTGCTGGGATTAACCCAACGACAGGTGAGCCTATTGTTGATACCTCAACATGAACAAATTTTGAAAACGTGAAGGCTAGTTTTACAAAACTGGTAAATGTATATTCTATGAAAGTAAATTATCTTTTATTAGTATCAGTAAGGCTGTTCAGCAATAATTCTGCATTTAAGCTTCCAGTTATGCATCATTGACTTTCTTTAAGGTTTACATAATGAGGCCAACTGCGTAAAATGAAAATTTTTATGAATTTACTCATTTGTTAGAGATCATCCTCTGCTACGAAGTCTGGAAGGTGCAGAATAAGGGTCCCAATACTCTACAAAAGTTTTGATCACTGATAGCAGTTTTAAGATTACTCTGTGCAAGTGCAGTCTCCTGCATTTTGTTACAATACTAACGGAGCAATGATTTCAATCACTGTCAGGCTTGTGCAAGACTGTGGAGTTCAAAATAACATCAAGAGGGTCATTAACACCATTGTCGGTCTGTCAAGCAGTGCTGTCCACACCACCTCCTAACAGAACTGATGAGGGTGAAGATGGCACTGGAAAATGCGAGTAAGACCAGGGTAAGTGAAATGTGCTCATTGTCTGTCTGTGTCATCAAACCTCATTGAATCTAAATCGCTGTTAATACTGTGTAGAAGGAGGAACCCTAGAAGAGTCAGGTGCACATCATCGTGATATGAGATCAATGCAAGAAAGCTCTAGCATTAGCCGACATCAGCTTTCAGGTTAGATTACCTTCCAGCCTCATGGTGCTGTGCACCCACTGCCCATCCCGTCACTTTGGGCTATAGAAGGTGCCTTCAGCCCCCAGCCCCAAACAGTCGCAGCTGCCTGAGGAGGGACAGGGCAATCCTGAGAATGCAGTGGAAAGTTGCAGAAGACAGAAGCGCCAGGAAATGGAACAAGACAGAGCAGTCCTTTGATTCAGCTCGAGGAGAAATGAAAAAGTTGAAAATGCATTCTCAAAGTTAGATATCTTTATCAATAGCTTGATTGTGCAACTGACGTATGTGCTGATCCAGTAGCCTCCCAGAATAGGCCTTGAATGATATTACTACACTGAGGTTTAGTGGCATTGATTACATTGAGGCAGAAGGTCCCCTGACCGCTGGACTTCAGAGATATAGCAATAGATACATGAATGGACAGGGAGCAGAGGGATACAGATCCTTGAAAAATAGGCAACAGGTTCAGATCGAGGATCTAGATCAGTGCAGGCTTGGAGAGTCGAAGAGCCTGTTCCTGTGTTGTAATGTTCTTTGTTCTTTGATCTGTACACAAGGACTGATAGAAAAGTAGGATTCTCGAGGCATCACACACTCACCGAGAGCTTGTAATGACTGTATGGTGCCACAGCTTGGACCTTCTGCGCCTTATTTGTTCAGCTTTGTGATATTAATCTCTCCTTCGCTCACAGTTGCAGTTACTGGATGAGAATGTGATCTTGAACAATTCTGAAATTCAATTCACAGCCAAAGGACAACTCATACGTGTGTAGTGCTTGGCTGTTGGGATCTGGGCTTCTGAGATTATCTGGAAGAAGTTGGTTTCTCGTGGACTGTGCCCATGGTTTGTGAGCAGTAGGAGCAATGTGAAGCCAATTAGGTACCATGAAAAGTCTCCTCTCAATTTATGTGTACTCTGTAGCTGTCCCTCATGTAAATCTTGCACTGTGTCTATCTTAGTTAAATAACATAGTGGCTAATTCTTTTGCTTTCTCCACCCACCAATATGCTTCATGTGCAACCTCCACATCCAGGGGCTAAGAAAGGAGAACACAAAAGAGCTGAAGAAATGAACAGCTACATCTCTGATAAAATTCAAGCTATATTCCACAGATAAAACTAAGCTCTTCATTTTTTTTATTGCTTCACAGATTAGGGAGGTTGCTTACTTGGCAATTATTTATTGCCCAGAGAACAGTTCAGACACAACAACATTGCTGTGGCGTCACACGTAGGCCAGACTATGTCAGGATGACAGATTTCCTTCCCTAAAGGACATTTGTGAACTACATGAGTTTTTCCGACAATCGACAATAGATCATTATTAAGCCCTTATTCCAGATTCAAATTCCAACATCTGCCATGACAGGATTTAAATCTGAGTCCAAGGACATCATCTGGGTCTCTGGATTGATAATACTACTGGGCTATCGCTTTCCCTAAAAAAAATTCTATTTGTGCATTATATGAGCATCAAGTATCACAACTTGTGTTTTCATGTTTTTAGATGTTTATTCACTTTATTCACAGTCACTTGTTCCATAGGAACAACCAAACAGGTTGATGTTAGAAAGGAAGATGTGCTGAAAACTTTGAAAAACATAAGGATAGTTAAGTCCCCGGGTCAGGGGACCAGTCCCAAAGTTACTACAGAATGTGAGGGAAGAGATTGCTGTGCTTTTGGCGATGATCTTTGCATCCTCACTGTCCACTGGAGTAAAGTAGTGCCAGATGATTGGAGGGTGACAAATGTTATTTTGTTGTTCAAGAAAGAGATTAGGGATCACTCTGGGAATTACAGACCAGTCAGTCTTTTGTGCGTGGTGGGAAAATTATTGGAGAGGATTCCGAGAGACAGAATTTATGATCATTTGGAAAGCCATAGTTTGATTAGAGATAGTCAGCATGGCTTTGTGAGGGACCTGAATGAATTCTTTGAGGATGTGACAAAACATATTGATGATTGTGGTGTATATGGATTAGCAAAGTGTTTGATAAGGTTCCCCATGGTAGGATAATTCAGAAAGCAATGAGGCATGGGATACAGGGAAATTTGGCTGTATGGCTACAGAATTGGCTGGCCCATAGAAAACAGAGAGTGGTAGTAGATGGAAAGTATTCAGCCTGGAGCTAGGTGACCAGTGGTGTTCCACAGGGGCCTCTGTTCTGGGACCTCTGCTCTGTGTGATTTTTATAAATAAATTGGATGAGGATGTGCAAGAGTGGGTTAGTAAGTTTGCCAATGACACAAAGGTTGGAGGAGTGTTTGGAGGGCTGTTGTGGGTTGCAACTGGACATTGACGGGATACAGAACTGGGCTGAGAAGTGGCAGATAGAGTTCAACCTGGAAAAGTGTGAAGTGATCCATTTTGGAAAGTCAAATTTGAATGCAGATTACAAGGTTACAGGCAGAATTCTTGGTGGTGTGAAGGAACAGAGGGATCTTGGGGGTCCATGTCCATAGATCTCTTAAAGTTGCCTCCCAAATTGATAGGGTTGTTAAGAAGACATATGGTGTGTTGGCTTTCATTATCAGGAGGATTGAGTTTAAGAGCTGCAAGGTTATGCTGCAGCTCTATAGAGCCCTGGTTAGACCACACATTGAATATTGTGTTCAGTTCTGGTCACCTCATTATAGGAAAGATGTGGAAGCTTTAGAGAGGGTGCAGAGGAGAGTTACCATCGTGCTGCCTGGATTGGAGGGCGTGTCTTATGAAAAAAGGTAGAGGGAGCTAGGGCTTTTCTCATTGGAGTGAAGACAGGTGAGAGGCAACTTAATAGAGGTATACAAGATGATGAGAGGCATAGATAGAGTGGATAGTCAAAGACTTTTTCTCAGGGCAGAAAGGGGTATCACAGTGGCATAATTTTAAGGTGATCAGGGGAAGGTTTGAGTGAGATGTCAGAGGTTGGTTCTTTACACAGAGAGTGTGTGTACTAGAATGCACTGCCAGCAGTGGTGGTAGAGTCGGATATATTAAGGCTATTTAAGAGACTCTTGGATAGGTGTATGGATGACAGTAAAAGGAAGGTTAGTTTGATCTTAGAGTAGGATAAAAAGTTAGCACAACATCATGGGCCAAAGTATCTGTACTGCGTAGTACTGTTCTCTGTTCTATGCTCTCTGTTCTATGTTCTCTGTTTTCTGATCTACGTTCTGTGCTCTACAAGCTATGTCTTATGATCCTGCCCCACTAGCTACCTGACGAAGGAGCAGTGCTCCGAAAGCTAGTGCTTCCAAATAAACCTGTTGGACTATAACCTGGTGTTATGTGATTTTAAACTTTGTTCACCCTAGTCCAATAGCAGCACCTCCTCATATAGCTTAAGTTCATATTCAGGGTAACTTCACTAATATCATATGGTGCTGAAGCAAAATCTGTCCACAAGCTCATTGTGAGCAACAGTCAACTGCCCAGGAAACCTATAGGTCCCTGGGATGAACGAGGGAACTGTAGGTCAGTGAGCCTCACATCTGTGATAGTTTGAAAAAAGTTCTGAACGACGGAATTAATTTCCACTTGCAGAGCCAAAGATTAGTCAGGCAGAATCAGCATGGTTTTGTCAAGAGAAGATTATTTCTGATAGATTTGATAGAGGTTTTCAACTAGATATGGGTGAAAGAAGGTAAGAGCCCATGAGACCCAGGCCAATTTGCTAAACTGGATCCAGGATTGCTTTTTGTCATAATATGTCAAGTGATGGTTGAAGATTGCTTGTGTGACTGCAAGACTGGCATACCACAGGACTGATTACAGGATCTCTTCATATGTACACTAATGATTTGGACATGAATGTTGAAGATTTCATCAGAAGTTCACAAATGATACAAAAATTGGTGATGTGGTAAATAGTGAGGAGAAGATTGTAAAATGACTGAATGATATAGACATTCTGAACAGATGAGCAGAACTGTGGCAAATGGAAGTTAATATGAAAAAGTATGATATGATGCATTTTGAAAGGGTTAGCAAGCAAGGGAACATTGAATAGTAGTATCCTAAGAGGTGCACAGGATCACAGTGACATTGATGTGCAAGTCCACGGACCTTCGAAGACAATAGGATAGGTGGGTAACAACAGTAGAATAGAAGAATTTGGAGGAGAAGTGGCAATCAGGCCCCTCAAGCTTGCCCTGCCATTTTTACAATCATATATGATCTCATCTTGGCCTCAATTTCACTACATAAGGTACTTCCATCAGTTTGAAAAACAAGCATTTCACACATTTGCCAATGTTGCATCATGCTGCTTCTATCACTTCAGGGACTTTATTCGCATTTGAATATATACTACGTGTGTTTTTTTCTGTCTCGAACATGTTATGATGGCCTATTATAAAACATCAACTGGTCTACTCCCAATCATAGTCCATGGTCCATTACAATTTCTTAATGTTTTAAAAAGTCATAGCCAATCCAAATAGGGCATTCTAGTGTGATTGTGTTTGTTCTGGTAGAGTGCAGACGAGCAGGCACATTCATACAGGTTACACAGATATCAGGTTAGATTCTGTTTGGCTTTATTTTTCTCAGGGGATAGTAAACTTTTGGAAACAAGTGATTGGCTTTTATGGTAACTGTGGATGTTTTGAGGTTTTTCAATTGTAAACTGGATTGGCTCCTGATTGGCACATGCTAATATCTTTGAAAAAGCCAGGTGAAATACCAGGTATTCCAAGCATGATCAATGGGATCTTCTGGATTAGTCCCATCCATTTAGAGAAATATATTTCCACAATGAATTTTAATTTGTTTCTTGCCTCTTTTTAGAGCTCCACAAGAAAGGTTTAATCATTAGGTCAAGTCTTATAATTATTGGAACTCACTTGAATGGAACAGTGATCATTTGCTACTCATTAGTTTTGTATGTGACATCTCAAATATTATTGGATGAGTGGTAGATCGTGATTGTACTGGTAGACTGGGGAAGATCAGGGATCATGCGTACAGCTAACACAAATATAGAGCTAAGTTAAAAACTGGCTATGTAAACATGGTTTAAGTTATAATTGCTCCTCCCTGAAACTTTGAAGAACATATCGGTCCCTCATATAATTCCTTTTCAGGGCTCCACATCTGTTATCAAGAATGTCCTGCAAAATTTTCAAAATTGGTGGCATATTTTCAAGGTGAGAGGAAAAAGATAAAAAAAAAACATGAGGGGCAATTCTTTAACATAAAGAGTGGTTCATGTGTGGAATGAGCTTCAGAGGAAGTGATGGATATGGGTACAGTTGGATAAGTTTATGAATATGAAATGTTTGGGAGGATATGGGCCAGACATAGGCAGATGGGACTAGTTTTGTTTGGGATTATGGTTGGCATGGACTGGTTGGACCAAAAGGTCTGTTTTTGTGCTGTGTGACATTATGAATCAATGACTCTTTAACTTATCAGAGAAAAACTAGGTAGAGCTTTATGCTGGGGGTAGAGTTCCAGTCCCCTCGTTTAAATGTCAGGAGTCAGTCTGCATCCGTTTGGCCCTGTGTGCCAAGGGGGGTCAGGCTGCTGGGGTCAAAGGGTAAATGTGGAAATATCATGAATAGCTGGGACGATGACTCTTTGACTGGTACACAGGATCCTCCCAACCAAACTGTCCTACCTCCCCGGCAGTCTTCAATTCCATCAACAAAATGTGGTAGGTTGGATGTTTGATGCCGGACTCTCCCTCAGTTCATGTAAAATCCTGGCAATGGCTGACGATGGCTCTTGAATGGCACTGATTGTCTCCTTACGAACTTCACTGTAGTGGGGGACTTGCGGGCATGGATAGGTATGTGCCAGGATAAACAGCATCCAGTTTTATCATGTTAACCCCACCCATCCCCTTAATAGGAAGAAACACACAAGACAGCAGCACAAGTAGACTACACAGTGTGTTGATAAACCACTGCCATTCAACCTAGGCTGATCTTGAGCTTCCATTCCACTTTCCTGCTCTCTCCCCATTTCCTTTAATTCCCCAGGGGAACAAAATTCCATTTATTTCAGCCTTAAATGCATTCAATGAAGGAGTGTCTACAAGCCTATGGGACAGGGAGTTCTAAAGATTCATAACCCCTTGAGCAATGTTCCCTTTAAGCTGTGCAACCAGGCAGCTACAGGGAAGATCCACACTCATGCTAATTAATGGTTTCCACTTCTAGAAGCTTCTGATATGTGCAAACGCCCAAGGTCTGCACAACAGCAAAACAAAAACTTCAGTTGTTCTTGAGCAAATAAATTTTTCCTCTATTCAGTCTTAAATGATCAACCCTTTTTCCTCAGACAGTATGCCCATGTTCTAGATTCCCCAGCCAAGGGTAAACAAACTCTCTGTCCTATACTTTAAGTGCCTTCAAAATCTTGCATGTTGCAATGAAACCCCCAGGGAATCATAAGTTTCAATTCTTTTGATGGGATGGCACAGCTCTGAATATTGATTTTCCCCAAAAGATCAAGCAATCCCTAAAAGTGCTCTAACACTGTCTAATTTTAGAATATGACTTGGAGGTGCCGGTGTTGGTTTGGGGGTGGACAAAATTAAAAATCGCACAACACCAGGTTATAGTCCAACAGGTTTATTTGGAAGCACTAGCTTTCGGAGCGCTGCTCCATCATCAGATGGTTATGGAGACAAGCACCTGATGAAGGAGCAGCGCTCCGAAAGCTAGTGCTTCCAAATAAACCTGTTGGACTATAACCTGGTGTGGTGTGATTATTTTTAATATTGGAATAGGCTGTCAGTGCCCTATGTGTTTGAAGCATAGTGCTCTGAATACACTGCTAAGTTTTCATTTATTTTATATTTTAGAATCTTTCTAGACTCTTATTTGCACAAAATTGTGAAATTTCTAATAGCAGATGGGAGGTGTGAGCAGTTGTCAAGCACATTTGGTTCCTAAGCAATAAACCAGTTCAGGGTTCAACAAAACAATAACAAATAGGGAATGACGGTGTCACTTCCAGGAGCTCTAACTTGATGTTATTGGCTTCTGAAGCAGAAAACAAGCCATATGTTTTTCCTTGGAATGAAGTTGCCACTGAGATTTATGAAACAGTGATCTGCTCATAGTAATTGTGTTTGTGTGCATGCATTTGCACGTATGCATGTTTGTTTGTATGGGGCGTGGACGTGTATGAATGCCTGTATGTGTGAGTATAAACATGTCCATGCGTGCATGGTGTCTGCATGTTTGATTTCCTGCATGTGAGAGTGAGAATTTGAGAGAAATAAAATAAATTGCGGAAGCCAACAATGTCACAGAGAAGTGAAAAGCGAATGAAGGATGTATGCCAAGAGATAAATAATTAGAGAGCTATCAATGAATGTATATTGTGAGAGACAGTGAGGGACTGTGAGAGAAAGAGACAAAAAAAATCAAATCAAGGCAAGGATGAATAAGGAAACCAAATTAGCATGAAAGAGAAAGAAAGGTATTATGAGAGAGGGAGCAATAAGTTAAAAGAGTAACAAATCACACAGCAGAATAATCAAGGTTAGAGAAAATATAGGTTATATAATATGTAAGAGAGAATGAAACTAGGAGAATAAGAAGGGGCATTAATGCAGGTGAAGTGGGGAGAAAGTGTGCGATGGCAAGGAATCAATATGTTGAAATGGAGAAAATGTGAGGAGGTGGGGGAGGATATCTGAAAGAGAGGAAACATCTATGAAGTGAGTTTAGGGATAGGGCAAGATCACAAAAGGGTGGGGGAGTAATTTCAGAAAGAAAAGAGAATGTAAGAAAGAGTGAGTGAGGAAATATTGCCAGACAATGAGAAAAAGGGCAAGGGGAGAATGTGAGCAAGCAGAATAAAATTGAGAATGGGATAGTGAGAGAGGACCATGATGGTTCACAAAACCATATATTTAAATGACACAGATGGTTGGCGAGTCACTTACCCATATCCTGACTGAAATTCAATATTTGCTATTCAGATGGAATTGATGTAAAGGGGGCTCACATTTTTAAAAATAATGCAGGAAAGATGGATGGTTAAAGGCACAGCTGCCTTGACCATTAATAGACAAGGTGCTGAAAGTCATCATCTGGCTTTCCAATTCCACCCTCTCATTACCCTGAGCTCAGAAGGAGTTCAAGCTGATGAAGGTGCACTTGCCACAGAGCAGAATACTCTCAGAACGTCTGAGCCTCGAGATACAAATATTCCACAGTGTTACCTGACTGAATCTCCAAGAACAATGATCTCCATTGTAAGGCAGGTATCCTCTGTCCCAGCTGCAGATCTTGGGACTACAGATGTACTGGGGCGGAAAGGAGATAACCTTCTGAGGACACAAAAGTAATGTGGTCTTTGTAAATATGTTATTGATTTGTTGATATATATTCACTTATCATTAGCAGTTGTGTGTGTGAATGTCTCCTCAAAACTACAAGATTAGAGGTACATCATCATTAGCCATCATTAACGATATATAAGGTTCTATAGTCCAAGATGTAAAGTGAGCAGATCCTGCAGGATATTTGGAATGTGTCACCACTTTGGCAGCTAAACTGAATGCTTCTAGGCCACAATAATTGATTGTATATCAGAGCTATTACTGGCAATGATTCCTAATGCTCAAGGATTTGGTGAAAAGTGCTTGGAATCAGAATTTGGTCAGGGCCTGGGAAATGAATATTTAAGGCTACACGTGCTATCATAAGGACAGATTGACGGGCAGAGGGGGAGGGATGGCCATGTTAGTAAGGGATGATATTCAGTCCCATGCGCGGGGGGAACCCAGAATCAGGGAATGTAGAGCTGAGAAATTCTAAGGGTAAAAAGATCCTCTTGGGAGTTATCTACAGGCCCCCAAACAGTAGTCTGGATGTTGGATGTAAGTTGAATCAGGAGCTGAAATTGGCCTGTCGCAAAAATGATACTACAGTTGTTATGGGGATTTCAACATGCAGGTAGACTGGGAGAATCAGGATGGTATTGGACCTCAAGAAAGAAACTTTGTGGAGTGCCTCTGAGATGGATTCTTAGAGCAGCTGGTGCTGGAGCCGACCAGGGAGAAGGCAATTCTGGAACCGGTATTGTGCAACGAACCAGAATTGATCAGGGATCTCGAAGTGAAGGAGCCATTGGGAAGTAGTGACCATAATACAATAAGCTTCAAGGAGGAGGCATGGGTGGCCGTGGCTGACGAAGGTAGTTAAGAAACATATAAAGTTAAAAGAGAAAAAGTATAACATAGCAAAGATAAGTGGGAAAACGGAGGACTGGGAAGCTTTTAAAGAACAACAGAGGATTACTAAGAAGGAAATACGCAGAGAAAAAAATGAGGTACGAAGTTAAACTGGCCAAAAGTATAAAGGAGGATAGTAAAAGCTTTTTTAGGTATGTGAAAGGCAAAAAAAATGGTCAAGACTAAAATTGGGCCCTTGAAGACAGAAACAGGGGAATTAATTAAGGGGAACAAAAAAATGGCAGAAAAATTGAATTGGTACTTCAGATCTGTGTTCACTGGGGAAGACACAAGCAATCTCCCTGAGTTAACAGTGGCTGAAGGACCTGAATTTAAGGGAATTTATATTTGCCAGGAATTGGTGTTGGAGAGACTGTTAGGTCCCCGGGGCCTGATGGTCTACATTCCAGGGTACTGAAGGAGGTGGCTCAAGAAATCGTGGATGCGTTGGTGATTATTTTCCAGAGCTTGATAGATTTGGGATCAGTTCCTGCGGATTGGAGGGTGGCTAATGTTGTACCACTTTTTAAGAAAGGTGGGAGAGAGAAAGCAGGAAATTATAGACCAGTTAGTCTGACCTCAGTAGTGGGAAAGATGCTGGAGTCTATTATAAAGGATGAAATTACGACACATCTGGATAGTAGTAACAGGATAGGTCAGAGTCAGCATGGATTTATGAAGGGGAAATCATGCTTGACTAATCTTCTGGAATCTTTTGAGCATGTGACTCTGAAGATGGACGAGGGAGATCCAGTAGATGTAGTGTACCTGGACTTTCAGAAAGCTTTTGATAAAGTCCCACATAGGAGGTTAGTGAGCAAAATTAGGGCGCATGGTATTGGGGGTAAAGTACTAACTTGGATTGAAAATTGGTTGGCTGATAGGAAACAAAGAGAAGTGGTAAATGGCTCCCTTTCGGAATGGCAGGCAGTGACCAGTGGGGTACCGCAGGGGTCAGTGCTGGGACCGCAGCTTTTTACAATATATGTTAATGATATAGAAGATGGTGTTAGTAATAACATTAGCAAATTTGCTGATGATACTAAGCTGGGTGGCAGGGTGAAATGTGAGGAGGAAGTTAGGAGATTACAGTGTGACCTGGACAGGTTAGGTGAGTGGTCAGATGAATGGCAGATGCAGTTTAATGTGGATAAATGTATGGTTATCCACTTTGGTGGCAAGAACAGGAAGGCAGATTACGACCTAAATGGAATCAATTTAGATAAAGGAAGGCAGTACAAAGAGATCTGGGTGTTCTTGTACACCAGTCAATGAAGGTAAGCATGCAGCTACAGCAGGTAATGAAGAAGGCTAATAGCATGCTGGCCTTCATAACAAGAGGGATTGAGTATAGAAGCAAATAGGTTCTTCTGCAGCTGTACAGGGCTCTAGTGAGACCACACCTGGAGTACTGTGTGCAGTTCTGGTCTCCAAATTTGAGGAAAGACATTCTGGCTATTGAGGGAGTGCAGCGTAAGTTCACGAGGTCAATTCCTGGAATGGCGGGACTACCTAATGCTGAAAGACTGGAGCGACTGGGCTTGTATACCCTTGAGTTTAGAAGACTGAGAGGGGATCTGATTGAGACATATAAGATTATTAAAGGAGTGGACACTCTGGAAGCAGGAAACATGTTTCCGCTGATGGGTGAGTGCCGAACCAGAGGACACAGCTTAAAAATAGGAGGTAGACCATTTAGGACAGAGATGAGGAGAAACTTCTTCACCCAGAGAGTGGTGGCTGTGTGGAATGCTCTGCCCCAGAGGGCAGTGGAGGACCTGTCTCTGGATTCATTTAAGAAAGAGTTGGAAAGAGTTCTCAAGGATAGTGGAATCAAGGGTTATGGAGATAAGGCAGGAACAGGATACTGATTAAGGATGATCAGCCATGATCATATTGAATGGTGGTGCAGGCTTGAAGGGCAGAATGGCCTACTCCTGCACCTATTGTCTATTTGTAGACTAATGCATAAGGTTCATATAGCATATGGTACAAGTATGTGTCTTTTAGCTGCACTGTCAAGTGTGCATTGTGTACTGAAGGGCCTGATATCATGTGGAAGTAAAGCCTCGTCCCACACAGAATGAATCACTTACCCTGCTCACTGTGGGTGTGGGTGCAGCCATTTTAACCTGCGTTGTGCACGTTATTTACAGCACAAAGGAAGGAAGCAGAGGTTTCACATCAAACAGTGAGTTTCAGGCTCTGCTTCTGACCCATGGTGAACCCTGAAAATGTACATACTCCCTTCTTCATACCTATCTCCACCAACTCCCAAGGCTTTGAACTTTCTCACATTCTGACTTAACCTGCCTATCTAAACCATCATCTTCCCACTTTAACCTCCCAGACATATCAAGTATACACACCATATGAAGAAGTACAAGGTTGTTATGCATTTCGGCAGCGTGAATTTGCTGTAACGCAATTGATTAATTCGGAATGCTGTTTCTAAAACATGTGCTGGCCGTAATGTGATTACATCACCAACACTTTAGACGCTGGCTCTAAAGCATGATTTTTCTAGAATGCCGGTTTGCACAAGAACGTAACCATCACGTTATACCAGAAGTAACTAGATACTGTCCCCATCCTGGAAGCCAGATTGCTGCTGACTGTTAATGGATGATCAAACCCCTGATTGATATCTGTACATCTCCCCAACTGACCTCCTGCAATTTGATGGATTAGTTGCATTGGACTGATTGTGGCCCACTCCCCAGGCTATACAGGTATGGACCTTTTGACCATTACCACCCTGAATAGTTAGCTGGCCATACCAAAGCCCCCTACACCAATGTCAGAGGCTATCCTTGACTTACTATGCCACGACCCCTTGACTGAACAGTGTCCGAGGATTACTAAACAAAACCGAAAGAACTGCGGATACTGGAAATCAGAAACCAAAACAGAAATTGCTGGAAAGGTTCAGCTGGTCTGGCAGCACTTTGGAGAGAAGTCAGAGTTGATGTTTCAGCTCAGGTGATCCTTCTTCAGAAATATTAGCTCTGATTTCTCTCCACAAATGCTGCCAGAGCTGCTGAGCTTTTCCAGCAATGTTTGCTTTTGTGTCCAAGGATTACTCCATTCAGGTTTTGAGGCACGGCAATTTAGTTGAAGGACTGCAATGTGTTGGCAATCATATGGGTGACACATGGTGCATAGGTGAGATTGATGTCGCACAATGCCTTCCAACAACAAATTGGGACTGAAGGGTTTGAGTTATAAGAAGAGGCTGGATAGGCTGAGATATCTTTCACTGGAGTATTAGGGGATTGAGGAGAGATTTTATACGGGTTTATAAAATCATGTGGGACATAGATAAGGTGAATAGAAAGGCTTTTTTCCCTAATGTAGGGGATTCCAGAACTAGTGAGCATAATTTCAAGGTGAAAGGAGAAAGACTTAAAACAGACCTGCAGGATATCCTTTTCACACAGAGTGTGGTTTGAATGTGGAATGAACTTCCACAGAAAATGGTAGACACAGGTACACTCATAACATTTAAAAAGACATTGGGACAAGTACATGAATAGGAAAGGTTTCGAGGGATATGGGCCAAAAACAGGCAAATGAGAGTATTTTAATTTGGGAAACTTGGTCAACATGGACGAGTTGGACCGAAGGGTCTATTTCCATGCTATATGACTGTATAAGTCCACTCACTAGACAGATCACAATTGAGAACTATGATAAGATACTTGGGTCTGTGCCTACGTGAAAAGACAAGTGAAGATTGAAGTTCTGTGAGTGCTTCCCCCTCTCCATTCCTGATGAAGGGTTTAAACCCGAAACGTCGACTTTCCTGCTCCTCAGATGCTGCTTGACCGGTTGTGCCTTTCCAATGCCACACTTTATCGATTCTGGCTCTCCAGCATCTGCAGTCCTCACTTTCTCTTCTGGCTGAGAGGGCAAAGTGATAAAAAGGCAAAGGAATGCAAGGCAAGGTAGTGGGGATGCTGTAAGCATAATGTTAATTACAAGATAAGAGAGTGCTAACAGAGTGAGGGAGCAGTCCTGGTCTGTTCAGTGAAATGGTGCCTGTCCCCTCCAAAGTGTCCTGGCAGCATCATTGCAATAAAAGGTCCCCCTGCACTCCAAAGTGCAGCACTGAAGCACTGAACTGTTATGTAAATGAATTGGAGATTTGCCTTGAAAGTGCATTGAGGCTGGTAAATTTCAAACCTCAAATATTACATGCAGCCACTGCCCTTGGAGCATATCTGAAGATGTTGGTGCCAAGGCGGAGTTCCAGAGGAGCAAGTGGTGCTTTGGAGTCACCAGGTAACTGCTTTAACTTTCATGTTGAGAATAGTCACTTTATAGTTTCTAATCAGGGAGTGGGATATATAAATGAGGTGGGATTAGCTAAAGCATTCAAATAGGATTCTCATCACTCAGTAGTGAAAATCTCGCCTTGCCATTCTTCACTTGGTTGGACCATGGTATCACTTGCTGTTGGTACCCAGTAGCTCCTTTCTGGACATTTCACAAGATTTTTCCAACTTTCTCATCATGGCCAACAATGGTTCGAGATTGGGAGTGGGATTGGGATTGAGATTCCTTTCACAGTGGTTTAGAACAAATGAAGTACTTTTGAAATGTAAATGCTGCAGTAATGTAGGAAATGTGGCAACTAACTTGGACAAAGCAAATTCCCACAAGGGGCAGTGTAATAATGACTAGAGAACATGGTTTTATTGCTGTTAAATATTAGTAAAGGCATCAGGAGAAATACATCACCTTTCTTCAAAATTTTTATCTTGTATCCAACCAGACAGATGGGCCCATAGTTTAATTCTTTGTCTGAAAGGCAATGTGTCTAATAATTCAGCACTCCCTCAGTATTACACTGGAATGTCAGTCTTGACTATTGTGTTCAAACTCTGCAGCGGAACTTGACTCAAAGGCAAGAGTGCTACAAACTATAAATGACACATCTTGCCCAATATTCATAAATTTATTTCAGATTTCTAGTCATAGAGTCAAAGAGATGGAAATGTGTTGCTGGAAAAGTGCAGCAGGTCAGGCAGCATCTAGGGAACAGGAGAATCGACGTTTCGGGCATTAGCCCTTCTTCAGTCAAAGAGATGTACCAGCACAGAATCTTTTGTCCAACTCATCCACACTGACCAGATATCCTAAACTGATCTAGTACCATTTGCCAGTATTTGGCCCATATCCCTCTGAACTCTTCCTATTTGTATATCCATCAGTTGAGTTTTAAATGTTGATATTACAGCCACCACCATCACTTCCTCTGGCAGCTCATTTCATACATGTGCCACTCTCTGGGAGAAGAAATTGCCCCTCAGGTCACTTTCCCCTCTCATGTCAACCCTCTAGTTTTGGACTTCCTTCCCCTGGCAAAAAGACCTTGTCTTTTCATCCTTTCCTTGCCCCTCATTATTTCATAAAGCTCTGTAAGGTCACTCCTCACAGTTTTCTGCTTTAGCAATGAAAAGAAAATTGCATTTGCAAAATTTTGCTTGAGAGTTTTTTGTATATGTCACCTAGTTAGTGCAAGTAGATAAACCAGTTAACACTGCTAATGTAGCAGGAGCTGTTTTTCTGTTTTGTAATACATAATGAAATACACATTCTGTTTTCCAGTTATTAACAAATAACAAATACCACAGAAAACCAGATTCTTGTTGAAACACATCCTGAAGTTTACTAACAATCCAGCTATTTACACAGCTAAAATATAACTGAGTTATGTACCTCATCTGGCTTCTGTTCCTATTGTACTTGACACACATGGCTGAGTGACTGACTGACGGAACACATTACACTGACTTCATTACAGACAGAGTTACTTAAGGCGAGGTGGTCACATTTATACCACAAAATAATTTGCTGTGATGTCACATAACTGTCCTAAAGATACAAGTCTGCCTGGTTAAAAATCTCTGCAATCGTAAAACTAATAGGATAAATAGTACTTTCCGAGCCATTACCTTCGCATGTTCATATTTCCAGCAATGAGTTCAATAAAAGACATTCCAAAATCTACAAAATGCAACACCTCCTTTCTCCTGCTCACTGAATTCTCACTCTTTCTAATTCCCAGTCTTTACACTCTATTTACAATGCACTCTGTGTGATTACTCCATAAGCATTAATGCTGGGAAAAAGCCTCATCCTCTGCTGCCTTATGCACAACCTCGCTCAATAAAAAGGTGATATCTTTCTGGTCCTAGGATGTATTAGACATATTGCTGGTACACAAACCACAGTCGTGAATAACCAGCTAACTGCCTGATGCAACCTTCATGTGTTGAGGAAGGCTGTGGAGTACACGACAATGGGGATGATACAGGGTATGCTGTGAAGTGGTGGCATGCATTTATCATGCAACAATTTCCATTCAGCGTTCATTTCAATTAATCTATCAGTATGCAGTAAAAAGTCAATATTGAGCCACATTAGTAAGATCACCTGACTACTCTATAACTACTAGTGAAACCACACAAAGCACTGGATGTAATTCTGATCATCTCAACCAAAAAGAATGTCGTACCAAATTAACAGAATGCAGTGAAGTACCACAAGGATGGGTCAAATGTGTAATGTATAGATTATGAGGAACAATACATAGAATGGACACACTAGCCATGTACAGATGAATATTCAGGGATATGATTACTAATGTTAAATTTAATTGGAGATTAACGTAAATGATAAATTGCTTCATCTCACACTACAGTAGCAGAATGAGAGGTCATGACCTACACATGAAGAAGGTTAAATTCAAAACTAATTTACAGAAAAAAAAAAACTATTTTATTGAGTTTGTGGCAAATCTAGGAAGCAGGGTCAACATTTCAGCATAAAATATTGACTCATCTAAATACAGGTCAGCTGAATTTTTTCCACAAATAATTTTTAGGGATGTGTGATATGCATAATGAGATATAAAATGAGATAATGCCAGCATATCTGTTAGAAACAGATGATTACAAAGCTACATTCCCTAAGCTTTCACCACTGGAGGGGTTTTCTCACTCTTATGTCTCAATCTCTTGTAGACAAATTGATAAAAACTAATTGCAACAATTATTTATCAACGCAATTTTTTGTTGTCACTGTGAGTGCCAGGATGCTCAAAGGTATACGGGATGGATCTTGTAAGCTACCTTAATTAATCAATTCCAGTGTGCCTGCATTGTGAATGGATGCTATTTTGCTGCAGTGTTGCACAGATGCCTGCCTGCAACACAAGACTGCATCCTTATTTTAAATCTAATTTCCAGTCCAAACAAGCTAATCTTATCAGAAACTCCCAGCCCATCTTGTACTCTTGCTGCATAGGGACTTCCAGCAGTAGGTGGTGACAATGGTGGAGGGCACCAAGCAAGGGACCTGAATGCTTCTCCATTGGTAGGTAGTGGTGTTGATGAGGGAGGGTAGCTGAAATAGTCAAATGGATTATCATTGGAAAGAAAGGGATAGCTCATTGAGCAATGCAAGCATGTTGAACCTCAGCATGTGTGATCACCATCACCAATCACCCTTTATTTACAAATGCATAACCTTTGACAATAGTGCTGCCTCTCACTGAGTCAGGCATTCGGAGGTCTAATATCCCTGACAGTCACCCTTTTTTGTTAGCCAGATTAACTGTCCCAATCAGGGAACTCATACGCTCTGACATCTAGCTAGCTGACCTCATTATAACAACTATAACTTGAAACCACCTTTTGTGCCCTTGAGCAAAAGCTTGTCTCATCACCTATCCTTCGCTGCCAGAGTATTGTTGTCACAGGTCTGCAGGACAGAAAAGAATGGTTATTACTCATCCCAATCAGAACCTCAAGCACAAGAGAAATATGCAGACTTGCTCCAGTATGAAAATCAAACAGTTAGCTTTCAGGTGGACTATTTCCCAGAGACATGCAGAGTTTCAAATGTTAACCAACAACAACCCACCCAGCTACTTCTAAATGTTCACCAAGCTGAGTCCTAATGAGTCACTAATCACATGCAGTTTTGACCTCCGATCTGGAAAAGGTCAGGTGAAGAAATGCAACTGCTGATATCCTTAGTTGGAAGGCTGACCACAGAAGGGAACTTATCCCAGCCAAGCTGGAGGGGGTTATGGCTGATGCCATGCCCACCATTCCAACCCTGATTCCTTCTGACTTTCAGACTAAGATTCAGTGGAACGCCATTGATGCACTTATAAGTGAGATCAAAACCAGGTCCAGATATGGAGAGCCAGGGGTGGTTTCACCTCTGCTGTCTATCCTCACAAAATGCACCTCAGGCAGTTGCAAATAATTGATGCAGACATCAGTAAACTGCAGAAGGTCTAACACCCACCAATTCAGCGCAGCTGATTGAAGGAATCCAAACTGACACAGGAATTGTTGTGGTCTGGAAGAGGAGTGGAGTGAAAGATGGAGTCCTCTATCAACAGATTTATGTCAAAGAGAGAGAGTGAAGCAATTCATCCTTCCTGATAGCCTCAAGTGTCAAGTAGTGGTAGTTGTTCATGGTCAAGCAGGACACCAGGCGATGGAAAAGACCACTGTCCTGACAGAGAGGGGTGTTAGTGCCCTGGGATAGTTGCTGATATTGATGACTTCAGTCGCAAATTGTGAGAGGTGTACCTTGGCCAAAGCTGGAAAGTGACTTCACCCCAGCACGGCTTCCAGTGACCATCTCTCGAGGTCCTTGCACTGGATTTCATGGTCCTGGATCGCAATACTAATGGGATTGAGCACATCTTCACACTCGTGGATATCTTCACCCAGTTCATACAGGCTGATCCCATCCATGACCAAACGTCCTTGTCTATAGCCAATAATGCACAATTTGTCCATTTTGCCGTTCCATGTTGAATTGACAAGGATTGGGATGCAAGTGACCAAAGACAGCAAAGGAGTGGTAATAAATGCTGGCCAAGTCAGCAACATCCACGTCCCATGAGCGAATTAAGAAAACACTTTGAGATCACGATTCTTTACTGCCAATGCTTTACCAAGAGCCCCATAACCTCCTATCATCCAGAAGGTACAGGACAGTGCGATTATACCCCGCATGGTTGTCTGCACAGCTTGCCTCCTCAGGTACCAGTACAGATAATAGACTACAAACACTTCTCAAGTAAATGCTGGATATCAGCCCAGCCCTTATCATTTGCCCAGACTGGTGTTGCAAGAAAGTCCTGCTATAAATGCGGATTCAAACACTCAATCATCATGATATATTTAAACCTGTTAATCATGCAACTGCTTAGGAAATGTTAACTATGTGGTTGCCAGGACAATAAGGTTTAAGCATGGAAGTGTGTAGCATGACCTCCAGCAGCAGGTGATGACCTCAGCGATGAAGAGACTGTCAGAACATAAGATATCGGAGCAGAATTAGGCCATTTGGCCCATCGACTATGGTCTGCTGAGAACTGAGCACGTCTCTGGGACCTCCATCAACAATCAGCAAAGGTGAGAGACGGCAGCTGGAGCATTTTAAAGGACTCTCACTAGAAAGAAAAGGGGGTCTTTTGTGCTGAGGGGTTTGATAGATGGGGAAAGGGAACATGCAAAAGAGTTAGCCAGCCCTAACTCTCACAGCTGACAGTGGAATAAAAGAAATCCCAGTTTCACAATTTTTGGGCCTTCTATGTGTTTGAGTTCGGTGTTATATTTTTACCTGCTCTGCATTGCATTATGCATTATGGATTTAAGCTCCTTCCTTTTGAAATTGGACTTGAAAATGTTAAGTTTGCTTTTCTCTCCACTGAGAGCCGCCAGACCTAATGAGTTTCTTCAGAACTTTGTGCTATTATTTTATATCTGATGTATTTTAGTGCATTGGGCATGGACAATCACATCATTGATCCTACTTTTAAAACTTGTTGATTGTCTGATGTTGAAAAATGGGCAATTTTACATCTAATAACCCTGACATTATTAACAGAACTTACTCCTTAGGGATAGCAAGTTAAGTGAAAACCAAATACATCAGTTCTCAGGAATCAGGCAATGATTTGAAGTTAAACATTAATTTTATGCGCTCTCTAAAATAACTGTATTAATTACAAATTTAATTGAAAAAAATCTGAAGAGGCTTACAACTGCGTGAAAGTTTGATCAATCAATAAATTTTTCTTTTCAAGTATCCAAAATTACTTCCATGAAATGTCAAAAACCCCTGCGATTTTGAGTTCTCACACACTCTTAGAAGCACAAACACATCTTTTTTTTTAATTACAACACTGATTTGGATCAAGTACTAAATGCATCTGAATTCTATTCAAAATTATTTCCAAACAGAATAAAGCCTTGTTTGTCCTGGTGGTCACATGCCTGAACAAAACCATTATGTTTGAAGAGGGATGTACAGAGGCCAATATAATTGAAACAGAGTTGTCATACATAAGAGGCATTGATCCTAAATAAGGACAGGACATCAAAGAATATTGTATGCAATTAGGAGAACAAAAACAACAATAAAATTTGGTAAAAACTCTCTAATAAGAACATGATATTCATTTTTCTCTTTAGGAGAGATAGTGGTACAATGATTATATCATTGGACTTGCAATCCAGAAGACCGGGTTAATACATTGGGAATGTGAGTTCAAATCTCACCATGGCACCTTATGGAATTTGAACTTAATGAACAAAAATCTGGAATTAAAAGCTATCTTGATAAAGGCAATTAAAAAAAAACTATCATGGATTGATGTCAAAGTTCTTCAGGGGAGAAAGATTTCTATCCTTATTTGGTCTTGCCTGTGTGTGACCTCAGACACAGTACAATGTGTTTGACTCTGAAATGACCTAGAAAGTCACTCAGGCCAACTAGAAAACACTTTAGCAGTATCATAGAATTTCTACAATGTGGAAGCAGGCCATTCAGCCCATCAAGTCCAAAATACCCCTCTGAAGAGTACCCACCCAAACCCTTTCCTGTAACCCTGCTTTTCCTGTGGCTAATCCACCGAAACTGCACACTATGAGCAATTTAGCATAACCAATCTAACTAACCTGCACATCTTTGGACTGTGGGAGAAAATCAGAGCACCTGGAAGAAACCCATGCAGACACAGGGAGAATGTGCAAACTCCACACAGACAGTGACCTAAGGTTGGAATCAAACCCAGGTCCCAAGCGCTATGAGACAACATGCTAACCACTGAGCCATGTGCACACATCCCATGATAAACAGTTAAAAAAAAATAAAAATAATTGTTTTTAAATCAGAATACCATTATAGGGCTGTACAGAGCCATCAGAGTATAAGATGGGACAAATTTAAACTAATTCAAAGATTATTACAGGGTTGCTAAATTATTATGTACTTAATCTAGGTTAGAAGTTCGGCACAACATCGTGGGCCGAAGGGCCTGTTCTGTGCTGTATTGTTCTATGTTCTAAATTTAAACTAATTCAAAGATTATTACAGGGTTGCTAAATTATTATTTTACTTTAGTCTACACTCACCTAGGTGATGAGTATGTTGCAGATGAGAGATATTCAATATTGAACAGGATTATCATTAAAACAGATAGTAATGCCATTTTGGATAGCTTAAAATAATATTTATCCAAGAACAAATTCTAATAGCTTGAGTTAGCCCAACAGAGTCAAGGAAAGTTCACTGAAAGTGTAAGTGAGTTCATCTTGTTCGTATTTTCAAAAGGAAAGAGACAGATCAGCCTCAGGCCTAAGATGTAAGAAAAGATTGTAAGAAGTGACCTCTACAATCAATTTGGAAAGAGCCATTAATAATCACAGCTTGGTTACTGAAATATTGAATCATGTTGGGCCAATTTATTCATTTTTTTGAGGAATTGCTTGATGGTTGAGTAATATCTGGTAAATGTTGTGCATCTTAGATTAGATTAGATTACATTACAGTGTGGAAACAGGGCCTTCGGCCCAACAAGTCCACACCAACCCGCCGAAGCGCAACCCACCCATACCCCTACATTTACACCTTACCTAACACTACAGGCAATTTAGCATGGCCAATTCACCTGACCCGCACATCTTTGGACTGTGGGAGGAAACCGGAGCACCCGGAGGAAACCCACGCAGACACGGGGAGAATGTGCAAACTCCACACAGTCAGTCGCCTGAAGCGGGAAT
>NC_057725.1:17533437-17537913 GCF_004010195.1 Chiloscyllium plagiosum | reverse complement strand
TATCTGTATGATGTTGCTTTTATTTTTAAATAGTCTACAGTGGGATGTGGATGTCATTGGCACATCCCTAATTTCTGTCAACAAGGTGATGATGAGCTGCCTTCTTGTACAACTACAATCCTATTGAAAAGGGATGCTCAGGATATAGGCCCTCAGAATGGAAATGTGATAGAGTTCAAAGTCAGGATGGACAGTAGTTACAGATGATGGTCCTCCTTTGCATCTGTTGTCCTTGCCCTTCAACGTGGTAAAGGCCAAGGGTTCAGAAGCTGATGTCAAAAGTGATTTTTGTGAGTAGCTGTTGTGGACTTTGTAGATGGTAAATTCCCCTTTCATTTTACATCAGGGGTGAAGGGAGTTAATAGTGAAGGGAGTTACAGGTTTGGAAGGTGCTGTCAAAGAAGCCTTTGTGAATTGCCGTGAATCTGTTGGCCATGATGTTGAATATACATGTTCTCTATAAAGGAGTCACTTAATGGTAATTGTCTGCTCAATACTCAATCGTTACTTTGATTACACAATATTGTGGTTTTAACCGCAGGCACTATTTAGAGACAAAAGGTTTTATAATGAAGCAATTTCCTATAGTCCTGTCTTTCTTGATAAATGAACATTTATCATTGGTGTTTTTAATTGACTGGAAGGAATACAAACTCCATTCCATTGTGCTAGTTTACTTCTCATTTTCAGCCTGAACCACTATCTAACAGCAAGAGAGCAAAATGTGTCACTGTTATAATTCCAACTAATGGCTACAGTGAACAAGTCCAATCTCAGAATGAAACAAGGCTTGATGGATCATACGCTTAATTTCTGAATTTGGTTACTATGTTGATTATTCACAAGAGGCTCCATATATTCTTCAACAACATATTTATTAGATAAAACAAAGAAAACTCTCTATACCTAAGATAATTTAAAGATCTTAACACAACCAGCAAAACAAAGTTTCAACCTGGTATCCAAACTGTTCTTTTTACAGATATTCATTTCACAGCAATTTCACACCTATTTCAATTCTAACTTTCCACTTAACTGACTACCCCCCTGTGCTGTTCCTTGGGCTTCAGAGACAATGTTACAATTCCTTTCTGAGTCCTCTGCACAAACCTTTTTTCACAATTCTGATTATCTAAACATTTCCAGTTCTAAGAATTTTAAGGTTCATTTCGAAATTGTCCTGCGTTTAAACTCTACAAACTAAAACACTTCAGCAAGCGTGACTGGCTACCCAGAATCAAAAAGCTTAATTCTGCTCGGAAGAACTATTTTCCTTTTTGAACTGAACTCCTGATTCTTTTGAACTGAGAACCTGACCTTATGTTCTGAAGTCAAAGCTAAACTAATGGCTTTCTGGTCTGTTGCAATGTCAGCAGTATAAACATTACATCGATTAACACTGCAGGAGACCTGCCAGATAGGTGACTGCAGTCACATGTTTTCTTAGAATTGTTGAACGCATGTTTCAAATGATTTTCTGATTTGTTCTAAAAAACGTTCACAAAACCAATCCACAACAGCTGCCTTTATTATAAAATCCACATCACAATATGTGTTACACCTCAATAATTAACACTTCTTTGATTCTGTGATATAATAGACCATTCATCACAGTAAGGCAAAAGTGAGGACTGCAGGTGCTGGAAATCAGAGTTTAGATTAGAGAGGTGCTGGAAAAACACAGCCGGTCAGGCAGCATCTGAGGAGCAGGAAAACTGACGTTTCGGGCAAAAGCCCTTCATCAGGACTCTCATTACAACAAATCCACAGATATCTCTGCTTAGCAAACACAATGCAATGAATTAAGGGGGAAACTGGGAGGCAACTGTTAGAAAGGGGAAAGGGGAAAGGCCTCACAAGATTTTCCAAGAGCCTGGAAGAAAAGTTGGGTTCCTGTCAAAGGCCAGTGGTCAGCCTTTTCAACACCACGAGAGCCTTCGTTGGTCCTGAAAATTGTATTCATCACAGTAAGCCTCTCTCTATCAGTGCAATGTCCCCTGTCGATATGCCTTGAATCACAACACTGTCTTGTGGATACCGCTAGAGAAATGAACGTGAAGGAAGTAAACCTGACCCAAAAGAAAAACATGGCATGAAGTCCAAAGTCGTCTTATATCTAAATTCGACACCTTTCCCCAGCCAAGTTGTTGTCAAATGTAGTGAAATAATTATAGTAAGGCATTTATGGGCAGCATGGTGGCACAGTGGTTAGTGGTGCCTCACAGCATCAGAGACCCGGGTTCAATTCCCACCTCAGGCGATTGACTGTGTGGAGTTTGCACATTCTCCCCGTGTCTGCGTGGGTTTCCTCCGGGGCTCCGGTTTCCTCCCACAGTCCAAAGATGTGCAGGTTAGGTGAATTGGCCATGTTAAATTGCCCGTAGTGTTAGGTGAAGGCGTAAATGAATGGGTTTGGGTGGGTTGCTCTTCAGAGGGTCGGTGTGGACTTGTTGGGCCGAAGGACCTGTTCCACACTGTAAGTAATCTAATCTAATACTGGAGGTATACTTAACACAGAGTTCACCAACATGGTGCAAGCCATCATCTTACAAGATGGAAGGCTGCTGCCTTTAAAGAGCTGACATACAATCTGAATTCATATATAATCATAAAATGTGTCAACACAAAAATAGTACTTGATTTACTAACTCCACACTGATGTTCTTCACCAATAACCAATTTAAAGTCTTCATAGTCTTGTATAAATGGTGATCTAAAAAATAGCATTCAATACAAAGTGTAAGAAATAAGAACAGGAGGAGGCCATTTGTCCCATCAAGCCTGCAGTACTGCACCTCGCTACCCTCAAATCAATCTCTAAGATCATGGCTACACTGCCCAGGTCTCAAATTACCTTTCATGTAGCTACTCATAATCCTCAACTTCTCGATGTTTCAAAAGTTAACTTCCAGTGGTGTAGCCTTCACAACTCTCAGTGGCAGTGAATTCCACACATTCACTTCCCTCTCAGAGAAGAAAATTCATTGCATCTCAGCTTTAAATGAATGTCCCCTTGTTCTCTATGTTCCCTAGTTCAAGACTCCCCCACCATTGGAATGTCGACCTTGTCAACATCACACCAGCCCCTGCCTCCACACCTTCTGCACCTCCTCAAAATGGCTTTCTGGATCACTTCTTGCCAAAATTAAACTGATAATATAGCTATCACCTACTTCAGTAGTGCTCAGAAATTAGCAGTCAACTTGTTTTAATTTTCTCAGGCAAATGGTTATGTTCAAAATGCCATTTGGGATTGGATGAAATGCAGTTCAACCTGATTACAATTTTCAGGACCAATGCAGGCTCTCGTGGTGTTGAAAAGGCTGACCACTGTGGCCTTTGACAGGAACCCAACTATTCTTCCAGGCTCTTGGAAAATCATGTGAGGCCTTTCCCCTTTCCCCTTTCTAACAGTTGCCTCCCAGTTTCCCCCTTAACTCATTGCATTGTGTTTGCTTAGCAGAGATATCTGTAGATTTGTTGTCCACCTTAATAGACAACTGCTTTTGCGTGCTGGTCCAGTGCTTTGCAACGTTCTGATCATATGGAAAGGAATCCAGTGCCAAAAGTTGCTTTGGAGCACTTCACTAATGGCGGATGCTACATCTGTACACATCAATGTCTACATAAATCACTCCACTGTGCATGATCAGCTGGTAATCTGGAATAATAGAAATGTAGAGTTACAGCGGTGGAAATGACGATGGATGAAGACTCGCCAGCTGAGGTAGTTTGGGCTGAGGTTAGGAATAGGAAAGGTGAGGTCACCCTGTTAGGAGTCTTTTACAGGCCTCCTAATAGTCCTAGAATCATTGAAGAAAGGATAGGGAAGGTGATTCAGGAGATGAGTGACAGTAATAGGGTGGTTGTTATGGGGGACTTTAACTTTCCTGATATTGATTGGGAAAGCTATAGCTCAAGTTCGTTAGATGGGTCAGTGTTTGTTCAATGTGTGCAGGAGAGTTTCCTGACACAATATGTAGACAGGCCAACAAGAGGTGAGGCCATACTGGATTTGGTTCTGGGTAACGAACCAGGCCAGGTGTTAGAATTAGAGGTAGGTGAGCACTTTGGGGATAGTGACCATAATTCGGTGATTTTTACACTCGTGATGGAGAGGGAAAAGTGTGTACTACAGGGCAAGAGTTAAACCTGGGGTCAGGGAAATTATGATGCGGTGAGCCATGACTTAGGATGTGTGGCTTGGAAAAGTAGACTCCAAGGCAAGAGTGTAAATGATATGTGGAACTTGTTCAAGGGGCAACTATTGAGTGTCCTTGATAATTATGTACCTGTCAGGCAGGAAGGAAAGGGTCGTGCGAGGGAGCCGTGGTTTAATAAGGAATTGGAATCCCTTGTTAAATGGAAGAGGGCAGCCTATCTCAAGATGAGACGTGAAGGTACAATTGGGGCGATTGAGAGTTATAGGGTAGCCAGGAAGGACCTGAAGAGAGAGCTAAAAGCAGAAAGGAGGGG
>NC_057725.1:17503755-17531819 GCF_004010195.1 Chiloscyllium plagiosum | reverse complement strand
AAGATCGTATGAGGAAAGGTTGAGGCACTTGGGGTTGTTTTCATTGGAGAAAGGAAGGTTTAGGGGTGACTTGATAGAGGTATACCAGATGATTAGGGGTTTAGATAGGGTCGACAGTGAGAATCTTTTTCCACGTATGGAGTCAGCTATTACGAGGGGGCATAGCTTTAAATTAAGGGGGGGTAGGTATAGGACAGATGTTAGGAGTAGATTCTTTACTCAGCGAGTCGTGAGTTCATGGAATGCCCTGCCAGTAGCAGTGGTGGACTCTCCCTCTTTATGGGCATTTAAACGGGCATTGGATAGGCATATGGAGGACAGTGGGCTAGTGTAGGTTAGGTGGGCTTGGATCGGTGCAACATTGAGGGCCAAGGGGCCTATACTGCGCTGTATTTTTCTATGTTCTATGTTCTAGAACCCTACAGATGTTTACCCAGATTCTTCCCAAATCCCATAAATGAAAAACACGTGTTACACAAATTGTTCCAAATGCCAATTAAAAACCTGTAAATGTCACTTTAACCGTGAAAATCCCAGAGCAAAAGGAAAGACATATTGGCACTTTAGAGAATAAAGCAATTAAGGCACAAATCTTATGATGCTTTTTAAATCATTTGTCTTAGTTGAATCATAGAATCACAGACATGTACAGCAGGGAAACAGACCTTTCAGTCCAACTTGTCCATGCCAACCAGGTATCCTAGATTAATCCATTCTCATTTGCCCTCACTTGGCCCATACCCCCCCTTCCTATTCATATACCCATCTCGATGCCTTTTAAATGCTGTAATTGCATCAGCCTCCACCACTTCTCGGGCAGCTCATTCCATACACACACTACCCTCTGTGGTACTCCTTTAGGTCCCTTTTAAAATTTTCCCCTCTCACACCAAACCTATGCCCTCTAGTTCTGGACTCCCTCACCTCAAGGAAAATACCTTGTCTATTTACCTTATCCATGCCGCTCATGATTTTATCAACCTCCATAAGGTCACCCCTCAGCCACCGATGCTCCAGGGAAAACAGCCTCAGCCTATTCAGCCTCTCTCCATAGCTCAAACCCTCCAACCCTGGCAACATCCATGTAAAGCTTTTCTGAACATAATTTGTTTTCTGAAATACCTTCTGAAATAACTCCAAAGGGGCCGATACCCCGTCACCAAGTCACCCTTTTTTGGGCAGCATGGTGGCACAGTGATTAGTATTACTGCCTCACTGTGCCAGGATCTGGGTTCGATTCCAGCCTCAGGCGACTGTCTGTGTGGAGCTTGCACGTTCTCCCCGTGTCTGCGTGAGTTTCCCCCCACAGTCAAAGATTGTAAGTTCAGTTAATTGGCTATGCTAAATTGCCATGGTATTCAGGGATGTCCAGGCTAGGTGGATTAACCATGGGAAATGTAGGGTTACAGGGATAGGGTAGAGGGCTGGGTTGGAGTGGTATAGTCTTTGGAGGGTCAGTGCAGACTTGATGGCCTACTTCCACACTGAAGGAGTTCTTTAATTTATTTACACGTTTATAGAACTTGACACTGATCCAGCTCCCTCAGAGCTACCTCTCAGGGTGAACAGAACCTCTGACACTCCTGTTTATATCTGTCAGCCAGGGTTCCCTGATTGAACCAGATTAAGAACCCCACTCAGTGAGCAAATATACTATGAGGTCCACCTGGCTGACCTTATTACAATCATAACAAGAACTTTGTAAGGTCCATTGGGACTCTCGGTCTTACAATTTGAAATTGACTTATCAGCCTGCAGCAACCTCTTACTTAAAGCTGCCCCCAGGTCGAGTCTTACTGTCAACCGAAACAACTGGCACAGGTTGATGGTCTCACATGTCTGTCAGCATTTGCTGTACAGCCAAAGGCTGAGGCCTTGGAATATAAAGCTTCATTTAGAATAAAACACCTTGGCACCAAGTTCTCTGAAGGGTTTATTACACATTAGTGCAGGAACATGGATCAAAATAATTTCTACTTATAACAGGAGCACACTTCCATAGGAAAGCTAGGACTTCTACATTCCATCAGCAAAATAATTTCATTAGTAGCTGAAAACGCTCTTTGCTCCTTTCTGCAAGATCTAAATAAATATACGTCAAGTGGTTTCATTTAAACTGATCATTGCTTTCAAAGAGCCAGATTAACTGTGTGGCCTTTAGTGAAATTGATCATCGCAACTGAAAAATGTTCCATCCTCCGAGTAGACACTCAGCAGTGTGTATTTTTTTCTCCAAAGCCAATTCCTTGGTGCCGTTTAATTTTCACTGGCCTATGAATAAGTCACTTTTTTTGTAGCTGCCTGCTCCTTCTGCTTATTACTAATGGTCAGGCATAGTCAAATGTTGATGAACATTTTAGATAAAACAATTAATATATCCAGACCTGAAGGAGAAAGTGAGCTCCAGGTCAACAGGATTCTGCCTTTGGTGACATTTAACGTTCTGTGTGCTGTTGAAAGCTGGATGAAAAACAAGCAGCCTGTGCCCTTTCATCGAACCTTCCCCGCCAGCATTGAACAAGCTTTTTTTAAATATAGTGCAAAGGAACTGAGGAGCACTGGGCGGCCCTCATGCTTTTATGGACAATGGCCAAAATGCCATTAGTTAAGTCTGAGTAATAAAATGCAAGCAGGTCCTCTCTTGTGTACTTATTTAATAAATAAGCATGGGGGAGGCAGTCAGAAAGGAACAACATGATACTGATTACATGTACCTACACAAATGGGCCAGATTTCCCACTTCCACAATGGAACAAAGCAATGGTACTGGCAGCCTACCGGCCAGTCTGTCGTTTCCATTCCCAGCTCTGTTGGCTTCCTTCGGGACAGGGGCTTTTGGTGGGGGAGGGAAAGAGGCTTGATTTGAGGGTGGGCTGGAAAATCAAGTCGCCTGCCTCATTCACTGGGACTGATGAAGGGCTTTTGTCCAAAACGTCGAATTTTCCTGCTCCTCGGATACTGCCTGACCTGCTGTGCTTTTCCAGCATGACTGCAATCATGACTCATTCATTGGGGGTCAATATGGGACCCGTCAGCTCAAGTTCCTGACTTCCTGGGATGTTCCCGGGAGCAGTTCGGAATTTTGTAATGATGACCAGCTCCAGACCAGCAGGCACAACAGGCAGATGTGCCAAAACGGTTTTATTGGTTGGAAAATAAAAGGAGCAAGCTTGGACAAAAAGAAAATTACCCTGCTGAGTTGCAATGACATTTTCACTTAAGCTATCCCAGGTACTAGCTCTCCATTTGATCCACTCCCTGTGAAAATGAAGACCTTGCCATTCTTTTAAGAGCATGCACAAGCACAGCTCCAGCAGTGTCCATGGATTCAGCCTCAGATATCCCCACCATTCCCCTGGCCTCAAAATGGGAGGACCATCCATTTAGAATCATTAAGACATTAAATGGAATCATTAAGAAAGGCCAGAGAGACTGCGACAGTGGCCCATTACAATTTGGAAGGGTGAAAGGTGATTTTATTGACCCTCAGGGGAATTAACAGGCAAATATTATTGGAAGGATGTTCTGTCTTGTGTGGACAGGACACAGGGTGTGCTATTTCAGGGCCAAATAATTGGGACTCTAGAGGGCTGTCTCTACCCCAGTCACGAGTGGGTTGCCGGCTCACATTGGAGCAGGCCTGGGGGTGGGGTAGCTTCCGTCAGGAGCAGCACTGGGGTCTGTGCTTTCTGTCGTTGCCCCTGCTTGTGGGTGAGATGAGAAGTACAGGGAACATTTTAAGAATGGGGTTGGAGAAAGAGCACCTTCAGAGCCCACACAATCCTCTTGTCTGTAATGTCACACATCGCAGGACCTGTCTTCAGACCAGTACGTTTATTTGGTGCAGCAACCCAATGCCACACCAAATAGAACCTCGCTCCCCCACCCCATCTCCGTCTCACTTGCTACTCTACTCTCTGAGGGATGTGGTGATCCAGGTACCAAGAGGATCACTGAGGTATGGGCAAACAAGTCACTGAGTGGGGAGGCTGTGATTACTAGGACAGAGGTAATGAGGGAAGCAGTGAATAAGTCACCAAAGCTGTATCTGGCAAGTTGGTAATTGAGCAAGATATTCTCAATGACCAGAGAACACAAGCCTAAAAGAAACAGGAGTAGGAGTAGACCATCTGGTCCATTGAGCCAACTCTGCCATTCAATAAGATCATGGCTGATCTTTCTTGTGGACTCAGCTCCACTTGCCCACCCTCTCTCCGTAACCCTTAATTCCTTTACAGTTCAAACATCCATCTATCTTTGCCTTAAAAGCATTCAACAAAGTAGCCTCAACTGTTTCACTGGGCAGGGAATTCCACAGATTCACAGAGTAGTGAATGCAAGGTAACAGCAGAGGGTACACAATTGTGGGATCACTGGCACCAACATTGGGTTCCAGTGTGCTGGTGAGGTATACTGGGTTAAAGCTTAGAGGTTTCCCTTTAATTCTGATATAAGCAGAACTTTCTTCACACGATGGTTCTTACTATGCAGTATTCTCTTCCCTAGAAAGTGCTGGGAGCTGTCAGTAAAGTTATTCAAGGTAGAAAGAGGTAGAGTTTTGATAGACAAGGGAGACAGCTGTTATGAGTGCAGAAAGGAGAGTTAGGGTTGACAGATCAGCCACAACCTTATTGAATTGTGAGCTCAAAGAACTGAATGACCGAACCCTAAGTCATACATAATCACCCTTTGCAAACTCCACCTCGCAGCAAGCTGGTAAAAGAAGTACCAAATAATCACAAATCTCTAATTACAGTTAAACTGTTAAACAAGCAAGAGATAATGAACCTGATCCCACTAAATCAACATGTGTTAACAATGTAAAACACTGTGTCCCAAGCAGGAAGACAAAACTTCACAGACTGAAGAGGCTACAATTCTGGAAGATGCGGTATTATTTTATCTTGCTGTACTGAACTAGTGAGAAAGAAGGCTTGGATAATATCTGAAATATTCTGAATACTGGAGGGAACCTACACTGCTAATTCTGGTCATTAGTTTTCTCCAACAATTTGAGTGAAATTGTTTGCCGTTTCAGATATCCTGGACATGTTTTTCATCTTTCCCACCAGCCATCAACAGTATATTTGAGCTGAACAACATATCATGAGTGCTCTGGTATTGCTCTAAGATTCTTACAACATCTAAAACACATCGTAACACATTTTAACAAACTAAAATGTCCCAAGGTGCTACATATATGTATTGTAAAATGAATTGTGACACAGATTCACAGGAGGAGGTATTAGGTCTGGTGGTCAGAGGTTTTAAGAAAGATTGTAAGAGATGAGATGACGTTGAGAGACAGAGAAGTATATGGATGGCATTGTAGTCTAGGCAATTGGGGATATTACAAATACAACAATGGATAAACATCTGAATGTTAGGAGTTCAGAAATAGAGGTCATGATTTAGAGATGCTGATGTTGGACTGGGGTGTACAAAGTTAAAAATCACACAACACCAGGTTTAATTGGAAGCACACTAGCTTTCAGAGTGCCACACCTTCATCAGGTGGTTGTGGATGTTGTGTGATTTTTAACAAAAATAAAGAGCACAGATATCTCAGTGGGGGTTGTGGGATCAAATGAGATTATACTTAGGAAGAGACAAGATCATGGAAAGAGTTGATCAAGCATGAAAATTATAAAACCAATATATTGCTAGACTGGAAACTAATGTATCTCAACAAGTACAGAGGTGCTCGGGAAAATGTGAATTAAGAAATGGACAGTGGAGTTTGGGCTGACCTCAAGTCGAAGAGGATGGAATCTGGGAGACAGGCCAGGAATGGGAGTTAGCATAGTCAAGTCAAGAAGTAATGAAGGCATGGTGGAATATTTCAGCAGCAGATGAGCTGAGATAGGGGCCAAACCCAGAAATGCAGAAAAAGGTGATCTGAGGAATAAATACAAAATCAGAAGCTGACTCCAGCTTGAAATATTATACCAAGGTGGCAAAAGACTGGTTTGATCTCAGGCTGTTGTTTCCAGGGAGATGGATGGCCTAGAGTTAGGGGATGATGTTTGGATTGGGGGTTTGATCAAAAACAATGGCTTCAAACTTCCGGAACTTACACGAACTTAGTATGATAATTGCTCCATCAAGCTTTCTACTCACCTTCTGTTTTCCTGGCAACTGATTCCTAAGAACCCTACAAGCAACCATTGGTGAAATCACTACACCCTTGGACAGTGGATGAATCCTGACGACGTGGTGACGTACATCAGCGCAGGTATTTTCGACATATGTTAAAGCAGCACTTGTAATTGTAGCTTGTTTCAGTTGGTATAGTTGTCCTGACATTATCTGTTTAAAGAAACCTATATATTAGTGTCAGATGGCCTTATGACTCTGTTATAAATAGAACTGGCAAACACTTATTGGTAGAGTCATTGTGTAATTGAATGCAGGATAGTACGTTTACAATCCATACCTTGCTCGTCCACTTATATCCCACCAATTCTCCATCTAAACAATTACATTGGACCAGAAAAGGAGGGTAGTAGAGTTCACAGCAATGTTAAGTATATGGATTACACTGATCCTCAAAACTAGTGGATTTCACATATGCTCCTATAAACTACTGAGGCTATGATATCACCTGATCTTCAGGTGAGACTCTCGTTTGTTTGGAAATGCATGAAAAAATAAATTAAAAACAGAAAATCCTGGAAATACTCAACAGGTCAGACAGCATCTAGAGAGAGAAAAACATTTCATATTTCAGGTCAATGACATTTCATCAGAAATAATGTTCAGAACTCGAGATCATCTGCACCCCTTCTTCTTTGCACACGTCATGTGGAATTAGCGATGAGGCACATTGTCTTCTTTATTGCGTGGGCAATTAGACTCATCTGGGTAGAGTGCGGAGAGAAACTTGGACAAGGAAGCTCACAGGCCTAAGTGTTCTCCATAAACTGAAAAAGGATAGAGGATTGGTCAGATTCCATGGGACTGTGATTTTCTTTGGCTGAACTTCCCCTTGTACTGCACCCATTTGATATTCAGCTTCCAGACAGGGTGGAAAGGTAAAAATCTACTGTGTTGTCTCACATCACAGGAATAAGGGGGAGAAAAAGCAAATGAATTAGAAAACCGTTAATAGTAATATGATAAAGTGTGCCAAACATAACGCAAACAGAGGGAAGACTAAATCTATGACAAATATAACGTCTCTGCCAATCTATGAGAAATATACTATCTCTGCACATCTACAGCATGTTACAGTAATTGAAGGGTAAGAAGAAATATATTTCACGCATACCAGTATATCTCCAGTGGTGTTTCACAAAAGGGGGATGATTGTATGCTTACATCGCTACATGTACCCATAGTCTTATATAAGGAACACTTCTACATTAGATTAAAAATGAAAGATGTTAGTGCTTTGAACAAAAAAACTGTGAAAGGCAATATTTCCAGTTTTTTAAAAAATGGGGTTACCAGAGCTGATTGTGTGCTGAACCTATAAGGTTACCTGATTTGACCAGTGAAGGACATATTAGACATCTCAGCCACATGGGTGTGTGTTCAATGTAATTTTGCCCAGTGACAGACCTTTGATGTTTTAACTATGACCAGTCGCATATTCAGGAGCATATAGCATTGCAATAACTTCCAAATTGGGTCCAGGGCAAGTGACTACAGTTTGAACAATGGAACCTCAACATCCAGCCTGTGAAGAAGAAAGCATCTCTCTCACTTCTCTGAGCGGAGAAGTAAAAGGAAGTTCCCAGCAGATACCTACTCTGATCTTCTCTTCTTGAAAGGAAAAGGGAAAACCACCTTCAGAAACACTGAAGGATGAATCCTCAACTGGTAAATGAAAGGGTGAGAGTCAACGTGTTTGCTTCAAAAGGCCTGGGGAAGGAATTGAAGAGGGAAACATTTCATCAATGTCTGATACCAAAACTGTGCTTCACTGACTATGATGTTTGATCCTCCCTCACCTGTTCTATTTTCGTCACTTAGCTTATGCACCTGCTTTATGTGTATCAGGGATATTTTTTTAAATGGGAAAGAATTTAAGTTGTAGAGAGTTCAAAGTTAGTTATTTGTGTTTCTCTTCCGACATTGGTTAAACACAATCTACTTACAATAAATTGCTGTTCTCTTGTTTAGTGTAGAAACATGGTGGCTGATTTCCTTAAACCTGAATTCACCAGTTAGGTGAACTGGGGACTTTAGATCATTCAAGGCTTTTCACATTCATGACAACTCTGGGACTAGTATGGCTTGATTTTTAGTGCACTACTCATTGTGAATCATGACAGTTACTCTCTCTTTCCAATGTAGTAATGCCATATGACTACTTCTGAACTGTCCTTTTGTACAGTTTTGAAATTTCTTTCCTGTTTGTTAGCTTTGCTTAATTGCTCTTGACATGCTGAAAGTAAGCCACCATATTGAATTATTGTAGTACTTGGTACTTCCATGGTGCTTTAGGGAAGGGAGCTTTTACTTAGCGATAGCAAAGGAGCCCATAAATGGAGAGTTGGTGAGTTGTTGCAATGTATCTTGAGTTAAGTATACACTGCTGCTACAATGCAAGGGAGTAAAAGTTGCGGGTGTTGGATGGGGTGTCAATCAACCTGGCTACTTTATGCTGGATGGCAGCAACCTTTTTGAGTGTTGCTGGAATAGCATTCAAGTCAGTATTCTATCAAAAATTTTACTTGTGCTTTTATTGTGGGTGGTGAACCAGCTTTATGGAGCCACGACCACTGCCCTGCAGTAGCACCTGGTACTTTTCTGGAGCACAGGTTACTGGTTAGCTGCAAGTCTTATAATCAAACACCAATGTTTCCAGTCAAAATGGCTGCAGTCTGAGTGTGCTTGGCAGTGAGTTGTGCTTGCGTAGAAACAAGCTCTGCTTGAATGGCTGCAGTTTGAGCTCCCACTGCATCACTCAGACATTTTCCAGCATCTGTTTGTAATACACAGGAAGTTGAGAGTCCAACCATCAGTCACAACAGTATAGCTGGATCTACGAGTATTCTCATGCAGTTTGCCACTACTTCCAATCTTGACAGGATAAGTCTTCAGCTCTGCTCTGTGCAAGGTTGATGTGGGTGTTCTGCATGCTTCCTGCACTATTATCTCGAGGCATTCTAACAGGCCTATATATCTAACTTTTCTAATGGGCATGCTGGTCAGTCTGTGTGCCATCCTATTGATATCCTCAGCAGAATCCTACACTGGAGAATTCCTAGGAGACCTTGCCTGCTTGCATGCTGGCACTGTGCCATTATTTCACGTAAACCTGGCTGCTCATGTCTCATCTCATGCAATTCCTGGCTTTTAAGCTGCTCTGTAAAATACACAGACAGTCAGTATCTGAGCTGGCATCAATCACAGAGGGTCAGGACCTAAGCTGGCATCAGACACAGAGGGTCAGCACCTGAGCTGGCATCAGTCACAGAGGGTCAGCACCTGAGCTGGCATCAGTCACAGAGGGTCAGTACCTGAGCTGGCATCAGTCACAGAGGGTCAGTACCTGAGCTGGCATCAGGACAAGTGATGATGCTTTTATCCATCTTCAGCTTCTTCTTCTTCTTCTCTAATACTAACTGCACTTGCACCATCACCTGATTGCTCGGATTGTACTTTTTGGGGGATCAGAAAGGAGAAAGGCAAGGATAAAATTTGAAGATAGGACGTAGGGAAATTAAGAAGGACATGCTTCAAACCAACAATCCTGATGAAGCTGATCAGTGAGTGAGAAGATTGGGTATTTGGATACTATCATTTTTAAATGTTTTCGCCTTGCCACTGTACATGATGGCTGTCATTGCCACGTCCATAATGTTGAGCACCATCTCTTCCTTTGGTGGAGGTGTGGACTGCCAGGCCGGACTCCACATTGCCAGTGTGCTCCTGCATGTTGTCCCAGAAGGGAGAGAAAAGTGTGTCAGTGTGGTGGTTTAGCTGCCATAGTGGAATAGGTTGCAAGGTGATGAAGCTGTGAAATGTGGCTTTGAGGCTTGAAGCAGTGCTAACTGTTTGAAGCTGAGGTAATGTTTTGAATGTGAAGTGCAATTGGTGGTTGATAGAGCTAATGTTGGGTGAATAGAGCATTGTGTGAGACTAATGGTTCAATTGGTCAAATATTGAGTGAAGGTGATTTCACTGACCTCATTAGTTCATGTGAGACCATTAAATCTGTTCTTGCCATGAATCCAAGGGTTTCATTGTTTTCATTGGAAGATAACAGCTGTCAGTGCCAATGACTCCATAAAGCTTACTTGAATATCCTCCAGGGGTCAAGGACCTCTTTCCACGTGTCCTGCTCCTGCTCCAAATCTGCGAGTGCTGCATCAGAGAAAGTTGGACCATTTGCTCCACAATATTATGGAATGTTCATTGCTTTTGCAAGTCCACTTCCCAGGTGGTACAATCTGGCTTAAAGAAATTCAGATGAGCTACTCACACGCAAAGCTCATGGTGAAGATGGATAACTTATTAGCAAGGATTGAAGATTGGCTGGCTGGTGGAAAACAGAGCATATACATGTGTCTAATTAGAAAAAAAAAATTGATGATTGGAATCTCACAGGGTCTGTACTAGGGTACCCATTTTTTAAAAAGTTGCATGATTTAGCTGAAGGGAGCAAAGATATGTCAGTTAAATTAGTAGGTAATGTTTACTGTGAAAAACCATATGTAAGTTGCAGACAGATAGAGAGAAGTTGAACAAGTGGGTGAAAATCCAGCTAATGGTGTATAATGTGGGAAAATGTGTCATTGTTCACTTTGAAGGAAAAATTTAAAAAGTAGATAATTACTGAAACACAAAAGGACTGTAGAATTCTGAAACACAGAGGGATTTAGGTATCCTGGTATTTGAATCACAAAAAGCTAGTATGTAGGTACAGGACACAATAAGGGCAGCTAATGGGTTGCTACACTTTATTTGTAGAGGAATTAAACAAAAAAAAATGTTTCAGTGTTACAGGGCATTGGGGACATCACAGTCTCCTTATTTAAGGAAGGATATAAATTAATTGGAAGTGGTTCTGAGGAGGTTTACTAGATTGATACATGAAAAGAATGGATTTTCTTACTGACAAAATCTTGGGCAAATTTGAATTGTTTCCACTTGAGTTTAAAAGAGGGAGGGGAAACTTAATTGCAGTATATAATGATGTTTTCTCTTGTGGATTAGTTTTGACCAGGGACCACTGATTTAAAATTAGGATCTTTTCAGGACAGAGATGAGGAGAATAATTTTTACTTTGGAGGTTTTTTAACTTTGGAACTCTGCCTCAGAAGACAGTGGAAGCAGAGTCATTGAATATTTTTACGACAAGTGGATAGATTTTATTAAGCAGAGGAATCAAAGGTTGTACAGGGGAACTTGGAATCTAAACCACAAACAGATCAGCTGTGATTTTATTGCATGATAGAGCAGGGTTCGAGGGGCTGAATGGTGTACCCCGAGTCTTGTTTTGCTTTAACATTCCGGTTGTATACAGCCAAGGGAAGCTCTTGGACTAGTTGAATTATCGCTGGATTGTTAATCCAGAAACCCAGGTAATGTTCTGGGGACCGGGATTCAAATCCTGCCATGGCAGATGGTGAAATTTGAATTCCACAAAAATTGAGAGTCTAACGATGACCATAACACCATTGCTGATTGTCAGGAAAATCTCATCTGGTCCGCCAATGCCCTTTAGTGATGGAAACTGTCATCTCTACCTGAGTTGGACTACATGACACTTCAGAAAGGAGGAAGTGAGGACTGCAGATGCTGGAGATCAGAGCTTAAAAATGTGTTGCTGGAAAAGCGCAGCAGGTCAGGCAGCATCAAAGGAGTAGGAGAATCGACGTTTTGGGCATAAGCTCTTCTTCCTGAAGAAGGGCTTATGCCCGAAACGTCGATTCTCCTACTCCTTTGATGCTGCCTGACCTGCTGCGCTTTTCCAGCAACACATTTTTAAGTACATGAGACTTCAAACTCACAGCAATGTGGTTGACTCTTAACTGCCCTCTGGGATGGGCAATAAAGGTTGGCCTAGCCAGCGACACCATCATCCCATGAAAATATTTTTGAAAAGAGCCAAACAGTAGTGACTTGTTCCTAGGGCTGGATACAGAAATCAGTTAAATGAGCAGTTGGTGTGAAGATTAAATGTTGCTTACATCACGAGGAAAAAATATAATGATTAATCTCTCAGTTGTGATTCCCCCTATCCTGTGCCTTCCATTTATGGAGGCTGCCAAATTTTGTTCCATAATTCTCACAGGTTCCATAAGCTGATAAAGCATTACTGGAAAGTTAATCGTTTTAAGGAGCTCCCTCCCACAATGCAATTTGGAACAAATAATGTTAAATTCACATCGAACACAATAAATAAAAGAAGAAATAATCACTTGCTAAATTAATAAAGTCAATCTATTCACAGTTTATTGGGTAAGGTTACAAATATAGCACCTATGTATAACTTTTTCTTGATTTAGGTAGATCTGTTTAAATATGCATACAGCTATGAATATGTAAAAAAAGCAGTTTGCTTTCAAACAACTCCCACATTAGCCCTAAATGATGTGAATTTCATGCTGTGAAAGTTAAGCAATTTACAGAGATGCTGATACACATTAAAGGCTCTTTCTATAGGTTGCTCTCTTTCTCTATATTTTCCCACAAACTCGCTTCTTCATCACTTCAATGCTGCTACTTTCCCATTACTTTTTTCATGTACCAAATAATCTAATTTACGACAAGGATTGCCTTTGCTGGTCAGATTTCTAACATAGGAAAAGAGGAGGCCAGTTGACTTTTCAAGTCTGCTCCACCAATTAATGAAACCACAGCTGATTTTCAATCTCAGTTCCATCTCTCTGTTGCATCTTCGTGTCTGAAGTGTAGTGGAGAAAGGATGCATAAAATCAATTAATTTTAGATCAAAACAGATACATGCATGTGAACTAATTGCTTCTGTGTTTAAGTCAGTGTGGGTAGATACACTACGTACCGTTGAAGAGACATGGATGGTCAAAGGTTTTATTTCCTGTAAAAGCTTTTTTAACTGTCATTGGATAGGGGAATAGAATTGTCATCAGTGTGACCTGGTTTTGGGGAGGAGGTGTGAATAATCTGGGTCCTTCATTCAGAGTGCTGCCTAATAACCTGGTTTATGCAATCATGCAAGGAATGATTATTACAAGTGACTTCTCGACACTTATTGTCAGTTAGGCATTTTCTGTTGCATCTTTATTCAGAGAATAAGTAAGAAAGAAAGCAGGAGAAACTTAATCTGGATAAGTGACTGAGGACAGCAAATTAAACATGAAATTTCTTTTTGTGTCATTTTCATTCCAGTTTATTTTTGCCAACAGAATCCTGGAAATGTGAATATTCCAACAACATTGCAAACAGGGATAGTTCAGTCCAATGCTCAAATCCTCTTAATACATACATATATCAAAAGTTCTTTCTGCCAGTGTTAGTAACATACTAATACTGCAGCTCAAGAGGTCAATTGACTTATAAATTACTTCTCAAGCCATCAACATCCATTTTGTACAATGACAGTTAATGAGTCCCACACAAAATGCTAACTGTACATTTTAGATTTTACCAAAACTGGTTTTCTTCATACATGAATGTAATATCATTAGTTCAGTCAGAAATTGATGAGATCAGGGTCCATGGGTGCAAGATGCCAGTTGAGGCTGAGAAAGAATAGGCCGGAGGTTCTGCCAGTAGGTGTCAGGTACACTGAAATAACCCCAAACATTCAGTGAAGGGGACAAAGTAAGTTTGGAAATTCCAACTTTAAAGAGTTCTGTTTGGTTGAACAGCCAAGGGACCTCTCAGATGTGGCACTTAATGGCTGGAGTTAAAAGAAGGGAAAAGACAAGCTTCTGGTGTTTGTTTTAGGCAGATTTGGACTTCCTGCTGTTGGTACAAACATGGAAAATGAACATTGCAATTATTGGAAATCCAAGAAAGAGATAGCAGCATGTGCTACGTGCAAGTTCCTAGCTATAACTATGGCTTCCACATTCCTAAAGGCCATCTTTCCTTATTAGAACATTAATGGACTCACTAGTTTACCAGAGTGAAGTGAAGACGAAGGGATGGAAACATAGTAGATCATTCAGCCCTTTGAGCTTGGTTCTCCATTCAAGATCATAGTTCATCTACCATAACACCTTTTTTCTACTCTATCCCCATATCCCTTGATGTCGTCAGCACCTAGCAATCTAATGACCTTTGTCTTTAATATATTCAAGTTCTGCCCCTTATTGAGACATTGTCCCCAGGTTTTAGATATGTCTCAGTCAGAGGAAACATCTTTTCTAATAAAAGAGTTTCAAAGATCCATGAGTATTCCTCAAGGTCGGTAGTCAAACATTGCTCTTTTAGATTTTATACTTGATCACTGACAGAAGAGTTCTGCTTCAGTGGCTTGTACCTATAACCTGCACTGATTCTTAGTGACACATGGAAGAATGCTGCATGGTCAGAGATTAACATTTTTCAGCTTACATATTAAACTGAAGCCCTAATGGCCCTCACAAATAGACACAAAAAAGTCCCATAAAGCGATTTGAAGAACAGCAATGCAGATCTACTGGTGTCTTATCCAATAACATATACATCATGACCAACATCAGTAAAATACATTGCCCAGCCATTTATGTAACATTGTCATGGCAAATCCCCTGCATCAGCACAATGGCTACACAATGTATGTAATTGATTGGGTTTGAGACATTTTGGGGTATCCAGATTCACAAAAAATAAATAATTTCTGGTTTCCCATCACATACCGTATCACCACATACCTTATTTTGAAAATAAAGACACTTGGAATTTGTAGAATTATGTTATTTGGAAATGCTTGTGATAACCAGCAAGCTAGCTCCTGGTTCCCTTATATCCATCGCTATCATCCATTCTACCTGAAGACTGCTGGAAATAACACCAGCCAATTATCACTCAATTGTCATTGTGAAGACAACACACTGTGCAAAAAAAGGTCACATCCATGTAGGAAGATGTGCCCACATCTGGCATTTGCCACAAGAAGGGAAGGAAGCAAAGGCCAGAACTGGCTCCAACTCTGGCCTGGAAATAAAAGGTAGGTATAAGAGTTTCATTGCCTTCACAGTGTTTCATTTATTTAATGTTGAACTTTTTTTCAATCTCTCCAGTGTGACAAAATAAAACTAATTGTGCTGGCCTTTTCTCTTCAATACATACAAGCTCTAACAGAACAAGATATTATTCTTGACATTCAAGACTCTGTAGTCTCTCCACATCAAATAAAATGCTCACCCATCGCCTCACTCACCCTCGCCTTTCTACACAGCAGCCAAACGTCGTATATGTGAAACAGTGAAGGACAGATAAGTGGTGAAACACAGAGCATAAGGAAACAAGAAGATTTAGATGGCAGGTGGACTGTAATGAACTAGAATGAGTTTGTTAACAGGTCTGCCTCTGGCCAAAACGTAGTGGAATGATTATCTTATGGGGCATGCTCTAAAGAGAAGGATATTTGCATTGTCACCGAAAGACCTATGGGCACTTTTCGACATCCATTATCTTTTTTTTTACTGATTATAAAATATATAGCATGATACCTCAATTTGTCTATGGGGCCTCTGGCCTAGTAAAGTCACTCACCCTCATTCACACCCACTAACCCCACTCTACCTGATCTTCAATGATTTGCATTGTTTTATCGTCACCCTCCCTTACACATATGGTGAACTTCCTGCAGCATCAGTAGCCTTGAGAAGAGGTATTATGAGCCAAAGAAGTATCAGCTACCCTGATCATCCAGCAATAATCACTGATATCGAAATTCAGATTGGACTGAATAACTGTGAAAGGGACATTTCAGCCTCCAGCATGTTGTAAATTTATTTGCAAAAATCTGTTCCTGTCACTACAAATGAGCTACAAATTTTGGATATGGAAGCTTTTGCTATGCCATAAATATGAAAGTACACAATGTCACACACTACAATCCTTGAAACCCAAGAATTTAGGAAAAAAAATGTGATGGCTCATTCAGACATTTACATTGGAGCACTTACAAATTACACAAACTCAGCTGCTCTGGCAAACGGGACATTGATGACTTCACATACAGAAAAAGACACAGCTAATTGGTTTACGAGAAAAGTCTCTGTGTCTATTAGGAATCTGCTGCTAGCGTAAATTCTCCGAGCTCTGGTCACTTTCTGTGCCATTATGACCGACGTCTGTGCTGTAGGCTTTTGGCAAGAGCAAAAATCACAGATCATCCAAAGTTTCATGACTAAAGTGCCATACCCCAGAAACAGAGAGCCTCAGCAGATCTATGGCTCCTGGGCAGTGCTGGAATGATCTGCCTATCCTTTGCAGCTACCATATCAATCTGACTTCTCTTACAGCGTCCAGCGGCTCTGCCACCACCAGGTTATAAATCATGTGAAGTGGTACTTTTTAACAAAAAAAAATCCATTGTGCCGCCTTCAGATCTCAGCTCAGTAACTATGTACAAATTGAATGCTTTCCAAGGACAAAATTCAGAACCAAAGGAAGACTCCCTCAATTGGCCAGTGTAAAAACATTTACAATACTTGCAAGGAGTCCTAAAACATAGCCACAATTCTCAGCAAGCATTCTGTGAACAGCAGCTATTCAAACTACCTCTCAATCCTCCCAGTGGTGTTGTCAGAATGAGTGGCCTTGACATAAGGCCACAGTTGGCCAAGTGCATCCTCAAGGAGACCTAGTCAAATTAGAATTAGTAGAAATCAGGGGCAAATCTCTCTGCTGGTTCGAGTTATATCTGGGGCAAAAGAATTCAGTTCATTCAGTTCAACATCAGAGAGTTAGTCTAAGTTCTTGTGGTGGGATACCAGAATGACCCAAGGAGTTCCCATAAGAAAAGTCAAAGGGGTTAAATGATAAATACCTCATGGCTGAAATAACATCCAAAACCAAATGAGATATTTGAAACAGAATGAGCATTGCAGTAACAAAACATAACTACATGGGTTGAGACTGTGGTGCTGGAAAACCACAGCAGTTTAGGTAGCATTCGAGGAGCAGGAGAATCGACGTTTTAGACAAAAGCCCTTCATCAGGAATGCTGAAGCCTGATGAAGGGCTTTTGTCCAAAACATCGACTTTCCTGCTCCTCAGATGCTGCCTAACCTGCTGTGCTTTTCCAGCACCACACTCTCGACTCTGATCTCTAGCATCTGCAGTCCACACTTTCTCATAACTGCATGAGTGTCTGAGGAGCACACTGCAGCCTAACCAATTTAAGCTGCTTCACTGCTGTCCTTCCCTATGGTCAGATATGGAGCTTTATATTGATTGTTTCATACTGTTCACTCCTATTCACATCATTTTCATGAATACAACAAAAGAAAAACATGGACAAGCTCCACTTTGTGTATATCCCCTTGCTTGAGTCAGGCAATTCGCCAGAGCAAGAGGCATATTTTCGCCAATTTACAGATCAAGAGGCAGACAATCGAATGCTACAGCAGGTTTCTAAAAGGTTTTGCGACAGCTAAGAGGGGCAATGTAGAATTATTTTGTCACTTTGGTGAATGAAAGAAAAGACATTGTGCAACTAGCTGGGGGCCACAACAATGCTCTCTATTTCGACACAGGTGAGGTTGGCAATCAAGTTCAAAAAAGTAACAAGGTTCTCTTCACCCTGAATGGCCAATGGAGGGCACAAAAATTCAAATTTCCTGTTTTCACATGAGGAGTATGTTCAAAAGAGAAAAAAAAAGGTCTTTTTCCAATCTGTCACGATTGATTACCTGTTACAGTGGAGAGAAATAGGCATATTCGAGAATATATAAGGCAAAAGGATTAATTCCCAAATGACATCATGCAGTCGTCAATAAAACTGATTAAACTGTTCTTCATTTTTTAGATTTTAAAAATGCAGTACAATGTGCAATATAAAATGGTAGAAAATACAATGAACATATCGGCAAGAATCCAAATTTTATAGTGAGGCAAAACTTCTGCAAATAATTCAAGAACACAGGATTATCTGGAAATGAATGAATCATGGTGACTGCAAGGAAATCACAGAACTGCATGATTTGTGTTAGCAGTGACATATTGATGTGGAACCACATTTTATTTAATTCATTTATGGAATGTGGGTGTTGCTGGCTGGCCAGCATTTATTACCTGTTCCTAGTTCCCCTTGTGAAGGTGGTAGTGAGCTGCCTTCTTGAATCACTGCAGTCCACCTGCTGTGGGTTGATCCACAATGCCCTTAGAGAGGGAGTTTCAGGATATTCACTCAGCAACTGTGAAGGAACGGTGATATATTGCCAAGTCAGGATGGTGAGTGGCTTGGAAGTGAACTTGAAGGTGATCGGACTGCCATGCATCAGCTGCCCTTGTCCTTCTAAATGGAACTGGCTGTGGGGAATTTTTATATTCCATGCTGTGGATAGTACACACTGCCACTACTGAGCATTGGTAGAGGAGAGAGCGGATGCTTGTAAATGTGGTGCCAATCAAGTGGGCTGCATTGTCCTGCATGGTACCAAGTTTCTTGAGTGTTATTGGAGTTGCACCCATCCAGGCAAATGGGAAGTATTTCATCACGCTCCTAACTTTTCCTTGTAGAAGGTGGTCCAATACTGGGGAGTCAGGAGGTGAATTACTCGCTGCAATGTTCCTAGCCTCTGACCTGCTCTTGTAGACATCGTGATTATATAGCAAATGCAATTGAGTTTCTAGTCAACGGTAACCCCCGGGATATTGATGGCAGGGGATTCAGTGATGGCGATATTATTGAATGTCATGGGGTGATGGTTAGATTGTCTCTCATTGGTGATGGTCATAGCCTGGCATTAGTGAATGTCATTTGCCACTTGTCAGCCCAAACCTGAATATTCGGAGAAAGTGAAGACTGCAGATGCTGGAGTTCAGAGTTGAGAGGGTGTTGCTGGAAAAGCACAGCAGATCAGGCAGCATCTGAGGAGCAGCAGAATCGATGTTTCAGCATAAGCCCTTCATCCTGCCCCTTGAATACTGCCAAACCTAAGTATTGTCTAGATCATGTTGCATTTGAACATGGACTGCTTCAGTATGTGAAGAGTTGCAAATGATGATGAACATTGGCGCAATCTTTCTGACTTCTGACCTTATGTTGGAAGGAAGGTCATTGATGAAACAGCTGAAGATGGTTTGGCCTACTCTGAGGAACTCCTGTAGAGATGTCAGGAACTGAGATGACAGACCTCCAGCAATCATGACCATTATCCTATGTGTCATGTATGACTCTAGCCACCAGACAATTTGCCATTGATACCCATTGATTACAGTTTTCCTCAGATTTCTTGATGCCACACTTGGTCGAGTGCAACCTTGATGTCAAGGGCTGTCACTCTCACCTTACCTCTGGAACTCAGCTCTTTTGTTTGAACCAAGGTTGAAATGAGGTCAGGGGCTGAGTTGGCGTGGTCTAACCCAAACTGGGTGTCACTGAGCAAGTTATTGCTGAGCAGGTGCTGCTTGAAAGCACCGTTGATGACATCTTCCATCACTTTCCTGATGAAGGAGTGGTTATTATTATAACACGTCATGTTATGAATACCATGGTCTTTAAGACTTTACATTTTTCCTGTCTATGATGATGGTCCTGCTTTTCCAGTAATGACCCAGCAACCTTGTGGTATATGATGGATATTCCAGTTCATGAGGCTATGGATTGTCGTGGAATACAATTCTGTGGCTGCTGATGACCTAATGTACTGCATTGAGGCATCATTCATGATGAAGGGCTTTTTCCCGAAATATCGATTTTCCTGCTCCTCTGATGCTTGCCTGACTTGCTGTGCTTTTCCAGCACCACTCTAATCTTGACTCTGATCTCCAGCATCTGCAGTCGTCACTTTCGCATAATGTACTGCATTGACAGCCAGTGTTACGCAGTTCTGATTTTAGCCCATTCAGCTCTGTGGCAGTGTCAAACAACACAATGGCAATCATTCTCAGTGTGAGAATATGAGTTGGTATCCACACCAACTCTACCCTGATACAAAAGCAGAAATTACTGGAAAAGTTCAGCAGATCTGGCAGCATCTAAGGAGAGAAAGCAGAGTTAATGTTTCACGTCCAGTGACCCTTCTTCAGAGTTGAACTCTATGCTGATCATTACTACCAATATTGCCAGACAGATGGAAAGACAAGTTCTTTCGTGAGGACCTGATCAACTGGGTTTCCCCATCATATTATTTTTTCACCACTTAAATCAGGCTCAGAATTGCACTTTTATCTCCTTACAGTTAAATACCCTGGTTAACATAGTGGAATTTGTACTCATGTCCTCCATTCATTGGTTCATGCCTCTGGTTTGCTTATCTTGTGATGCTACAACTGTGCTGCTTCAATCACCAATACGTATTTTGTGGCGAACCCTGTGTGGTCTTTAACAATGTCCTTGTATTTGGGAAATTCAGTGATACAAACAATTGTTTTAATCTACCATGTTGATTTAGTTCTCCACTCAAAATATCATGGCGTTATTTAATTCAATGTAAAGGAAAATACCAGCATTTCACTTCCAAATGTACACTTCCTAATCCCATTCATTCATCTCTTCCTCCAGCTCAATTTAGAGATTCAAAATTGGCAATTAGGTAATTATCCAAAGCCTATGAAAGACTTTAGACATCTCTTTCCCATGGAGATAAACAATTGGTATTGTTTATTGAGGGGCACCACTCAAAATCAAGCATTGAACAAAGCGGGTGGCACTGTGGCACAGTGGTTAGCACTGCTGCCTCACAGTGCCAGAGACACCGGCTCAATTCCCGCCTCGGGCAACTCAGTGTGGAGTTTGCACATTCTCCCCGTGTCTGCGTGGGTTTCCTCGGGGTGCTCCGGTTTCCTCTCGCAGTCAGAAAGATGTGCAGATTAGGTGAATTGGCCACGCTAAATTGCCCGTAGTGTTAGGTGAAGGGGTAAATGTAGGGGAATGGGTCTGGGTGGGTTGCTCTTCGGAGGGTCGGTGTGGACTTGTAAGTAATCTAATCTAATCTAAAAAGTGGGAAGATAGATCTCCAATACGGCAATCAAAGAGAAAGCTGTAAGCTGTGATATTTTACAATGTCATGACCCTTTATCATTCATTCTCTACAGATGAACTAAATACACAGGTCATTCACATTAAGAAATGCATGGTACTCTCTTATAAACTTGACATTTAAGTAAACCAAATCTGAGATGCTAGCTGGAAATTCCAGGCTGGTATGTTTCAAATGAGATTCAATGATTACCATGGAACCATAGAGAACAGAAGACGTCTTTCATCCCATTGAGTTTGTATCGCCAAAAATTCACTAAATCTACCCTCGTCACACTTTCTGGCACGGGGTCAATTGCCTCGAAATGTTATGACACTTCAAGTGTATATCCAAGTACATTTTACAGTTTGTGAAATTACTTATCTCAACTACACCTCGAGGCAGTGCATTCGAGACCCACAACACCCTCAGGTGAAAACTGTTTTCCTCAAGTCCCCTCCAAACCTCTAGCCTTTCAATTAAAAACATGCGTCCTTTTTACTGACTCTTCATCTAAAGAGAACAACAGCTTGCTAGGCACCCTGTCCATGCCTCTCAATCTTACACTCCTGCAAAAAGACCCCCCCAACTTTCTCTGCTCTAAAGAAAACAAGCCAAGCATGTTGCAGCTGTACAGAACTTGCGTGAGGCCTCATTTGGAATATTGTGTGCAGTTTTGGGTCATCACACTACCAGAAGGATGTGGAGGCTTTGTAGAGGGTACAGAAAATGTTCACCAGGATATTGCCTGGTTTGGAGGGTCTTAGCTATGAGGAGAGATTGGACTTGATAACTTCACTTGATGACTTTACCTGACAAAGGGGCAGCGCTCCAAAAGCTTGTGATTTCAAATAAAACAGTTGGACAACAACCTGGCGTCATAAAACTCTTGTTTTATTCACTTGAACAAAAGAAGCTGAGGGGCGACCTGACAGAAGTTTACAACATTATGAAAGGCGTGGATAGAATGGATAGTCAAAGCTTTTTCCAGGATTGAAACATCAAAATCTCGAGACATAAGTTTGATGTAAAAGGGACAAAATTCAAAGGAGATGTGAGGGGTAAGTGTTTTTTTTACACAGAGGCTGGTAAGTGCCTGGAATACACGGTCAGAGGAGATGGTAGAAGAGATACAATGGGAAGGTTTAACAGGCATGTTAACAGATACATGTATCGACAGGAAATTGAAGGATATGGACTGCCGAGAGGCAAAATTTTCAGTTTAGAAAGGAGTCATATGCCAGCACAATCTTGGTGGATGGAAGGGCCTGTTTCTGTGCTGTACAGTTCTTTGTTCTTATCCAGCTTCTCTTTGTAGCTAAGATGCTCCATCCCTGATAACATCCTGGTGAATTTTCTCCATACCCTCTCCAGTGTAATCACATCCTTCCTGCAGTGCGGAGACCAGAACTGCACACAGTACTCCAGCTGTGGTTTGACCATAACTCTGTACAGTTCCAACATGACTTCTCTGCTCTTAGATCCTAATCTATGCTTCAACTAATAAAGGTAAGAGACCTCTATGCCTTCTTAATTACCCAAATAACCTGCCCTTTCACCTTCAGGGATTTGTGTACAAGTACCCCAAGATCACTCTGTTCCTCTAAGTTTTCTAGTGTCCTGCCATCCATTGAGCATTCCATTGTCTTGTTACTTCTTTCAAAGTGCATTACCTCACATTATCAGGGTTAAATTCCTTCTGTCACCGATCTTCCCATTTGACCAATCTGTTTATTATCTTCAGCCCAACACCACTTCCTCACTAAACAAAGTGGTGCTGGAAATCAGAAACAAAAAGGAAATTGCTGGAAAAATGCCACAGGTTTTTCAGCATCTGTGGGAAGAAGAAAAAGTTAACATTTCAGATCCGCTGACCGTTTTTTTCAGAACTAATTGTAGTTGAGAAAAGGTTGGTAGTTATGCAGAAGATGAGGTGGGGAAGGTGAGAGGAGTAAATGTGAGGTGGAGGTAGAGCCAAAGGAAAGAGACACACAGCTGGACAAAGGACTGGGTCAAGGTCAGCCTGGAAGAATGAAGAGGTGCTAATGGAGATTATTAGAAGCTGACAATGGGTTATGTGTAGTTGTGACGACAAGGCCTGTGTGTGGGGTTAGGGTAAGGACATGGGAGAAGGTACTCAAGTCTAAAACTGTTGAACTCAATAGTGAGTCCAGAAGATTGCAGAGTTCCCAAACAGAAGATGAAGTGCTGAAGTTCTGAAATGTTAACATTGTTTTCTCTTCATAGATACTGTCAGACCTGCTGAGTTTCTCCAACAATTTTGGTTATTGTTACTGATTCCGGACTACTGATGCTAATTTATTCCCCAATTACTATCGCAGGCTGTGCTAGATTGTTTACACCCTGTAAGTCCTGACAGAACTGAGCTGAGTGCCCAATGCCACATTTGCAGCATTGCTACTTTTACCTCTACCATCATTTACCTTGTTGCTCCATCCTTGATGAAACTGTTGTATCTAAATTCTCATTGTACAAAATGAATCCCATGTTGGCCTTGTTGGTTTTTTACTCTCCTTAATGTTCACTTATTCTACGCCATGGTTTGCATCATATCTCACTCATCCATGGCCTTGTTGACAGTGATTCACAATAGCACCAGAATGGTCAAGAAAGTTTAGTTCGTAACAGATCAAGGATGTTCTATTTTCTCTCTCTCATCTCACTGCAAGGTGATTGTTTTGCTGGAACAAGCCATGGATGAAGTTAATAACAGATTCAATAACCATTTTGTGTTATAGTCAAGATACACTGTGCTGGTAGAATGTTTTTGCATTCAAAATCCTAAAGTTTGAGTGAATGGAGCGTGTACTAGATTTCAAATCAGTCCGTGTCAGTCACAGGCCTGGTGGAACTCTCACCTCTGAATCAGAAGACTTTGTGTTCAAAGCCAAGATTTGAAAATGTCACCTAGGCTGACACATCAATGCAATGCCACGGGCATGCTGCAATATTAGAGGAGCCATTTTCCAAGTGAGATATTCAATCTTGGATAAATGTAAATGATCCCATGGCACCATTTGAAGAAGAGGAAGGATGTTCTTGGAATGTGCCAATACTTATTTTTCATGACTATTTGTGGGACCTTAAAGAGTGCAAATTAACTGCTTCCTTTGGTTATCCAGTACCAAAATACTGGCTGTGAAGTCCTGAATGTGAAAAATGTAACTTAAATGCATTTATTTTTATTGTACCAAATGAGGTTACACTACAGTTCAATGTGCGATTGCCACAGTATCATGTTTGGGTAAGCAATGGTATCTGATAATGGGCACAAATTAATTGAGTAGGACAGAGAGCCTGGATAGTGATGGGGGTGGGGTGTGGGGTGGGTCAAGGTACTCTGCTCTGCTTTCCTCTGGTAACTTTTTTGTTGCCTGTCTGATCTTTAAACTCCATTTATCAAACATTGCACCATTCCTGCGCCATTTCTTGACACAGAAAATCTTCAATATAAACAATATGAGCATATATTTTGAACAGAGGCTTGAAAGGGAATTTTTTCCACTGATGTTTTAATATTTAGTAAGACTTCTGAACAAAATAGGCAAGCACAGAATTTGAACTGAATGTAATCGGTTAAATTCATCAAGCTTAAGCGTTCTGAATGTCTTATCCATTGTACAGTAAAGCAGTAGACAAACTGAAACAATCAACACTTTGCCAATTTAATCTGTCTTTGGAGAAAATTCTTTTCATGGAACACATGCAAGATTACATGGGTGTTTTATTGTTTTGCTCCTGTGTCGTGCTACCATGCCAGCAGACAAAGGGTAGCACAGGGTAGGTTCTGCAAAAGCAAGGCAGGTTATGAAAAGCCTGAACAGTGTGACTAATGCTGCTGAACCTGAGTGAAAACCTTTGGCAGGTCCTATGCACATTAATGAGCTCACTAGGATAAGCAGAATATTTAGATAATGGAGAGTGGAAATGGATGCTCACACAACAGAGGATAAAATTCTGAAGGAACCAGATGAGGCATGATAATTTAGGGTTACTATCCAAAAGGTATGTGTTTAGAAAATTATGCAGTGCTGTATCCACTGCCCATACTGTCCCATCTGGAGGCACATTAAGGTAAATTATTAAGACTGTTTGCTTGGAATTAGATTTTGCGATGTTGGATCAGATAGGCACAACATAGAAACATGCATTTATGTAGTGCTTTTAATGTAGAAAAACATCCCAAGGCACTTCATATCAACATAAACAGACATGAATCAAAGCTAAAGGAAGCATTAACAGGAGGGATAAGCAAGAGCTTGGTCAGAGATGTGTTTTAAGAATGCTATCAAAGCAAATGAATTAGGTAGAGAATCAGTGATGTTTATGTGGGACGTTTCAGATCAAAACACCCAAAGGTTATTAATGGACATGGGGAATTGTACAAAAGGCTTGACTCAGAAGAAAATAGATTGCTGGGAAGGAATGGTGGAGCAGACATTGGGTGTGGAGAGATCGTTATCCATTAGGAAAGGGCATAAATCTATTTAAAAAGGGAGAAATACATAGGTAAGAATGTTAAATTAGAGGCTCTGTAATGACTGTGAGGCAATGTATTAACAGGGGTTGATTAACTTGATACAAGATTACATAAGAGATGCAGAGTTCTGCATGAACTAACATTTATAAAATGTGCTGATTAGAAACTGGAGAAGAGCCTTTTGGAATGGTCAAGTTGGAGCTGGCAAAGACATGAATGAGAGTTTCAGTGACCGATGAGTGAAACAGATAAACACTGTTAGGAAGACAGAAATAGGCAGTCTTGGTAATGAAAGTGATATGGGGTCAAGCATGGAGATTACAACAAATTTGGTTCAACTTGGGCCAATGGCTAGCAGGAAGGTGGTACTAAGATACAGAGTTTGAACCTTTTGTCTTTCCAGTGTTTTAGCAAAAGGGAGTATGACTTGCTCAGGATAGGAATACAGTGGAGCAGATTATCAACACAGAGGAGGTGGAGCCTTGAGGCAGGTTGTGGAGAAGGGAAAAAAAGCAAAGAACTGTGGAAGCTGGAAATCTGAGACAAAAACAGAAATTGCTGAAGAAACTCAGCAGGTCTGGCAGCATCTGTAGGAAGAAAACAGAGTGGTGGAGAAGAGCTGGTTGTCTCAAAGTGACATCCTTGATAACTTCATCACTCTTGTTCGAATGTTGTATTGGGTGTACAGACAATTTATAAACTATTACCTCACACCCAACCAAGAAAAGGCTGTGCTTAACGCGACTAGAAGATCAGTTTGAAGTTACTGAGAGACTCCAGTGACTAAGAGTCTCAAAATCTTCAAGTTCACCTTTATAAAGTTTCAAAATATCTGTCTCCTGCCACATGATGACTGTTGGAAGAAAGATAGGTGAAGAAGAGTGAGATTCAAAATCAAATGTGAATCAGTTTAGAACATGCTAGGTGCACTCTATATGAAAATGCTAAAACAAACACAGAGAATGCTGAATAAACTCAGCTCAGGAGTTCTGAAGGAGAGTCATCCCAGACTCAAAAGGTTAATCGATGCTGCCAGACCTGCTGAGTTTCACCAACATTCTATTGGTTTCAGAATTCCAGCATTTGCAGAATTTTGCTTTTTTACAAAAAATGTTAACCTGTTCTGAAGAGGATTTTTAAAAAACAAAAGTGGTTCTCATGATTTATCACTTATTAAATTTCCAAGCTTGGTGAAATGCCCTTGTTTGTTTAATAGTTGCAAATTTGGAATTGCTCAGTCAAGACACAAGAGCAGTTCACTGGCTTGAGAAATTAAGTCTAAGGTATGAGAAGGGAAGGAATTAAGGAGCCATTCAAAATGGAATAAAAAGAGAAAAATATTTACAAATAAATATATAAAAAAGATAAAGTTGCAGATTTTGTGTGTTTATTTAGTTAGAGTATCATAGATTCTGGGAAGAACGCTCACTTTTCTGAAGCACTATATTTGCTACCCGTTGTCATAATTACTCATGTACAAAAACAAAAAATGACTCATTGCAATTTCAGTGTGACAGAAACTGCCATCAGAATAGAACTTTTCAAATGATTTATATGGGGTATGCAGTGGTACATAATACACTCTTGCAAGCAGTTGATATCAAATTCTGTTCCCTCTATCCTCCTCCCCTCTTGCAACATTGACAGAATCAGTCTTTGTGTCACAATTCTGTGTGGGAGACAGATCCGAAAAGGATTGAAAAATGAGACAACTTACTCCTGCTGGTATTTAATTACAGACTACAAAGTATGAATTTTTAAAATTTTCTATGTTGTCACTCTTCCTGCTCGATTCTTTTTTGTATTCTTGATCATTCAATGGCTTTTTGCCGACTCACATCCTCCTCTATCCAGAAGGCAGGGATGAAAATAGCACAACGTGTGTAATAACTGCTGTCAGTGTCGCTTGTTTGTGAGTCAGCAGAGGTGTGATTGGAGTAGGAGGCAAAATAGATAATTTTTATTTGTCCCTCAGACCCCTTACAGAAGGAATGTACGTTGTGACAAGATATCAAGGTGCTTTGAAAAAATAATGATTCGGAGATGCCGGTGTTGGACTGGGGCGTACAAAGTTAAAAATCACACAACACCAGGTTATAGTCCAACAGGTTTAATTGGAAGCACACTAGCTTTCGGAGCGACACTCCTTCATCAGGTGATTGTGGAGAGCTCGATCGTAACACAGAATTTATAGCAAAAATTTGCAGTGTGATGTAACTGAAATTATACATTGAAAAATTGATTGTCTGTTAAGCCTTTCATTTGTTAGAATGCAGTGATAGTTTCACTTCTTTCATGTGTAAATCACAAAACCCTTTTTTTTAAAGTTGCATTCTCGGGTTAGCTGTTAACAATGGTGATAGCTAGACAATATGTTGAAGGTGTTAGCCCCCTGTGTTCATTGTTAACAGCTAACCCGAGAATGCAACCTTAAAAAAAAGGTTTTGTGATTTAGACATGAAAGAAGTGAAACTATCACTGCATTCTAACAGATGAAAGGC
>NC_057725.1:17493820-17503229 GCF_004010195.1 Chiloscyllium plagiosum | reverse complement strand
TAGTGCAATGGTGGTCACCTGTAATGTGACATGAACCCAAGGTCCCGGTTGAGGCCCTCCCTATGGGTACCGAACTTAGCTATCAGCCTCTGCTCGGGAACCCTCCTGTCTGTTGATTGTTGTGCGGTGCCCATTCATCCGTTGTCGTAGCCTTTGCTCGGTTTCCCCAATGTACCATGCCTCCAGGCATTCTTGTCTGCAACGTATAAGATAGACAACGTTGGCAGAGTCACATGAATACCTGCCATGTACAAGGTGGGAGGTGTTCCCCTCCTAGTTGGGGAACACTTCAGTGGTCCAGGACATTCAGCCTCGGACCTTCGGGTGACCATCCTCCAAGGTGGACTTCGGGACAGGCAGCAGAGGAAAGTGGCCGAGCAGAGGTTGATAGCTAAGTTCGGTACCCATAGGGAGGGCCTCAACATTTTAAGGTGGCAATGTATTCATGTGAAATTAAAACTACTAAAGGCATAGTAAACTGGTTTGCAGCATTTTTATCTCTTTGCAATAGTCCATTGCATTGAGAGCATCAGATGTAATTGTGAACAAAGGGCTATTAAAAATAAAAACAGAAAGTGCTGAAGAAACTCAATGAGTCTGGCAGCTTTTAAGGACAGAGAAACAGTTAATCACCATTGTTCAGAGCTGAACTTAAACCTGGAGTTAGACCAGTCAGGAGTGAAACTAAAAAGTATTTTGTCTCTTAAATGGTAACCTAGACCGATATCACCATTAATTTTGATTTACCTGTGCAGAATACTAAGTTAGAAGTCAGTATCTTCGGACTTATATGGAGTCCTGACTTCTATCTGAGGCCCCGTGTCTGGTCTCTGATATTCCAAAACTAGAAACTCAAGGCTATTCTTTCTGAAGTCACTCAGTTTATAATTGTGCTCGAATACAAGGATATAAGACCAAGAACACAACATTCAGTCACCTGGAAAAAGAATAGCAAATGGAGTTTAATTTAGATAAACGTGAGGAATTGTATTTTGATAAAACAAACACCAAGGGCAGGACTTGTACAATTAATAGTAGGGCCTTGGATGGTGTCATAGAAAAGAGAGATCTCTGGGGTTCAGGTACATAATTATGTGAAATTTGCGGCACAGATAGACAGGGAAGTGAAGAGAGACAGGAGCATAAGTAGGCCATCCAATTGTCTGAGCTTGCCCTGTCTTTCTAGATCATGACTGATCTTCAACATCCATGCCATTTCCTGTACTATCCCACCACTGACAACATTCTGCTAGCCCTGGTATTTGAATACAATTCTCCTGTATACCGTTATGTACAATAAAACACAGAACATAAAACAGTACAGCATAGGAACTGGCCCTTCAGCCCACGATGTTGTGCCAAACTTGATGCCAAATAAAACTAATCTCTTCTGCCGGCCTTTGGTCCATATATCCATTCCCTTTCATATTCATGAGCTTATGAAAAAGTTCCTTAAATGTCCTTGTAGTATCTGCGTCCACCACCACCTTTGGTAATGTGTTCCAGATCCCTACTGTCTGTGTAAAAAACCTGCACCTCATGTCTTCTTTGAACTTCTGCCCTCCCACCTTAAATGCATGCCTCCTAGTATTAGACACTTCAACTCTGTGAAAAAGATTTTGATCATCAACCGTATCTATGCATAAGCAGTAGTTATGTACAGTATTTTCAGATCACCTTCCTTGAGGCTACTTTTCTTTGAATAGAATCATTCTCCTGAACTGACAAAATCATCACAACTCCCTGGTTTCATAAAGTCCCCTTTTATCTTCTTTCCCTTTTGCGTGGCTCATGTATAAATGCATATTCTGTTCTAAGAAAGAGTTTTCACTGCTCAGCCAACTTCTTGGCTATTTAAAGAAAATTCTCACAGTGAAGAGATAGTTCATCAAGTGCCAAATATTCTTGTTAATAATTTTTAAAGCTAGTCACCAATGATTCGGTTATGATCAATTCACTTTTCTGAGTGTGGTAATAACACAAACCCTTAACACACAAGATTTTAATTTTCCACTTCCTTCAGCATTAGCCACAGAGATAACGACATTTCCATACTGCATTTCCATTCTTTGTACCAGTCATTTTTTCAAAGATTAAGAAGTCCAACAAAGTGGCTGTTTAAAAAGCATTTCTCTCTCAGACCCTAAGGTAGTAATGAATCAACCTCAAATTAACTCTGGATAATCAGCAGGTAATTGGTTCTAATGAGATTTCTTTAAATGAAAACAAGTCACTTCTCAACAAATGTTTATTAGAGCAAATAACTCATTCCTCTGCGGTCAAGTTGCACCTTTTCACGTATTGCAACTTAAACCTGCTGCACGACTGAAATTTCAAGACCCAGTGTAACAGTAAGTTAAAGACATAGCCACAGACGTATGAGACTTAAGGTTCTGGCACCAACTGCAGAATTATGTTTTTCATAAAGCAGAACAATTATGCCACTCGAAGGAAAACAAACCCAAATAGATTGTGCGTTATACCAGCAGAGCACAAACAAAGCATTGAAATATCAGGATTTATCAACAATGGTAGGCTTTCCCCAGAGGGTCAGTTAGCTAGCTGGGGGTTTAGGATGATGAAAATTACGTGGGTTTGATTCCAGTCCCTGATGAGGAAGACATGAGACCCACCTCTTGCCATGTCCCTGAGTGTGAAATGTAATGGCAAACCACCAATAACAAATCAAAACACCTAAAAAATGATTCAGGATGTGTTCAGTAATCAATGTCTCAAAGACCTGCCTTTGGCAGTACACTTATGGAGTTAATGGAGGCTTCCTGAACTCAGAAGTTTAAATCTACCTTTGTAATTGTTCTTTTTATAATTACGTAAATACCCTATTTTCAATACAAATCTATGACTTATAACTTAATTATTAAATACTCACTTTAATATTGTCAAAGTCTGAGTCACTGCTATTGATCTTCACACAATGGAGAAACCAAGCTACAAAATCTATCATGGACTCACAGCACTAATGTGATTCAATATTTTAGGAACAGATAGAAATAAAGATGAGTCACTCCAATTTATAATGACGGCGACAAAAATAAAATGTATAAACTTGCAGCTGAATTAACTATCAGACACAAAAAATTTCTTTACAAAGTTTATTGTATTAGATATTAACTTAATACTATTAAGTCCCAAGTTTTGACTTTCAAAATTCATCACAAATTAATTTGTCTACTTTTTATAAAAGATTGATACATAGACATATATGTATCTATGTACAAATATAAATGCAGTTTTATGAATATTTCAAGAAAAATAATCTGGTTTTCTTGTTTTGGCAAGAGCCTTGAGGCAGGTGATTTCCCAACTTCAGAAACCCCCACCCCCTCACTGCTGTTATATTTTCATTTCCTAGAGATGTAGTCAGGTATTTTCTGGGGTGCTAATATCCTGAGGCAATGTCGGACATTTTAGACCAGAAGACGATAAGACAGAGAAGCATAATTAGACTATTTGGCCTATTCCATCATGGCTGATATGTTTCTCAACCCTGCCTTTTCGCCATAATTCCTGATCTCCTTACCAATCAAGAACCTATCTTCTGTCTTAAATACATTCAATCACTTGGCCTCAACAGCCCACTGCAGCAATACGCTCCACCCTCTGGCTGAAGAAATTCCTCCTCATCTCAATTCAAAAGGGTCACCCCTTCCCTCTGAAACCGTGGCCTCAGCACTTGTCTCCTATTAGTGGAAATATCTTCTCTACGTCTACTCTATCCAGGCCTCTCAGTACTTTGTAAGTTTTATCCTTCTAAATTCCATTGAGTACAGAACCAAAATCCTCAACTGCATCTCATATGACAAGCTCTTCATCCTCAGGATCATTCTTGTAAACTTCCTCTGGACCCCCTCCAAGACCAGCTTATCCTTCCAAAGATACAGGGCCCAAAACCGCTCACAATATTCCAAATGCAGTCTAAACAGAGCCTTATACAGCCTCAGCAGTACATCTCTGCTCTTGTATTCTAGCCTTCTTGAAATGAATGTTAACATTACATTTGCCTTTCTAACTGCCAACTAAACCTGTACATTAGCCTGAACTAGGACTTCTGAGTTCTTTTGTCTTTCAGATTTCCAAAGCCTTTCCCATTTTGAAAAGCGTCTATACCTCTAGTCTTCCAGCCAAAATCATAATCTTACACTTTCCAACATTGTATTCCATCTGCCACTACTTTTCCCACTCTCCTAGCCTGTCCAAGACCTTCCAGAGCCTTATTGTTTCCTCAACACGATCTGTCCTTCCACCTAACTTGCATCTGCAACCTAAGAAACAATGCCCTCAGTTACTCCGTTCAGATCATTAATGTATAAGCTGAAGAGCTGTAGTACCAATACAGACCCATGCAGAACTCCACAAGTAACTGGCTACCATCTTGAAAAAGATCCCTTTATCCACACTCTCTGCCTTCTGCCAGCCAGTCAATCCTCTATCCATACCAGTACCTTGCCCTGAATACCATGGGTTATTATCTTTTTTTATGAGCTTCCACCTGTTCAGCACTTTATGGTGATTGGCTCTCCTTTGTCTAATTTGCGGCATGATCTCCCTTAACTTGTTCAGCCTTATTTTCCTATGCACTTCGAGATATTCTGCAATATTATCTGTGATAATGGACTCAAAAATCTTACCAATGACCGAGGTCAGGCAAACCGGCCTACAGTTTACTGTCTTCTGCCTCCCTCCCTTCTTGAACAGGGATGTTACATTAGCCATTTTCAAATCCTCCAGGACCATGCCTGGCTCCACTGCTTCCTGAAAATCACCACCAATGATTCCACAGTCTCTTCAGCTTTCTCCTTCAGAAATATCGGGTGTAGTCCATCTGGTCTGGGTGATTTATCCACCTTCAGACCTTTCAGTTTCCTCAACACCTTTTCTTTAGTGATGGCCACTACACTCACCTCTATCCCCAGACTCCCTTGATATTCTGGTCTACTGCTGGTGTCTTCCACTGTGAAAACCGATGCAAATTAGCTAATCCGTACATCCACCATTTCTTTGTTCCCCATTACTACCTCTCCAGCCTCATTTTCCAGTTGCCCAACATCCACCCTTGCCCCTCTCTTACCTTTTATAGATCTTAAAAAAAACTTATACATTACTAGCTAGCTTACCCTCATATTTCATCTTCACCCCAGCCCCTCCCTTTACTGATTCCTTACTTATCCTGTGTTAGCTTTTAAAGGCTTCCCAATCCTCTGACTTCCCATTACCTTCACCATATTGTATGCTTTTTCTTTGCTTTAATGCTGTCCTTGACATCCCTTGTCAGCCATGGTTGCCTCATAGTCCCCTTAGTATGTTTCTTCTTCCCTGGGATGAATTTCTGCTGTGTCTCCTGATTACTCCCAGAAATTCCTGCTGTCATTGTTCCACAGGCTCCATTCCCAAATAACTCTGGCCAGCTACTCCCTCATGCCTTTGTAGTTACCTTTACATAATTATAATACCATTATACTGATTCTAGTCTCGTCTTTTCAAATTGCAGGGTGAGTTCTATCATATTATGGTCATTGTTCCCTTGGGCTTCCCTCATCTTTGGCTCCCCATCCAAGACTGCCTCATTACACATCACCAAATCTGAAACTGCCTATTCTTTTGTGAGCTGTACCATGAACTGCTTCAAAAACATCTTGTAGACATTATGCTACCAAACTGATTTTCCCACTTGACCTGCACACTGAACTCCCCCCATGATTATTGTAATAGTGACTTTCTTATATGCCTTTTCTATCTCTTGGTTTATTTTCTGCCCCACACCCTGATTATTGCTAGGAGGACTGTACATAACCCCATCTGGGTCTTTTCTCCTTTGTGGTTCCTCAACTCTACCCACACAGCTTTCTGACTTTATACCACTTCCTGCTATTGATTTAATGTCATTTTTTGCTAACAAGGTAACTTCACACACTCTATCCAGCTGCCTGTTCTTTCGTGAGGACATATATCCTTGGATATTTAGGTCCCAGCCCTAACCCTCTTGTACCAAGCCCCTGTGATGCCCACAACATTGTACCTTGTTTCATATACTGCATGCATTTAAGTACAACATCTTCAGTCCTGTGTTGACTGACCTGCCTTCTCATAGTTGACACCTTATCTGCTGTGCCTGACATTAGATCCCTGACCTGACTTGGCCTGGTACTGAGCTGTGCTATTTAGAAGGCCAGCCTCAATTCACTCTCCAATATTGTTCTCATGCCCACTCATCTTCAACCCTCCTTCACCCTGAAGCCTCCACAGAAATTCTCTCTCTCCTTATAGCACCTCTATGCCCATCCAAGTCCCATTGCATTTCCATTCCCCATCCATACCCTTTCATGCTCCGTATGTCCCCTCCATTTCCTCTCAGACCAACATATCACCTCAATGCTGTCCAGAGCTTCAAAGATGAAAGGGCACTGTTCATACAGTGGGAAAGGCCTGGAGGTGCTGTTGAGACTGTGGCAACAGGGTACCTCTGCAGTGTCCTGAGTGGTAAATGCAGAAAGGTCTGTGAGCAGTTCCAGTTCCAGCTGGGTGTCTCCTGGCACCAGCCTGTCTCCTTGAAAAGAGGGGCAACCTGGAGTCATAGAGTCATAGAGGTGTATAGCACAGAAACAGACCCTTTGGTCCAACTCATCCATGCTGACCAGATATCCCAACCCAAACTATTATCACCTGCCAGCATCCAGCCCATATCCCTCCAAACCATTCCTATTTATATACCCATCCAAATGCCTCTTAAATGTTGCAATTGTACTAGCCTCCACCACATTCTCTAGCAACTCATGCCATAAACGGACCACACTCTACATGAAAAAGTTGCCCCTGAGGTCCCTTATATATCTTTCCCCTGTCACCCTAAACCTAGGCCCTCTATTCTAGACTGCCCACCCCAGGGAAGAGACGTTGTCTATTTATCCCATCCATGCCCCTCATGATTTTATAAACCTCTATAAGGTCACCCCTCAGCCTCCGACACTCCAGGGAAAACAGCCCCAGCCTATTCAACCTCTCCCTATAGCTCAAATCCTCTAATCCTGGCAACATCCTTGTAAATCTTTTCGGAACCCTTTCAGGTTTCACAACATCTTTCCGATAGGAAGGAGACCAGCATTGCACACAAGATTCCAACAGTGGCCTAACCAATGTCCTCCCAACTCCTGTACTCAATACTCTGACAAATAAAGGAAAGCATACCAAACGCCTTCTTCACTACCCTATCTACCTGTGACTCCACTTTCAAGGATCTATGAACCTGCACTCCAAGGTCTCTTTGTTCAGCAACACTCCCTAGGACCTTACCATTTAGTGTATATGTCCTGCTAAAATTTGCTTTCCTAAAATGCAGCACCTCACATTTATCTAAATTAAACTCCGTCTGCTACTTCTCAGCCCATTGGCCCATTTGATCAAGATCCTGTTGTAATCTGAGGTAACCCTCTTCACTGACCACTACAGCTCAAATTTTGTTGTCATCTGCAAACTTACTAACTGTACCTCTTATGCTCACATCCAAATCATTTATATAAATGATGAAAAATAGTAGAAACAGCACCGATCCTTGTGACACTCCACTGGTCACAGGCCTCCTGTCTGAAAAACAACTCTCCACCACCACCCTCTGTCTTCTACCTTTGAGCCAGTTCTGTATCCAAATGGCTAGTTCTCCCTGTATTCCATGAGATCTAACCTTGCTAACAGTCTCCCATAGTGAACCTTGTCGAATGCCTTACTGATGTCCAAATAGATCACGTCCACCACTCTGCCCTCATCAATCCTCTTTTTTAACTCTTCAAAAAACTCAATCAAGTTTGTGAGACATGATTTCCGATGCACAAAGCCATGCTGACTATCCCTAACCAGTCCTTGCCTTTACAAATATGTGTACATCCTAAACTTGTGCCAACCTTTACCACGGAGGAGAAAGTGAGGTCTGCAGATGCTGGAGATCAGAGCTGGAAATGTGTTGCTGGAAAAGCGCAGCAGGTCAGGCAGCAGAATACGTGTGTGAGATTGCGTGTGTTTGTGTGACTGTGAGTGTGTGTGAATGTTTGTGTGTGTGAGTGTGTGTGGGTATTCCTGCACTGATGCAGCATCACATTTGCCTGTCTGTCTCTGTAGCTCCTCCCTGTACATTTGGATGAATTCCTTGATTGCCTGGGGCAGAGAAGGTGACTTGTTTCTGCCAGTGCTCCTGATGACAAAAACCTGGGCCTTTGCTTCTTCAGCTAGCTGCGCAGCTGGCACAGTGTGGTGCTCACCAGATGGCGCACATTATCTGAGCCTACGGTTGCTCGTAATGTGTCAGTATCTGAGCTGTGGGGAGGTGCAGGTGGAAGTCTTCGACAATGCATCTATAATCCCATCCTCAAAGATCCAAGACAGTGCTTCTTCCATAGATGGACACTTCTTCAAAACATCATCAGGTAGCTTGTGGAGTCCCGGAATGAAAAGAAAGAATGCACTGGGGGCAGTGGTTGGAAATAGTGCACAAGAATTGAGAGTGACAGTAGGGTTAAAGGGAAGAGTGACGGTGAAACATAGAGTGATACTAACTTGCTTGGCAGGATATAGACATTTCTACATTCCCGCAGGCCTGGTCCCAGCTTTCTCCTGCAGGGACCAAGAATCTCTCCCTGTAGTGGGTGAGGCCATGGATGTTGGGAATTCTCCCATCTAAACAGGCTCTCTCTGCCCTGTAATAAACACAGAGGATGCTGGACAAACTCAGCAGTTCTGGCAGCATCTGCGATATGACTCTTCATTAGAGCCCTTTGCCCTGATATGGGCCGTCTTCTCTTGTAATGAGAAAAAGGCCAGAAGTAAGAAAGATGACAGTGGGTGGCTTGCCTGTTAATACGGGTGAATGTGAGGGAAAGCACAGCATGCCAGGTGGCATCCGAGGAGCAGGAGAATCAACATTTTGGGCATAAGTCCTCACTTTCTCCAAGATGTGAGGGAAAGGTTGTGAGATGTACTGAAGGACTGATTAGCCATCACAGAGGGCATGAAGGTTTATTGGTGTGGAGGCTGAGTGCAAGAAGGTGTTCCAAGCAACAGCAAGAGTAGTGGGGTATGAGATTTGGTGGGAACTGAGAACAGTGATATAGCAGAGAGAAGAATGTAACAATTACCCTGACAGAGCAGAGAAGGTAAAAACAATGACTGCAGATGCTGGAAACCAGATTCTGGATTAGTGGTGCTGGAAGAGCACAGCAGTTCAGGCAGCATCCAAGGAGCACCGAAATCGACGTTTCGGGCAAAAGCCCTTCATCAGGAATAAAGGCAGTGAGCCTGAAGTGTGAAGAGATAAGCTAGAGGAGGGTGGGGGTGGGGAGAAAGTAGCATAGAGTACAATAGGTGAGTGGGGGAGGGGATGAAGGTGATAGGTCAGGGAGGAGAG
>NC_057725.1:17365683-17493779 GCF_004010195.1 Chiloscyllium plagiosum | reverse complement strand
TCTTCGGCAGAGTGGGAGGGGGAGTTGAAATGTTGAGCCACTGGGCGATTTGGTTGATTGATGCGGGTGTCTCTGAGATGTTCCCTAAAGCGCTCTGCTAGGAGGCGCCCAGTCTCCCCGGTGTAGATGAGACCGCATCGGGAGCAACGGATACAATATATGATATTAGTGGATGTGCAGGTAAAAGTTTGATGGATGTGGAAGGCTCCTTTAGGGCCTTGGATGGAGGTGAGGGAGGAGGTGTGGGCGCAGGTTTTACAGTTCCTGCGGTGGCAGGGGAAAGTGCCAGGATGGGAGGGTGGGTTGTAGGGGGTCGTGGACCTGACCAGGTTGTCACGAAGTGAACGGTCTTTGCGGAAGGCGGAAAGGTGTGGGGAGGGAAATATATCCCTGGTGGTGGTGTCTGTTTGGAGGTGGCGGAAATGTCGGCGGATGGTTTGGTTTATGCGAAGGTTGGTAGGGTGGAAGGTGTGCACCAGGGGCGTTCTGTCCTTGTTGCGGTTGGAGGGGTTGGGTCTGAGGGCGGAGGTGCGGGATGTGGAGGGCATCTTTAACCACGTGGGAAGGGAAATTGCGGTCTCTAAAGAAGGATGCATCTGGTGTGTTCTGTGGTGGAACTGGTCCTCCTGGGAGCAGATACGACGGAGGCGGAGGAATTGGGAATACGGGATGGCATTTTTGCAAGAGGTAGGGTGGGAAGAGGTGTAATCCAGGTAGCTGTGGGAGTCTGTGGGTTTTAAAAAATCCACTGACCTTCTTTCTAAATTACTGGCCATTCTTCCACAACTTGGAGACCAGGCTGACAAGGTCTGGGTGGCACAGCCTCCTCTGGGCAGAGGACATCTCCTCATTGCAGTATCCCATCCAGCAGGACCTCTTGTCAGAGATATTAAATACCATCTTCTCTGGGGGCAGGAAGCATGTTTCCACTGATGGGTGAGTCCAGAACCAGAGAACACAGTTTAAAAATAAGGGGTAGGCCATTTAGAACAGAGTTGAGGAGAAACTTTTTCACCAGAGTGTGGTGGATATATGGAATGCTCTGCCCCAGAAGGCAGTGGAGGCCAACACTCTGGATACTTACAAGGAAGAGATGGATAGAGCTCTTAAAGATAGTGGAATCAAGGGTTATAGGGATAAGGCAAGAACAGGATACTGATTGTGGATGATCAGCCATGATCATAATGAATGGTGGTGCTGGCTCGAAGGGCCGATTGGCCTACTCTTGCACCTATTGTCTATTGACATCTTACGTCCTTGGTAAAAACAATGACTGCAGATGCTGGAAACCAGATTCTGGATTAGTGATGCTGGAAGAGCACAGCAGTTCAGGCAGCATCTGAGGGATAGCTTATCTCTCCACGCTTCAGGCTTTCTGCCTTTATTCCTGATGAAGGGCTTTTGCCCGAAATGTCGATTTTAATGCTCCTCAGATGCTGCCTGAACTGCTGTGCTCTTCCAGCACCACTAATCCAGAACCTTACGTCCTTGACTGAGTAGGGCAGCTTCAGAATTAGATTAGATTAGATTACTTACAGTGTGGAAACAGGCCCTTCGGCCCAACAAGTCCACACCACCCCGCCGAAGCGCAACCCACCCATACCCCTACATTTACTCTTACCTAACACTACGGGCAATTTAGTATGGCCAATTCACCTAACCTGCACATCTTTGGACTGTAGGAGGAAACTGGAGCACACGGAGGAATCCCACGCAAACACGGGGAGAATGTACAAACTCCACACAGTCAGGCGCCCAAAGCTGGAATCGGAACCTGGGACCCTGGTGTTCACTTGGGCACACAGCGGCATTTTAGTTTAGATTAGATTCGATTAGATTCCCTACAGTGCGGAAACAGGCCCTTCGACCCAACCAGTCCACACTGACCCTCCGAAGAGTAACCCACCCAGACCCATCCCTCTCATGCACCTAGCATTATGGACAATTTAGCATGGCCAATTCACCTAACCTGCATATCTTTGGACTGTGGGAGGAAACTGGAGCACACGGAGGAAACTCACGTAAACACGGGGAGAATGTGCAAACTCCACACAGTCAGGCGCCCAAAGCTGGAATCGGAACCTGGGACCCTGGTGCTTTGAGGCAACAGTGCTAACCACTGAGCCACCATGCCGGCAAGAAGATATAACGAGCACAAGTGAGGCCAGTCTCTTGGCGGATATCTGCTGAGCTGTTGTGGGAATGGCGTGTGGTCAGATGGCATAGAAATTGGAAATGAGAGGTGTGGTCGTAATGAAGTGAGTTTAGCAGGATAGAGCAAGAGAACTAGTGAGAAACTCTCTGAAAAACCTGAAGCAATTTAAACTTAGCCTTATTTAGATTTAGCTTCCTCTCGTTCATGTATAGCTATCCCATACAGGGCTCTTTCATTTTCAGAGGGATTTTATTTTGATTTTCAAGGCACCTTTTTCCATTCTCTATGATTCCTTTATTTGAAGATACTATCACATACTAACTCTACCTTGCTTTAGGGCTTTGTTTTAGCTATGTTGGACTCCAATATCAAAGATTACATACACAATCATGTACGTCATCAAATATTTTAATCTATAAACTAAATGGCTTTGTTAATGTACAATAAATAAATCGACTGTAATCCATTTCACACTCAGAATCATGAAAGAATCCAAACTGCTAGTTGATTTTGAACAATTTAAATTTAAATTTAACAGATGACACATCAGCACAGGAGCTTCCAATTGAAAATCTGACAACTAATTATGAATGGAATGAACTCCAAGCATTTACTCAGGTAAAACATCGAACAAACATTATTCGCTCAACTTCACACAGCCGCACACACTTTGTAATCAGTCTCTCCCTTGCTATGACACACAGTAAAACCTCTTTGTCTTCCCTCACTCTGCAACTGCAGAGTCCACTGTCATCCCATTCCACCCCATTTTGTGGTCCGGAAACAATCTAAATAAAACAGGACTTTTTCTTAAGAGAATACAAATGTGGTAAAGATTTGCAAAGTCATTTGTTGAAGCAAGGAAAATGTTATAGATTGGCTGGAAATTCAGAAACTGTAGTCTCCAAGCGCACCACTGGTGAAACAGAAAATCAATCTTCTCTGATCTTACAGCTCACTTAAATAAAATAAATAAGCAAGGAAACAAACCAAGCTCTGCTCAAAGATGGATTTTAACTCTGTTTAAATCTGTTAGATTTATAACAACTCTCGTCCAATTCTACTCAGATATGGATCTCAGCAATGCAATGTTATTAAAAAGATTTTGAGGCACTTTACTGCCCTGGTCGAAAGACTGTCAAAGATTTAATTTCTAATTGGCTGAAAGGTACTTGCTGATACTTGGTGTTCTGTACAATTTCAGAATGTCTCAGCTCAGAGCCCCTCACTCACAGATTACTTCTGGCCCGATATCTCACCCCTCTCCTTCCCGAGTCACTCTCCCTTCACCCCACTCCTCCCCAGATCATTCCAAGCACATCTCTCTTCTCTACACCATTCACTGAGCACCACTGTCTGGCTGAACTCTGTGGCTTCAACTCAATTGCAACTTTCCTCTCTCTCACCTTACTGCTCTTCCAATCATTCTGTCAAGTCCAATCACAGATGCTGTCTCTCTCCTGTACAGGGAGCAATTGTCTTTCCCTGATTGGCCACCCCCATGATTGAATTTTCTCAGACCACTTTGGGGGGAAATTCGATCCCAACCCCCTACTTCTGTGTATTTTATTTAGAATTAGAATTAGAATTAGGTTTACTGTCTTGTATACTCAACTACAGAAGTACAGCAAAATGTTTACAATGGCGCCCCTCATGGCACCACCTTAGGTACAAAGTACCTCGGTACAAATCTTAATTACAAAATGAAGAAATAAAAAAAGTTACATTGCCTGACAATGATTCATAGTACAGGATCGTTCTGGTATAATGCACAATTCATTAACGTGAATTCGCTGAAACAAGATTGACAAATTGGGGGTGCTGTTTCCAAAGCGTGAACTTTTAAAGCATGAGGTCCATGGATAGGTACTGATCTACTAGAATTCTCCACTCAACTCTTTGCCAGTTTAACATCCTTTTAAGCGGTCTGAGTTTCCACTGGCTCTCTGATAAAGTTTTTAAAAGCACTTAGTACAAGAAAAAGTTTGTGGGCGGCACGGTGGCATAGTGGTTAGCACTGCTGCCTCACAGTGCCAGAGACCCGGGTTCAATTCCCGTCTCAGGCGACTGACTGTGTGGAGTTTGCACGTTCTCCCCGTGTCTGTGTGGGTTTCCTCCGGGTGCTCCGGTTTCCTCCCACAATCCAAAGATGTGCAGGGTCAGGTGAATTGGCCATGCTAAATTGCCCGTAGTGTTAGGTAAGGGGTACATGTAGGGGTATGGGTGGGTTGCGCTTCGGCGGGGCGGTGTGGACTTGTTGGGCCGAAGGGCCTGTTTCCACATTGTAAGCAATCTAATCTAATCTAATCTAAAAAAAAAACAGAAGAGAAAGACAGACAAGGGAAAGAAAACCAAAAAAGACGGTTGTTTGGTTAATGTCTTATCACATCTCAAAAGATGTTTGAAAGCATTCCACTACAACTCATAAAATTCCAGCCAACTTCTTCTGTTCCAGAAAACAGCAGACAGCAAGAAAAAAAAATCTCCCAATCAAAGAAACGCAATACAAGGGATCCTTAATTCCTCGGGCAATGCTCCACTGGCACCCTCAACCAAAGACTGATGGAGTTGGGTTATTTATACAGCCAAATGTACACTCATGCCCACATCAACAAGCTAAGCCAATTTGCTCTACATTTTTTCACCTCTGACACTCCTGTTTATTTATTTTTCCCACACATTACTGCCTAACAGCGGCTTATTTTTCCCCACCACCCATATCGTGTGCGTGCAGGTGTTGGACACAGTGAGAAACAAACAAGTGCATAAATTTATTTATATTCCACCACCAGGAAGAAAGGAAACACCCGAGTGGCCAATGACAAGCAGTGTCCTTCCCATCAAATGGCAATGCTGCGTAATCAAAAAAGTGAAGGGAGGGCAGGGATTAAATCAAAATAGAGTTGGAGGGGGTAATAAAACACTCCACTCCCTGTGGTGCCTGCCTCTCCCTGAACAGCTCAAGGGTGTTGGTGGTCACCACATGCTCCATCTCCCAGGACATTTGAGCCAATTTGCTCTATTTTGTTTTATGCAATGTTAGTGTTGTCACCCATTCTTAATTACCTCTGAAATGAGTGACTTGCCCAGACATTTCAGTCTGCCACATTGCTGTCCACCTGGAGTCAGCAGACCAGGTAAGGATGGAAGATAACTTTGCCTGAAGAGCATTAGTGAACCAGATGAGTTTTTGCAATTGATGATTCATAGTCCTCACGACTGAGGTGAGGTTTATCTCCACCAGCTGCAATGATGGAATTAAAACCCATGCACTCAGAATATTAACCTGAGCCTCTGGCTAGCTAATCCAGTAATATTGCTACCGCACCACCATCTCTCTGAACAGTACTGGCATCCTTTGGAGGCTTACATTAATCGGCAGAAGATCTGACCACAAATGTTCAAATGTATGAAGCCTTGTGTGCTTGTTAAAAATGAAGTCAACTTGAAAATTTTCAGAGAATTAACCATGTATAACTGTCAACAAACTTTGTCCTGATTTTGGCTCCACCAGCAGAATGTTAAGCTATCCAATATTCAGTGATAATGAGAGTAAAACACCTCAGGGCGAAGTCTATCTTTAGCACTCACAGCGCAGAGCTTCAAATGCCAGGATATACAGGGGGAAGTTGGGCGAGTTTCCAATTCAGGGGTCCATGAAAATTGGCAGCTGGAAAATCATGATCCTAAACTGCTAACACACGGTCTTCAAGTGTGAAACCGTATTAGGAGAGTAGACTCTTTAAAACAAGGCAGAAATTAGACTAGTGAAACCTACAAATTATCGCATGGTGAAACTACAGTAACACGGATTGGATAAGTAGGCTTTCCCCTTCAAAAAAAAGACAAGATTTACTGAGTAGGTTCTGACATAAGATATATAAATAGTTTAATGATGTCAAGACCGCTGCAGGAAAAGATTGTGTTCAACTGCAAAGCCTGGGGATAAACTGCAAGAAGCTCCCTTATAATTTATTGAATTCATAAAAGTAAAACTAAACAAACTATTGAGATAGAGCAGACATTTCCAAACATTAATTATTGCTATTCCCATCCAGATCTTCCAGTTGCTGCACAGCCTTATCAGCAAGTATGTTTCATACCTTAACTCCTTTGGTACCCAACCATGGTTTAAAATGCACAATGGCAATATACTAAGAAATTTCAACTATGCCTTAATAGTTTTACTTATCATCAATGTAACAGATGTTGTTGTTCATTTGAGAATAGGTACATATGTTTAGCACAACAGTTTGACTCGTAAATTGATCAGTAAATTGTGCACCAAGCATAATGGGATAATTTGTAGAATTATTGCCAATGGTTTGACTGCTGGAATTTTCTCTCACTGTCTGTTATTGCTGTGTGCCAGATTGTGGGAGAAATAAAGATGAACCCCTGACCATCACCAATATTATGTACTTACAGTTGGGCAACATTGCTACCACTATGCCACTGAATAGAACAAAGAGCAAAGAATAATACAGTATAGAACAGGCCCTTCAGCCGTCTAAGCCAGTGTTTTGCCCTTCCACACTGAAACTGTCTTCACTGAAAGGATTCTTCTATAGAATATCTCTATTCCCTTCCTATTCATGTATTTGTCCAGGTGCTTCTTAATGCTGCTACTGTATCTGCTTCCACCACCTCCTCTGGCAGCACGTTCCAGGCACTCTGTGTGTGAAAAATGATACAAATCTCTTTGTGTGAAAAACAATACTTGTCCCCCCCTACACCTTGAACTTGTGTCCCCATGTAATTTACCCCTCCACCCTGGGAAAAAGCCTCATGTATTCCACTAATCTTTTAACAGTTCAGTTTCACTTCAAAACTTGATATTCCAATGCTCCCCCCATGGCCTTGTTTGTACTCTTCCTGTTTCAAAATACAAATCTAAACACTGCTGTTTATTAAGTTCATCACTGGCCAGAAGATCAAATGGCCCTCTTGAACTCTTATTTCTTATAAACTTCAACAGCCGTTGTCCAGAAATCTTTAGATTGAATTAAGTAATTGTTTCAAATTCATTTTCAGGGTCTTGTTACATCCTATATCATTTAAGTTTTATTTTAACTTCCTCAATATTCTTCGGCCCTGAGACTGAGTAATCATGTTTAACCAGACCAATAATAAACCCTTTGGTGGTGCAGTATATCCCAGAAATGTTCAGCAGTTCAGATTAATGGTTGGAGCAGTTGAAAGCATTTTTCTCCAGATGCCCATCTCTAGCTGGAGGTCCTGTGTCCTTGGGGAAGCACTAGTGGTCGGCATATGCTTTTTAAAAGTAAAGATCTCGCTGATTACATTCCCTACAGTGTGGAAACAGGATATTTGGCCCCACAAGTCCACACCAACCCTCCAAAGAGTAAGGGCTTATGCCCGAAACGTCAATTCTCCTGTTCCCTGGATGCTGCCTGACCTGCTGCGCTTTTCCAGCAACACATTTCCAGCTCTGATCTCCAGCATCAGCAGACCTCACTTTCTCTCCAAAGAGTAACCCAACCAGAACCATTTCCCTCTGATGAATGCACCTAACATTATGGGCAATTTAGCAAGGCCAATTCACTTGGCCTGTGGGAGGAAACTGGAGCATCCAGAGAAAACCCATGCAGACATGGGGAGAATGTGCAAACTCCACACAGACAATCACCCAAGGCGGGAATCAAACCCGGGTCCCTGGCACTGTGAGACAGCAGTGCTAACCACTGAGCCACCATGCTACCCAGTGCAGATGATGCTTTCCTACCTCTCAATAGCACACTTCTTCAGATGACTGAATTGGCTGTAAGTACATTGGAAAAATACTGGTCTGTAAGTTGCTTGAGGAAACTCAAAGACAGAGCTAAGGAATTGCCAGTGACAAATTGTACAGGGACCCGTTTCCCAGAATAAACAAAGTAACTCTCCCTGGGACACCCCCTTTATATTTGGGAGAAATGAACCAAACTGAACAAACATCCATCAGGAAGCAGACTAACTTTTTTATTTGCATGCACAAATAATTTTTTTTTAAGTTTGAAAAAAAGTTACACTGATATATTAGATCTGATACTGCAGTTAAGGAATTTTCCCTACATACACATGCATTCTTCCCACACCAGAGATGCCATTCCTACTCCAGGATATTGTATCACTCTTTGGGATCCACTGATCAAGATAGTGCTGGAGATGTCAAATGCAGGTTTCTCCCAGTCATTCTGCTGAGCAACCATTCAGTATTGTTTCGAAAGAATGTGTCATTCTAAAACTGCACACTCCTTTCCAGGGGAACAGCATGACCAGTTCCACTTCATGTTTTTTAAAAATTATTTTATGGAATGTGGGCATTGCTGGCAATGACCAGCATTTATTCCCCATCCCATCCCTGAAGAATTTGGTACTGAACCGTCTTCTTAAACTACTGCACTTGTCAAGGAAATCAACACTGCTATAGGGTGGGAGTTCCAGCACTTTGACCCAGTGATAGTGAAGGAACGAGAATACACCTCCATGTCAGGGAGATGTGAGGTTTGCTGGAGAACTTGGAGGTAGTGGTGTTTCCATTCAACTGCTGCCCTATCTTCTAGGTGTTGGAAGTCATGGATTTGAAAGATGCTGTCAAAGGAGCCTCAGTGAGTTACAGCATTAAACATGAACAAATTTTAGGCAATGATTTTCTCCTAACTTCTACCTCATGAGCTGTTATTTCCAATTTTATTTTCTGCCATTAAAATCTGGCCATCAAGTAGTCAAAGGCACTCCATTAATTACTCTCTAGATTAACAGAGATTTTCTGGAGATATCCCTCATACAACAGACAAAATTGCCATCCCAACAATTTACCTGCCATAGAGGATATGGTGCTTATCTATTTATGCTGGATGTCAGATGTGAAAGGCATGTTGGATCATAGATTTCAGCTAACAGATAAAGTCGCCAAAGTGATAGAACACTATAGGGCTGCTGTCTCATTATGAGAGATGACTGGTGGTGAGTTTATACTGAGGGTCACCATGCTGCAGGTGAGAGTGAAATTGAGAAAATGGGACATTTATAGAAATCTTATCAGACAGAAATATTTCAGTTAATACATGTACAAGGATTTGATGACAAGCAAGATATATTGAGACAATGAATTCAAAATATTTACAAATTGACTGTATGATTTTATTATGGTGGATATTTTGAAAGACTCAGTGTAAAAGGTATGATAGAATGGCTACACTATGTTTACTAGCGAGCTAGACTTAATACGGTCCACTATGATGTGCTTCTTTGTGCATTTACATAAATGAATAAATCAACTTCCACTTGAAAATAACACATCAAATCATCTCTGAATTATCTTCAGCGATAAATGGCAGTCATCTGCAACAGAAAAATCAATTCACGATATCTGCAATGAATCAGCAACCTACCATGATGGCGACAATCTCACACAGTTAGATGTCTCTATTCAGACGAGAGACAAAGTTGAAATCACCACCTCTGCTTAGGAGGATAGAAAAGGTCAAACAGTATTACTTGAAGAAGTGTGGGAGAGTTGTTCCAGTGTCCTATGCAATAGTTACCTCTCACTTTACACCAGCATAATGTAAATCCATTGGCTATTTATTAGTGACTATAATTCAATCAACATAAAGTGGTTTGCATTGTCCTGAGAATATGGTAGCTGTCATGCATTCACAAATTATTTTTATTTGACACTGCTTAGATTTGATGGCCTGGTTTTATGAACAGCATAAAGTAATAACCCATTCACTCATTTTATTGGTGTTGGTTTTATAAGGACAGCAGCCCATGTGCTTTACTACTATTGTGCAAGGAATAATCAAACGATACAAATCAAAAGCCAAATTCTACTAATGCCAAAGACATGAAATAAAATTAAAGTGCTGGCGAAACTCAGCAGGTCTAGCAGCATCTGCGGACAGAGAAAAATAGAACTAACATTTCGAGTCTGATGTGACTCTTCTTCGGAACTCCAAAAACGTGGCTGATCTTTACATTGAGACTACCATTTCTGACATATTTAAGCCATAAAACACATTGTTTTACATTTACTGGTACAATGATGATATTTATAAGATTATTCTGTTTTGACACTGTATCTTAAAGTTAAATGAAGGGTAAAATGAAGGGGATCACGTCACCTGCTCTGAAGTCTACTTGACAGCAAGGCTGGATGATTTGTTCTTTGGAGATTAAAGGATGGATTAAATTATTTTACTGGGATGAAGGTGCAAGGTATTGACATTTGGAAACAATGACTGTAGCCTGTGTGTTGAAAGTGGACGGATTGAGAGTGCAAAGTCATGGAAAACTGCTGAGGATTTCAGCTGTAAACAACTACACTTTAAATGGTTAGTTTAGTTTGAGAACAAAAAGTTGGGCTCTCAAGGATAGCTAATGATTACTTCTACCAATATACAAGGCCTGCTTGGCTTTTTTGCCAGGACAAAGGACAGAGAGGAAGCAGGCTTTCTCAGAATATCACATTGAGAGCTTGTGGACATGGACAAGATGTTTCCATGAGGAGGAGACATTAGGACCTGAGGCCACAGCCTTAGAGTGAAGGGACAACACTTTCCAGAACAGAGATGAGGAAGCTTTTTGTCAGCTAGAGGATGGCTGTGGAACTTATTGTGACGGCCAAGTCATTGAGTGTATTTAAGACAGAGATAGATAGATTCTTGATTGGTAAAGGGATCAAAGGCTATGGGGAGAAATCAGGAAAATGGTTGAGAAATATATCAGCTGTGATTGAATGGTGGAGCAGGCTCAATAGGCCAAATGGCTGAATTCTGTTTCATCTTTTGGTCTTATGATCTTTTAGGATGACTGCCTCCTGGGGAACTAGCCGCAGTGAGATATCAAATGTCTGTGTAGCACATTATGCAGGACTGTGGGTGGTTGCATGCACTCCTGGGGGATACGATTAATCTTTTAGAGTTCAAATGAGAATGGAAAAGTTGTCGAGCTTGGGCGAGATGAAAGGAAACCTCCTTGCTAAAGAAAGTTCCACTATTGCAAGTTACTAGGTTGAGCAAATAAACCCTCAGCAGTCGTGTTTTGTTGATTCTGGGAAAATTGAATGTCAATATAAAGGGCAGTGCAAAGTAAATTATCAAGTACAATTTTTGATTGGAACAACAATAAGAGAAGGGTATTCTGTTTCATAGTTTAACAAATGTTTAGTTAATGTTGCATTGAGTCTTTTGTTTGCGCAAACGTCTCAATGTGAACTAATGTGAACTCCTGACATGCCATTCTTTTAGCTATTGCATGGAAGTCTGGATGTTTCAAAATGGGTATTATGACACATCACACATGTGAAGTCCAATCTATTATGTTCCCTTTCTGGTAGCAGTATTACAATCAGGACAATAATAATCCAACAAACAGCATCTTTATTGATAGCTTCTGGATCAATTAGTGCTCTCAGTCCACTGAACATTTACCATCAAGTTAAATCCATATACGATTTAGGATGTCATTATACTTTTTGGAATACGTTTCAGTGTCAGAATAATGCCATTAATCAGAGTTAAAAATGGATTTCACCTTTGTTATTATTTAGAAAAATAACATGAACTTATAGGTACAACAGGCCACACTGGATAACTTTCCATTATGCACATATCCTAAAGATGACTGGTTAAATGTAATTTTTAAAAAATGCTTGAAAAAGGCAACATTCAGTTGAATTTAATCTGCTATATATTTACATCAAGCAAGTGTGAAACATTTGTTTGTTTTACTGCAATCATCCACAGACACTTGGCTGAATTTTAATATTCAGACCAACTCTCCATGTGGGAAACCAGCAGAGTGGATTTCATCAACATTTCTAACCAGGCATGTAATCCAACTAGTATCGGAAGGTGGGATGACAACCAAACACTGTCCATTTCAGTTTGACTTTGTAAATAACTCTGCAAGAATCCAGAACTGAGGCTGAAAGTGGATAAGTGGAAGTTCGGCATGTAAAGGCCACACCATAAATCTCAGATTATTATCTCCCTGTGAAAGATGGCATGACAAGAGTAAAAGATGATCATTGGGTATCTGTTAGACAAATGGATTATTGATTGTGGATTCACTCTGTGCTGGGAATACCATAGGGGGCCCAAAGCTAATGTGTCAATGTCTGAACTGCTTAATGTTAGCTGAAATAGGCCGGAATCATTCCACCTAGGGTAGACTTGGCAGCTATGTAAGCAGCAAGAAGTGCTGTCACCATATCGACACTCCTCTTTTTGGTCTTCAAGCTCCTCCTTTTATGAAAACACAGGACAGTCATCTTCAATCTGCACCCCCCTTCATTCTCCAGCAGCAGCAGTTTTCTATGCAGTCAAATGTTCTGCAATACATATGCCCCTCTTGTTCTGGAAACTCTTTCTGGTATATATTGACGAGTATGCCATGATCTGTCCAGGCATTCAATTTGCATTTTCAACAGTCCCATGATAATTCTTAAGTTCACATAACTTCAGTTTTACCTTCCCTTGGCATCACTGAGAGGGTCCCTATGGGAGTGATCAACCGAGCCCTTAGAGACAACCAACTGATGAAGGAGCAGTGCTCCAAAGCTAGTGCTTCCAAATAAACCTGTTGGACTACAACCTGGTGTTGCGTGATTTTGTACACCCCAGTCCAACACCGGCACATCCAAACCAAAGTCCTTAGAGGCCAGCTCTCTCTCGATAGAGCCAGCCGTTGACATTACTTTGAGATGCAAATATTTATAGGAGGTGTGATGCCTATGGAGAATGAAAGAATAATAACATCTGCCCAGGTGTCTGAACTGGGGAAGTTTTCCAAGCATTAACAGGCAGACTTGTGCTTAATGTGCAGATTGGTACTCTGTTTCCCAACACAATGGGAATTTGTGGTATAAAGTAACTGACAATGTAACACACACAGGTCAAAATTCAGTCAATTGCTCTCATGCAGGATTTAAACATGGGTAAACTAAAATTGACATCTCAAGAATGGTTGGGATTTTGATCAAACATTATGATGCAGTAAACCCTCAATTCTCATGGAACACAATGGCTTCTCGTTTTAATTCATTCTCAAGGTATTGATTTGAAATTTCCCCAGAAAGACTGTGAATATAAAAAACAAATCTGCTTTTCATGTTCTCTGTCAGTTTTGCCAATGGTCTGATGACAGTTCATTGACCTGAAACGACAACTCTGTGCATCTCCTCAGACTCTGCCTGACCTGAGTAATTCCAACATTTTAACTTTCTGTCCAATTTTCCATTCCTTGCATTACTTTTCGTGTAACCACTGAATTTCTTATTTTCTCAGCATCCCACATTAAAGCAGTGTCTTTTCAACTATCAATTTAGCAGAACTCATTAAGACCAGAAGTTTAGGTTCATGATTGCAACATAATTGACGTGCCAGCAAGTATCACAGAAAACTGTCAAACAACATGTGTCGGCAAACTTTCCAGTGAATATATTCAAGGCACCTCAATCTGGCAGTGCCACATGGTCATTCAGAAAAAAAACCGTGTAGAACATCTGCTACCAGGATTTCTTCCCTTGAAATGAATTTTATATGGTATTTTTAGAATTTTCCTGATATCTTGCTAGAGGTCGTATGGTAATTTGAGAATGTCTTCGACAAACCCAATGCCGACCATTGGACAGTAAATTAAACATAATATTTAAAAACAACTAATTAATGTGTGTATTAATTAGGCTTATGATTTATCCTGTAATTATCAAATATTTAAAAACAGTCTCTTGATGAATCTAACTATTGTAAACCTACAACTGATTGGGTGCTCATGTTTGCAGGAAAAGGGATGGCTGGAAAATGGGAAGCCTATAGAAATGAGATAATGAGAGTCGAGAGAAAGTATATTGCTGGTAGGAAAGGAAAGGCTGGTAGGTGTAGAAAATATGAGATGACTGGAGAAATTGAGGGCTTGGTTAAGAAAAAGAAGGAAGTATGTGTCAGGTATAGACAGGGGAAATCGAGTGAACCCTTAGAAGGAGTGAACCCTTAGAAGAGTATACTTAAGAGATAAATCAGGAGGGCAAAAAGGGGACATCAGATAGTTTTGGCAAACAGAGTTAAGGAAAATCTAAAGGGTTTTTACAAATACATTAAGGACAAAAGGGTAACTAAGGAGTAAATAGGGCCCCTCAAAGATCAGCAAGGCAGCCTTTGTGTGGAGTCGCAGGAGATGGGGGAGATACATTTTGCATCAGTGTTTACTGTGAAGAAGGACATGGAAGATATAGAATGTGGGAAACTAGATGGTGCCACCTTGAAAAATGTCCATCTTAGAGAGGAGGAAGTGCTGGGTGTCTTGAAATGCATGAAGGTGGATAAGTCCCCAGGACCTGATCAAAAAAATAGTCAAAACAACAGCACTTTGAGAAGGGAGAAGAACAGACAAAGGAAGCACATGGTGAGGTCAGTGCAGGAGAGAGAGAGAGAGAGAGAGAGAGAAAGAAACCCACATTGCTAACTGACAGAGTTAGCAGTTACTACCTTTGCTGTTGAATTCATGTGTCGCTGGACATTGGAATGCATTTGGGAAAATTTTAAAAAATAGTGAACTTCACAACTAATCTTGGAGGAACCTGTCTGGGAATGGTCACAGCACAGAAGTAGATAAGTGGATTTTAAGTGTGACCTTAAAATAAGTCTGCAGAGTGGGTTCTTTCTTGATTATGTGTGTTATTGAGCTATGTCTCTTGATTAAACTTAAAATATAAGCCATAAGTATTAATTTGACCTGGAGCAGTGTTTTGTAGAGGAACAAGACAGTGCTATTTTCTGGGTTTGTCGATTGAAAGAAGCAAAAATGGCCTTTAGTAGAGTGATATGCTCTTCTTGTCAGATGTGGGAGTTTAGGGAGAGTTTATGGATTAGTGAGAATTATATCTGCAATAAATGCCGTTAGTTGTGAATCGTATCAGATCGAATGGATCAGTTGGAGAGGCAGTTAGAAGCAATGAGGAATTTACAAAAGTAAGGGGTTGTGATGGATGGCAGTTATAGGGAGGGGGGAAAGTCTCAGATACAGTCACATAGATGGGTTAACTCCAGGAAATGTAAGAGAGGTAGGCAGGTAGTGCAGGAGTCTTCTGTGGCTACCCCATTTCAAACAAATATGTTGTTTTGGAAAATGTAGGTGGTGATGGATTCTCAGGGGAATATAGCACGAACAGCCAAGTTTTCAGTATCGAGACTGGCTCCAATACAATGAGGGGTATGTCAGGTTCCAAGAGATCAATTGGGTTAGGGGACTCCCTGGTCTGAGGCACAGATACACGTTTCTGTGGCCAGCAGTGAAAAATCAGAATGGTGTGTTGCTTCCCTGGTGCCAGGATCAAGGATGTCTCAGAGAGGGTGCAGAATGTTCTCAAGGGGAAGAGGGGCCAGCAGGAGGTCATTGTACACATTGGAACCAATGACATAGGAAGGGAAAAGGATGAGATTCTGAAGGGAGCTTTCAGAGACTTAGGCAGGAATTTAAAAAGGAGGTCCTCGAGAGTAGTAGAACATAGAACATAGAAATGTATAGCACAGAACAGGCCCTTTGGCCAACGATGTTGTGCCAAGGTTTAATCCTAATGTAAAATATAGTAACTTAACCTACACACCCCTCAGCTCACTGCTATCCATGTGCATGTCCAGCCGTTTGTTAAATGTCCGCAAAGACTCTGCTTTCACCACCACAGCTGGCAACGCATTCCATGCATTCACAACTCTCTGCATAAAGAACCTACCTCTGACGTCTCCTTTATACCTTCCTCCTAATATCTTCAAACTATGACTCCTCGTACCAGTCAATCCTGCCCTGGGGAAAAGTCTCTGGCTATTGACTCTATCTATTCCTCTCATTATTTTGTACACCTCGATCAGGTCTCCTCTCTTCCTCCTTCTCTCCAGGGAGAAAAGTCTGAGCTTATTCAATCTTTCTTCATAAGGCAAGCCTTCCAGTCCAGGCAGCATCCTGGGAAACCTTCTCCGCACCCTCTCCAAAGCCTCTGTATCTTTCGTATAGGAGGGCGATCAGAACTGGATACAATATTCCAAGTTTGGTCTCACCAGGGACTTGTAGAGCTGCAGCAAAACCTCGCAGCTCTTAAACTCGATCCCCCGGTTAATGAAAGTCAAAACACCATATGCTTTCTTAACAAACCTATCCACTTGGGTGGCAACTTTGAGGGATCTATGTACTAGCACACCCAGATCCCTCTGTTCCTCTACACTGCCAAGAATCCTGTCTTTAATCCTATATTCAGCATTTGATTTTGACGTTCCAAAATGCATCACTTCGCATTTATCCAGGTTGAACTCCATCTGCCTTTTCTCAGCTCAGCTCTGTCACACTGCAGCCTGCAGTAGCCCTCTATACTATTGATGACAACTCCAACCTTTGCGTCATCTGCAAATTTACTAACCCACCCCTCAACTTCCTCATTCATGTCATTTATAAAAACTACAAAGAGCAGAGGCCCAAGAACCAGAGGCCCTGCGGGACCACACTCAACACTGTCTTCCAGGCAGCATACTTTCCATTTACAACCACTCTCTGCCTTCTGTCAGCCAGCCAATTCTGAATCTAGATAGACAAATCTCACTGTATCCCATACTTCCTGACTTTATGAATGAGCCTACCATGGGGAACCCTATCAAATGCCTTGCTGAAATCCATATACACCACATCCACTGTTCGACCGTCATCGACCTGTCTTGACACCTCCTCAAATAACTCAATAAGATTTGTGAGGCATGACCTGCCCCTCACAAAGCCATGCTGACTACCTTTAATCATACTATGCTTTGCCAAATAGTCATAAATCCTATCCCTCAGAATTCTTTCCAAAACTTTGCTGACCACAGATGTAAGACTGGCTGGTCTGTAATTGCCAGGGATTTCCCTATTACCCTTCTTGAAAAGAGGAACAACATTCATCTCCTTCCAATCCTCCAGTACAACTCTTGTGGAGAGTGAGGAGGCAAATATCCTCGCCAGCAGCTTAGCAACGTCTTTTCTCACTTCCCGGAACAGCCTAGGGCCCTGGGGACATATCAATCTTAATGTGTTCCAAAATTTCTAGCACATCAACTTCATCAATCTTGATCTGGTCAAGACTGTATCCCAGCTCCTCTAAGTTTTCATTTACAACAAGTTCCATTTCCTTGATGAAAACTGAAGCAAAAAACTCATTTAGAGCTTCCCCTATCTGCTCAGATTCTACGCACAAGTTCCCTCCATTATCCCTGATCGGCCCTACCTTCGCCCTGATCATTTTCTTATTCCTCACGTATGACTAATACCTGGATTACTCCTGGTGCTATGAGCTAGTGAGGGCAGGAATAGGAAGACAGAGTAGATGAATGCATGGCTGAGGAGCTGGCGTCAGGGAAAGGATTCACATTTTTGGATCATTTGAAGCTGTTTTGGGGTAGAAGTAACCTGTACAAGAAGGATGGATTGCACCTAAATTGGAAGGGCACTAATATACTGGCAGAGACATGCGCTAGATCTGCTCGGGAGGATTTAAACGAGTAAGGTGGAGGTGGGGTGGGGTGAGGTGGTGGAACCCAGGGAGATAGTGAGGAACGATTTTAATCTGAGACTGGTACAGTTGAGAACAAAGGTGAGTCAAACAGTCAAGGCAGGCAGGGACAAAGTAGAGAACAAGGTAGGACTAATAAATTTAACTGCATTTATTTCAATGCAAGAGGCCTAACAGGGAAGGCAGATGATCTCAGGGCATGGTTAGGAACATGCGACTGGGATGACATAGCAATCACAGAATCATGGCTCAGGGATGGACGGGACTGGCAGCTTAATGTTCCAGGATACAAATGCTACAGGAAAGGCAAAAAGGGAGCCAAGAGAAGAAGGGGAGTGGCGTTTTTGACAAGGGTTAGCATTCCAGCTGTAGTTAGGGAGGATATTCCCAGAAATGCATCAAGGGAAGTTATTTGGGTTGAACTGAGAAATAAGAAAGGGATGATCACCTTATTGGGATTGTATTATAGACTCCCTAATAGTCTGGACAGGATGTACATGTATTTGGAAAGGCATAGATTGATTAGGTATAGTCAACATGGCTTTGTGCATGGGAAATCATGTCTCACAAACTTGATTGAGTTTTTTGAAGAAGTCACAAAGAGGATTGATAAGGGCAGAGCAGTAGATGTGATATATATGAACTTCAGTAAGGCTTTCGACAAGTCTCTCTGTTGGACAACCCTTCCCACAGTCCTACCATTAACTGCAAATGTCTTGCCCTGCTTTACCTCATCAAATTGCAATACCGCACATTCATCTAAATTCAACTTAATCTATGATTCCTCAGTCCACTGGCCCAGTTAATCAAGATCTTATGTACTCTTAAATAATGTTCTTCACAGGCCACTATACCATCAATTTTCATGCCATCCGCAAACTTACTAACCCTGCCTCCTGTATTCTCATCAAAATCATTTATATAAATGATGAACAATAATGAAGCTAACACTGATTCTTGTGGCATGTTCACAGGCCTCCAGTCTGAGTAACACTCTGTACCACCACCCTCTGTCTCTTACATCAAGCCAATTTTTTATCCAAATGATTAGTTGTCTCTGGAACCCATATGATCTAACCTTACTAACCAGTCTACCATGCAGAACCTTGTTGAAGGCCTTCCTAAAGTCCATATAGACAAAATCTACTGCTCTGTCTTCATCCATCTTCGTGGTCACCTCTTCAAAAAAACTCAATCAAATTTTTGAGACACAGTTTCCCACTCACAAACCCATGCTGACTATCCTGAAGTAGTCTTTGCCTTCCAAATGTATGCAGGTCCTGTCTCTCAGAATCCCCTCTCACAACTTACCCAGTATCGACATCAGACTCACCAGTCTGTTGTTCCCTGGCTTTTCCCTGCAGCCTTTCTGAAATAATGGCACATGATTAGCCACCCTCCAGTCTTCTGGCACCTCACTGTTGTTGTTGATGACACAAATATCTTGACTTGGGGCTCTGCAATTTCTTTGCTAGCTTGCCACTATGTCCTGAGATATACTTGTTAGGGTCCCGGGGGGTTATCTACCTTTATATCTTTTGAGACATCCAACACTTCCTCTTCTGTAATGTGGACTCTGTTCAAGACATCGCTATTATCTCCCTGAGTTCCATAGAAGGGCTCCTTGAGCTTAAGGGGCCACTTTTTCTGCTTATTCTTGTATTCTTTTGTCCTTAATATATTTGTATCACCTCTTTGAATTCTCCTTTAGCCTATCTGTCAAAACTTATTCATGTCCCCTTTTTGCACACCTGATTTCCCTCTTGAGTAAACTCCTATTGCCCTTATACTCTTGATCCCAGCTGCCTATACATGGCATGCCTCTTTTTTTATTAGACCCTCAAGATCTCTAATCATCCAGTGTTCTCCACTTCTGCCAGCCTTGCCCTTCACATGAAGTTGGACCTGAACTCTTGTGATCTCACTTTTGAAAGCCTCCCAGTTGTCAGATGTCCACTTACTTGTGAACAGCCTCCCTCATCAACTTTTGAAAGTTCCTGTCTAAAACCATCAAAATTGGACTTGCCCCAATTTAGAACCTTCACTTGTGGACCATATCCATCCTTTTCCATAACTATTTTAAAACAAATAGAATTAATGTCACTGGTCCCCAAAGTGCCCTCACTAACACCTCAGTCACCTGCCTTGCCTTCTTTCCCAAGAGGAGGTCAAGTTTTTCCCCTTTCCTAATAGGGCCATCTACATATTGAATGAGAACATTTTCTTGAACACACTTAAGAAATTTCTCCCCATCCCCATAACACTGTTGCAGTCCCAGTCTATGTTTAGAAAGTTAAACTATTACAAACGTATTATTTTTAGAGCTACCTGCCATCTCCTGACACATTTGCTCCTCAATTTCCTGCTGACTATTGGGGCCCTATAGTGCAATCCCCTCAAAGTGATCACCCCCTTCTTATTTCTCAGTTCTACATAAATAGCTTCACTGAACGATCCGTCAGGAATATCCACGATAAGTACTGCAGTGAAGGTATCCTGAATCAAAAATGCCACTCCCTTTCTATTCTTCCTATTGATATGTACCCTGGAACATTGAGCTGCCAGTTCAGTCCCTCCCTCAGCTATGTTTCTGTAATAGCGATTATATTCTTGTCCCATATTTATATCCAGGCCCTGAATTCATTTGCCTTACCTGACACACCTCTTGCATTCAACTCATTCATCTTTCCTCGTTCCCTGTCATGCTTGAGCCTGCCTTGGCTATTTAATTTGCTGTCTTTAACTTCTGTACCAGCCTCAACTTTCTCACTTGTCTCACTACTGTTTTGAGTCTCACCCCCACCAATCTAGTTTAAGCCCCCCAAAGTAGCTGTAGCAAATTTCCCTGCCAGGATGTTGGTCCCCCTCCAATCCAGGTGCAACCCACCTCTCTTGTAAAAGTCACTTCTCCCAGAAGAGATCTCAAAGATCCACAAATATGAATCCCAGCTTCTTGCACCAGCTCCTCAGCATTCATCAGCTCTATGCTTCCATTCCTCTCTCACTAGTACATGGCACTGTGGGTAATCCAGATAATATTATCCTTGAGGTCCTGCTTTTTAGCCTTTTGCCTAACTCCCTATATTCACTCTACAGGATGTCATCACTTTTTCTGCCTATGTGGTGTACAACAACCTGTATCTGCTTATAATCCCCTTTGAGAATTTGCTGCAACTACACCAAGACGTCCTTGACCCCAGCATCAGTGAGGCAACCTATCATTTGGACACTTACCCATGGTCACAGAAACGTGTGCCTGTACCCCTAGCTTGACAGCCCCCTATCACAATTAATTGCTTTTATATTGCCATACCATGGAGAAAGTGAGGACTGCAGATGCCGGAGATCAGAGTTGAAGAGTGGAGCGCTGGAAAAGCACAGCAGGTCAAGCAGCATCCGAGGAACAGGAGAGTCCATATTTCAGGCATAAGCCCTCCATCAGGAATGTGGGGAGGTGCAGGGTGGGGGTGCAAAAGGGGCTGAAAGATAAATAGGAGGGTGGGGTTGCGGTAGCTGTGAAGGCAATAGGTAGATGTAGGTGGGGGTGATGATAGGTCAGTGGGGCGGGTGGAGTAGATAGTGGGAAGGAAGATGGACAGGTAGAGTTTAAGAGTGTGGTGCCAAGTTGGAGGGTGGGATGAGGTGAGGGGGGAGGGAAGATGCCATACCATGCTTTACAGCAGAGCCAGACATGTGCCGAAGATGGTATTTTTGTCTGACAGGTTATCCTCCACAACAGTATTCAAAAAGGTATACTTATTTGAGAGGGGGTTAGTGACGGGATACTCTTTGCTTATGGAACAACAAGGTTCTAACCCAGCATTTTGCTTGCATTTGAACAAGTTACTTTCTTAAGCAATGAATTACTGAGATTTTAATTGCTTCTACCAAAACGGTAAAAAAAAAGTCAGTTCTTTAGCATTTTCTGAGACATAATTTTCCAAGAGGTAAAAGATAATGCCAGATAATGTGCCATCAGAAACGCCAAGTATTTTCCCTGGGGTGGGGGATTCCGAACCGAGAGGGTTAGCTTTAGGGTGAGAGGGGAAAATTTAAAAGGGACCTGAGGGGCTATTTTTTCATGTAGTGGTCGTGCGTGCATGGAATGAGCTGCCAGAGGAAGTGGTGGAGGCTGGTACAATAGCAATATTAAAAGGCACCTGGATGGGTATATGAATTGGAAGGGTTTAGAGGGATATGAGCCAAGTGCTGGCAAATGGGACTAGATTAGATTAGGACATCTGGTCAGCATGGATAAATTGGATCGAAGGGTCTGTTTCTGTGCTGTATATCTTTATGACTCTCTGACCCTATGGCTGCATTGGAGTCAGTCCTTCTAAACTTTTTTTGTTAATGGTTCAGGTACAAACCCAAGAATAATTACTTTTAAGAAAGGAACCATGATACAAAGCCAGAAAAATCTCAGTAAGTTGTCAATAAAGTTAACATATTGAAAACCCTTTAAATGCTTCTACATTTTCGTGTCCAAATAGGATAAAATTCCCTAACGATGGGCAGATATTTTAGAATACGGTAGACATTCTGAATCAAAATCATTGTATATTGGAAGAAATATTACATAGCTGAGATGCTATGATAATTATATCATCATAGTGGATGATTTACTTCGATGCTCATTTGCATGGGTGGGATTTCTGACAGGCTAGCACTGAAGATGCAAAGTTAAAAATCACACAACACCAGGTTATAGTCCAACAGGTTTAATTGGAAGCACTAGTTTTCAGAGCACTACTCCTTCAACAGGTGGTTGTGAAGGAGCAGTGCTCAGAAAGCTAGTGCTTCCAATTAAACCTGTTTGACTATAGCCTGGTGTTGTGTGATTTTTAACTTTGCACACCCCAGTCCAATCCCGGCATCTCCAAATCATGACTGAAGATGCAGAGTTGGAAGAAAAGAAACAGAACAAAATTCACATATTTAAATTATCATTTTGCAATTTTAATCCGAGACAACTGTAGTCTCAGTGTGTAAACACAGGTCAAAGAATAAAGTGGTAAAACTCATCAAGGGGGTTGTAATGCAATTCTGTTCATCTAATGCAAGCTGATTGACAACCTACCTCTACCTCAGGGATATATTGCTTCGAGCAGTCAAGGTCACAACTCCTGTCAATATCTTTTCTCTCAAAGGTTAATACAGGGACCTCTGTAACATCAGTTTACATCAATCAAGTTCACCAGGGCATTACTTTTGTCATATTCTCAATGAAGAAGCAACAGATGAATGATAGAGCTTTGAATCCATTCTGTCTTGTGGCTCTTCTATTTCATATATTGAACAAGTGGTTTGCATATTTGTGTTGTCTGAAGATGACACAATGGAAAGTTGCCTTCCATGTAATTATGGCTCCGTTTTTCCATACTGGCTAAAGTAAGGTGGGAGAAAGTGAGGACTGCAGATGCTGGAGATCAAAGTCGAGAGTGTGGTGTAGGAAAAGCACAGCAGCTCAGGCAGCATCCGAGGAGTAGGGGAATCAACATTTCGGGCATAAGCCCTTCATCAGGTATGAACAGCTTATGCCCAAAACGTTGAATCTCCTGCTCCTCAGATACTGTCTGACCTGCTGCACTTTTCCAGCAACACACCCTTGGCTAAAATAAGCTGCAAAGGTCACAAGGATAATGGGAGATATATTGCTCACACTTCGATTAAATTAATAATGGAACATACCATCGACTCTTTGGAATGACTCCACAGATATCTGGAAAAATCAGGCGATGTTCTCAAAGTGACTGCAGGGACAGAAAGCATAAAAAAAAAGTGCTGGCTACACTCAGACGATCTGGGAAGAACGTTGTTGCACCAGCCTACGGGAGATACCCACGTGAATGACATTTGAAATATTATTAAACTGAGTCTGTGGGGGAGACTTCCCAGATCCTGAGAGGCCATGGCAAAAAAATTAGGAGATTTGCACATGATGTCAAAACTGACAAGTTACATTTTCCAAACAAACCCTCAAAAACTAGACAAGACTCTCACTTGTAAATGGCATGTTAACAGGGATTATCGCCTTTACTATTACTTTATCTCAGCTAATTAATATGGATATTCATATTCTACATGTCATAGAATCATAGCATCCCTACAGTGTGGAACCAGGCCATTCGGCCCATCAAGCACACTGACCCTTTAAAGCGCATCCCATCCAGACACACTCTATCTCTGTAATTCTGCACTTCCCACAGATAATCCACCTAGTCCGCACACTCCCTGGACACTTTGGGCAGTGTAAAATGGCCAATCCACCTAACCTACACATTTTTGGACTGTGGGAGGAAACCAAAGCAACTCCACACAGACACAGGGGGAATGTGAAGACTCCACACAGACAGTTGCCTGATGGTGGATTTGAACCTGGGTCCCTAGTGCTCTGAGACAACAATGCTAACCACCGAGTCACTATGTCACTCCCCACTGTATTGCATAGAAACTAAGCTTGAAGAACCCCAACTCACTTGTGCTCCTCTGGACTCCACCTTAGAGACCTGCACAAAAGTCTCATGCACAATCCATGGCCAGTGACCACAGCAATATGTGACCATGAGTGCTGTCATCTGAGATGTACCAGTATCTCTGCATCTCCAATCCATTACTACAATGTTGCACTGCCATGCTGCACCTTGGAGCATGTTCATCACAATGCTGCTGCAAGGACACTGTGCACAGCAACAGGCATCAAACTCACAAATTAAACCAATAGATACCTCAGCTTGCTCACTTGCTCTCTCTGCGCTCACTCCCTTTGTGCCTACCTAAATAACCCTGCCTTGCATTAAAGAATTTGAAGAAGCATTCCAAGTGAGCAACACGACAGCACAAAGGCCATGCTGGTTAAGCAGTTTGTGCGGCTTGGAGGGGGAGATGGGGGTGTGCAAGTAAGAGAAGATGGTACGGGCAATTGAGAGAGTGGTAGAGCATGAGCCTTGGTGGGAGGTGGGTGCAGGAGCAGAGTGAGTGTGAGTGTCCAGATAGTGCCAATTACTCTGGCAGAGTGAGGAAGATCATTCAACTTATTTCAATATTGTTAAGTGTTCTGCTGGAATGTGGACATTGCACTGACCTGGGAAGCAACCCCAGATCAAACTGGCGTGGACTGTTGTCCTCAGCCATTCCTGGGAGAAAGATACATCCCTCCTTTGCATTACTCATCCACAGCTACAGAGCACCAATTTCCCCTTGCCTGCCATGGCCAGGGTGAATGTCTCCAATCAAGCAGGGCAGTTCTGGACTGCTGGGTCTTGTCCTGGTGCATTTGAATGTAGTGCTGGCATCAGGAATGTCTGAAAATACTGGCAGATGAAGTCTGTAGTCCAATAATACTTGGATGAGAGGCGTCCCATAGAAGATGGTAGGTAGTTAATGAGGTGAGTTTGAGATGATTGCATGAGGAAATTTGCTAGGCCTCATAAAACTCTATGAAAATAACTCTTCACCAATTTCTGATAAGGTTTAGACCATTGTGCAATCCAAAACATTTTTTTTAATTTTCAAAATTATACCCATAATAATTTCTGTATTAATTAAAATAAGTTAATTGAAAATGATAAGACTCTATAACGGAAAAAAAAGCGTATTGGAGCTAGTTTTCATATGAATCTTTTTCAAGAAATGTATTTCACATGTGGCAGTACTTCAAATTGAAAGTCAAAACCTCAGTGCTTTCTTCTTTGTAAAGTCAAAACACATTTAAGGGTTGGGCTAACATCTCGTAGTTTGGTTTGCCATGTGACAAGACCAATTTATTCAATGTAGAATGAGATACCTGGACTAACAATAAGTGTTGCTAATACATGACTGCTGTTGTTTTCTGGCACCGCAGTGGCTAGTTTCTTACACCTTGGCATTTATTTGAAATATGACACTTTTTTAAAAAGGGAAATGTGGATGCTGTCGCTCTTATAATCATTGCAAAGCAAGGTGGCGCAGTGCAAGGATCGAGCACATTACTTTCACTGAGATGTACAAAGTTAAAAATCACACAACACCGGATTATCGTTCAACAGGTTTACTTGAAAGCACTAGCTTTCGGAGCGCTGCTCCTTCATCAGGTGGTTGTGGAGAATAAGATCGTAAGACACAGAATTTATAACAAAGGTTTACAGTAACTGAAATGATATATTGAAAAAGACCTGTTAAGTCTCTCATCATTTAGAATGAACACGTTGGTTTCAGTTCATTCAAATGTAAATTGCAGAATTTTTAAAAGTTACATTCTCAAGTGAACTTTAACAATTAGTGTCATGTTGGCCCAGAGAGTGCAGTTAAGGTGTGAGGTGCCCTGTGTGAGACTGTCTGTGTCACAATGGTCAGACTGATTCTAATCTAAAAAATGGACTTACAGAACCTTACATGGATTCATGTAGTTTTTGAGCAAAGTAAAATATAATTCTGCAAGTACAATTTCACCCACAAACTTATAGGTGCATGTGTATGTGTGTTGCGGGGGGAGGGTTATGAGTGGCTGTGAGAGAATGTGCGTATGCGTGTGAATGTGAATGCAAAGGGGTATAAGTCTGTGAGAGGGTGTGTGTGGGAGTGTATGTGCAAACATATGAGAGAGGGTCTGTGTGAGTGCATGGGTCTGTAAGAGAGAGAGAGCGAGAGAGAGAGAGTTTGCGCGCGCACGCGCACATGTGTGTATGAGTGTCTGTGTGTGTACTTGCCACGTAAATGGTGGGAGGTGTCCCTACGCGTAATGGTGGTATCCGTGTTGACACTCTGACATGTCTTGCAGCATTGGACTATAACCTGGTGTTGTGTGATTTTTAACTTTGTACGCCCCAGTCCAGCAACAGCATCTCTAAATCATGACGACCATTGACACCATTAACTGCCGGCTTAAGATGGAGAGGAACTCCAAGAAGATCACACATATCATCACTGACATCAAGTTTCAGCAGAAATGCAAGCAAGCAGGCAGGAAAGATCCCAAAAGGATTACGGATCACAACCTGCACAAGTTGACCTACAACACAGATGACGCGAAAGACTTTGCCACCGCACCTCTCGCAAACTCCTCAATTACCTCATGCACCAACTCGACAGTTGGTCCCACAACCTTGAAATAAAGATGGAATCCACACTCGCATGCCTGAACTCAGGATACAGCGGTACAATTGTGGGACATTGCCAATCAGGCAAGGCAACAAAACTACACCGCGTATATGCACACCAAGAACAAGAAACTGGAGAAACTTGGCATCACCACCAGCAGTAGCCAAGCCCACCCTGGCACTACTACGGAAAATGTTATCACCGTGGGGAAGTTGATCGTCAACTTATTGGACCACACCCTTCAACCAGAAGAGATTGAAGTTCTTAGCAGGAGTCTCAATTTCTACCCCACCACCAAAATGGACCTCGTGGTTCTTGCAGCAGACATGGAGGAATTCATCAGATGAATGAGACTCCGGGAATTCTTTCAAGATGCCAGCAATAATTCCAGTGAGCCCACTGAGGAACCAGAACGTCATCATAGGGATCCGTAGAGGAGCAACCAAAGGAGGAGTCAATTTGGACTGGAGGGCCACTCTCCTGGGCTTGACATGTATGCTCAAACTGTCAGGAGATATATAAATGCCAGATTCATCAGCCGTACCCACAAGGTAGAGCAGAACATCACCCGATCACAACGCAATGCCATCCAGGCTCTCAAAGCTAATCACAACATTGTCATCAAACCAGCAGATAAAGGAGGAGCCATCGTCATTCAGAATAGAACAGATTTCTGCAAGGAAGTGTACCGACAACTGAACAACCAGGAACACGACAGGCAACTACCAGCTGATCTGACCAAAGAGCACACCCGTGATCAAAACACATTGATCATGACTTTGGATCCAGTCCTTCAGCGTTCCCTACGCACCCTCATCCCACATACTTCACACATAGGTGACTTATACTGCCTTCTGAAGATACACAAAGCCAACACACCAGGACATCCCATTGTATCAGGCAATGGGACCCTGTGTGAGAATCTCTCTGGCTATGTCGAAGGCATATTGAAATCCATTGTACAGGGGACCCCAGCTTCTGTTGCGACGCTACAGATTTTTTACAGAAACTCAGGACCCACAGACCAGTCGAACCGGGAACATTCCTCGTCACAATGGATGTTTCAGCACTCTACACCAGCATCCCCCACAATGATGGCATCGCGGCAACAGCCTCAGTACTCAACATCAACAACTGCCAATCTCCAAACACCATCCTACAACCCTGCCACTTTATCCTCGACCACAACATTTTCATCTTTGACAACCAATTCTTCATCCAGACACATGAAACAGCCATGGGGACAAAATTTGCACCCTAATATGCCAGCATCTTCATCCATAGGTTTGAACAAGATTTCTTCTCTATGCAGGACCTCCAACCAACCTTATACACTAGATACATTGATGACATTTCCTTCCTCTGGAGCCATGCGGAGTCACTGAAACAACTACATAGTGAAATCAATGAGTTTCATCCCATCATTAAACTCACCATGGACTACTCTCTACTATCTGTCTCATTCTTGGACACATGCATCTCCATTAAGGATGGATACCTCAGCACCACACTCACAATGCTACACTTCCACAGTTTCCATCTGAAACATATTAAAACAGCCATCCCCTATGGACAAGCCCTACGTGTACACTGGGTCTGTTCAGATGAGGAGGAACGTGACGGGCACCTGGAAGTACTCAGGGATGCCCTCACAAGAACGGGGTACAATGCTCAACTCATCAACCGCCAGTTCTGACGTGCCACAGCAAGGAACTGTAATGACCTCCTCAGGAAACAGACATGTGCTGCAACCGACAGGGTACCCTTCGTTGTTCAGTACTGCCCAGAAGCTGAAAAACTACACCATGTTCTTCGCAGCCTGCAACACATTATCAATGAGGATGAGCACCTCGGCAAGACCTTCCCCACACCTCCACTTCTTGCCTTTAAACAATCACCAAACCTCAAACAGATCATTGTTTGTAGCGAACTGCCCAGCTTTCAGGACGATACCATACAACCCTGTCACGGTAGGCGCTGCAAGACGTGTCAGAATGTCGACACGGATACCACCATTATGTGTGGGGACACCTCTCACCATGTATGTGGCAAGTACTCATTTGACTCAGCCAACGTTGTCTATCTTAGTCGCTGCAGGCAAGGATGCCCAAAGGCATGGTACATTGGTAAGACTGAGCAGACACTAATTGAACAGATGAATAGACACCGCAAAACAATCAACAGACGGGAGTGTTCCCTCCGAGTTGGGGAACACTTAAGCAGTCTGGGACACTCGACTTCGGACCTTTGGGTGACCATCCTCCAAGGTGGACTTCAGGACGGGCAACAACAAAAGGTGGCCGAGCAGAGGCTGATAGCCAAGTTCGGTACCCACGGGGATGGCCTCAACCGGGACCTTGGGTTCATATCACACTGCAGATGACCCCCATTGCATCATACACACACACAGACACAGAAACACAGACACCTACAAACACACACACAATCCGACCGACAGACAGACAGACACACACACACTCCGACAGACACACACACAGTCCGACAGACACACAAACGTTCCTACAGACACACACACTCTCCTGTAGAGTTGAAACTTTATTGCTGGAACAGCACAGCAGGTCAGGCAGCATCCAGGGAACAGGAGATTCGACGTTTCGGGCACAGGCCTTTCTTCAGGAATCCTGAAGAAGGGCCTGTGCCCGAAACGTCGAATCTCCTGTTCCCTGGATGCTGCCTGATCTGCTGTGCTGTTCCAGCAATAAAGTTTCAACTTTGATCTCCAGCATCTGCAGACCTCACTTTCACTCTCCTGTAGACCCATACACTCACACAGACCCTCTCTCATATGCTCACACATACACTCCCACACTCATACATGCACCCTCTTGCAGACTTATACCCCTGTACACTCACACTCACACATACACACACTCTCTCACAGACACTCATAACTCCCCTGCAACATGCACACATACACGTATAAGTTTGTTGATGCATTTGTACTTGCAGAATTACATTTTACTTTGCTCAACAACTGCATGAATCCATGTAAGATTCTGTAAATCCGTTTTTTTTAGATTAGAATCAGTCTGACCATTGTGGCACAGACAGTCTCACACAGGGCACCTCACACCTTCAATGCACTCCCTGGGCCAACATGACACTAATTGTTAAAGTTCACTTGAAAATGTAACTTTTAAATGTTCTGCAATTTACATTTGAAAGAACTGAAACCATCATGTTCATTCTAAAAGATGAGACACTTAACAAACAATCCAGACCTTTTTCAATACATTTCAGTTACATTACACTGCAAACCTTTGCTAAAACTTCTGTGTCTTACAATCTTATTCTCCACAACCACCTGATGAAGGAGCGGTGCTTAGAAAACTAGTGCTTCCAAATAAACCTGTTGGACTATAACCTGCTGTTGTGTGATTTTTAACTTTGTACACCCCAGTCCAACACCGGCATCTCCAAATCATCACTGAGATGTTTTTGATTTCCTTTGAACGAGGTTTGGCCTTTTATTTCAAAAAGACAATAAATCACACCCTAGATTAGAATGGTGCTGGAAAAGCACAGCAGGTCAGACAACATCCGAGGAGCAGGAAAATCAACGTTTCAGTCAATTTTTCTGCTCCTCGGATGCTACCTGACCTGCTGGGCTTTTCCAGCACCACTCTAATCTAGACTCTGATCTCCAGCATCTGCAGTCCTCACTTTCACCAAATAAATCACACCCTTCCACCCGCCTCAAAAAAATCTCTTATAAATCCGCTGTAGAAATAAATGAATGAACACACAGATTTAGTGAAACCGAGTAACCCAAATTAGAACATCAACTTTAATTCCCTATTTCAAGACTTCCAATAGCATCAGTGATTTCGATCAATACTCTCTGCTTGTCTTTGGTTCAATTTGCTTCAACTTCACCATATCATTTCAGTCACAGAATGTTCTTCGCAGGTTGACATGACCTGCTTGTTTCTGCAAAGTTTCATTTTCTCCTTTGTATTTTCATGCTTGTTGACGCTCCCATTCTTGTCCTCAACATTCGGTAAGTTACATTCAATTTTCATTTCAGAATGTAGTCAGAAAATGTGTGACAAAGTCTTAATTTTTCCATTTTAGGAAAAAGAAAGACATTATTAAAATAATCATACTTTCAAAAGTTTCTCGATTAATTTATACTTGTTGCTAGGTTTTGCAACTGCTGCAATGACATGTCCTAATTTATTGTCCCCTATCTGCATTAGCATTTAATCATCTATTCTAATTAAATTCTCACAGGTCTGTCATTTCAGTGGTGTCATCACATAGATTTTTATGAACTATCTTAACAGAAAGCCGCTGTTTCCAAGGTTGCGGACTGCAGTGGTTCAAGAAGGCAGCTCACCACCACCTTCTCAAGGGTAACTATGACAGGTAATAAAATGCTGATCCAGCCAGCGATGCCCAAATTCCACAAAATGAATGACTAAATAAAAAGTTGTCCCGAGCGACATGCAGCCAAGAGACATTTGTGTAATGTAGATACAGATGATTACTTTCACAGGTTTCTTAGATTTTTAGAAGCATTAGTTAAACCTAAAATTAACACACTAGCTTTGAATAACTCTGGAATTCACTGAGAAAGAAGTCAGCACAGAAACTTTTGCTGAGTTGTTTCCTCTAGAAAGAAGTGCATCAAATGTGAATTGGAATTATAAACATAGGAAAACTGGACCATGGAATTTAATGGAAGCAGACTCAGAATGAATAACAGGAGATTATAGTCTAACCATGTCTTGTTTACACGTGACATTTACAAATCTGCACATTGTTGGGAGCAATGATAGAAGGGCAGAAGGAGTGGATAGAATGGAGCAATTGGGTCAGGTGGTCTCTTTGTGTAGGCGAAAGTGAGGACTGCAGATGCTGGAGATCAGAGTCAAGGTTAGGGAGGTTCTGGAAAAGCACAGCAGGATAGGCAGCATCAGAGGAGCAAGAAAATCGACATTTCTGATGAAGGGCTTTTTGCCCGAAACATTGATTTTTCTACTCCTCGGATGCTGCCTGGCCTGCTTTGATTTTCCAGCACCACTCTAATCTTGACTCTGGTCTCTTTGTGTGCTGATAGATACAGGTAGTTCTTCTATAACGTGATGGTTGCATTCTTCTGCAACTCTATGTTGTAGAAAAACCGCACTTAAGAAAAAGCGTTTAAAGTGTAGGCAATGTAATCACATTACAGCCAACACAGGTTGTAAAACCTCGCACTTTAAAAACAATTCCCCAATTTGTCAATGGCATTATAATGAAACATGCATTAATGAAACATGCATGGAAGAACAACCAGTGGGATTTTCTTGTGAACTTTGGGGCCTCAAAACCCAGCAGCATCAAGGTTAGTGGCATTAGCTTTTGGGCTTATTAGTTAGCCACTTCTGCACTCACTGTCTATAATAGGAAGGTGTGAGGGGATCTAAAAGCTGCAAGTTCAATCAGGCCTCAGTGGCTCCTCCAGGAGCATGGGGGCCTGCTGTGTCAGGTCCACGAACTCTATGGAACCTAATGTTGTTGCACCTGAGAAGGAGGAAAGAATCCAGTGCAGAAATGATGAGGGCCAAAGACATTAATAACCTCAGAGCAGATAGCTATACATTCTTCCATTAAATTTTGTCAATTAATTTTTACTACAGTCATGAGGAGTCAATCATAACGTTTCCTTGAGTTAGAAAAGAGCAAGATTATTATCTGCTTACCACAAGAACAATAATAAAGTAACCAATTAAATAACTTTGTATTAGGTTTTCATTTTCTTTAAATAATCTATTAATCAGGTTTCTTTAATAAATGCATTTATTGGATTATAAAATAAAACCTATTGAACAAATGTGAAAAACTGGTTAACACACCTAGTCAATAATAGGGAAATCTAAATGTTTATCTTTCTAGATCACCCGAGCACACACACCCTTGGAGTCAGCACCAAGCCTTCTACCACCATAAATCACATTCTGTACTATTCAGTAATTAAACACAAACCACCAAATGCTTCTGCAGACAGAAAACGAGCATCAAGTAATCATAGAACCCCTATTGTGTGGAAACAGGACATTTGGTCCAACAAGTCCATACTGGCCCTCCAAAGAGTATCCCAACCAGACCTATTCCCCTACCCTATTACTCTACATTTCCCGACTAATGCATCTAATCAAGACATCCCTAAACACTATGCACAATACAGCATGGCCAATTCACCCAACCTGCACATCTTTGGATTGTGGGAGGAAGCCAGAACATCCAGAGGAAACCCATATAGATATGGAAAGAACTTGCAAACTCCACATAGACAGTCGCCCGAGGCTGGAATTGAATGCGGTTCCCTGGAGCTATGGGGCAGCAAAGCTAATTACTGAGATACCGTGCCACCCACATGAAGGTAGCTGAAACATTTAAATTCTATTTCTTGTGGAAGAGGTGGGATGGAGTCTATTCTCCTGTGGGGCAGCATTTGAGATGATATCAGTTGGGAATGTTTTGCTGAAAATGTTTCCACTAAAGTTAAGTCAAAGTTTCAACTTGACTGACTTATGAACTGCCCCTGTTGCATGCTCCCGGTACCTGTGTCAATAACTTCACCAAAGATTGCGCACAGCATGGCCAAAAATAGAGGTGAATGAGTTAGAGTGAGAGTGAGAATAAGAAAGACTAAGAGAGTGTGTGTGAGAGAGTGAGTGTTACTGTGACTCTTGAGTCTTCACTGGAGTGATTCTTTTATCTGGCCATCTCAGTGAGATACAATGTGTATGACACCTTTGTCACCTTCACTATAATATGCAACCTGCTGTGGCAGAACCATAGTCTCAGAGCAGATACAATGCTATTCTGAGAAAAATACAATACCCTGTAGGAAGAATGGAGATGATTTGGAAATGGATTTTGTGGCCATTATCCCATGGCATTAATTTAAAGCTAATTGAAATAGTTTGAGAGAAGCACCATGTGGAGCAAACATGTTGAAATAGGGTTTTTGGGCTGAATGGTCATAGAAACATAGAAATACAGAAGATAGGAGCAGCAGGAGGCCATTCAGCCCTTTGAGCCTGCTCCACCATTCATCACTGCTGATCATTCAACTCAATAGCCTAATCCTGCTTTCTCCCCATCACTTGTGATCCCATTCACCTCAAGTGCTATTTCTAGCTGCCTCTTCAATACATTCAATGCTTTGGCATCAATGAATTCCACAGGCTTACCACTCTCTGGGTGAAGAAATGTCTCCTCATCTCCATCCTAGATGGTCTCCCCCAAATCTTCAGGCTGTGACCCCTGGTTCTGGAAATACCCACCATCAGGAACACCCTCCCTGCATTTACTCTGTCGAGTCCTGTTAGAATTTTGTAAGTCTTTCTGAGATCCCCCCTCATTCATCGCAACTCCTGTAAAAACAATTCTAACCTAGTCTGTCTCTATACTGTAACAAATAACTCTGTATAACCTCCCAATGATGTTTTTAAACTCTTCTGGTACTCTGGGGTAGTAGTGGCACGAAGCAGACAGTCAATGGTTCTACAATGTGAGGAGGTGTGTATGCAAATGTTGTCACAAGCTCTGAAGAAACTATGGCCCATCTCAGGTAAAAAAAGTTTTGAGTCAACTTGAGTTCTTATCCATTTGCGTTGAAGATTTTGGTTTCACCAAAACCTTACCTCATTTCAATTTCTTGCAGAAGAATATCTCAGGACTTGGCAGTGGAAAAGGGAAACCTTTTTGTGGAGGAAGGTGTTCACCTACATTGAGGGACTGATGACCTCCATTACAAGAATGTGGAATCATGAAGGCTATGGAAGATGGTCAATCTGGAAAGAAAGTTTGCAACAAGTGACTAATTGTCCGTCCACTGAACTATGTGTGGCACTGGAAAAGCATAGCAGGTCAGGCAGCATCTGAGGAACAGGAGAGTTGACATTTCGAGCGTAAGCCCTTCATGAACTATAACATGCTGTCCTATCAGGAAGATACTTGCACTGTTTTTTGCTGAATCTGTTGAAATGCTTGCCTATACGCAGAGTCACAGAAATATCACAGTGCAAAAGGCAGCCACTTGGCCTAGCACGTTTACATGGGCTGTTCAAACCCACAGCATTACCTAGCACCAATCTCCTGCTTCATCCCCATATTCTTTGCTATTCCCTGTCCATTCATTTGATCTTTTTGTGTCTTTCCAGACTTGTCTCCTCCCAGGACTAACTTGAGGAGAAGTACCTGTACCTAATGCCGAGTCATTAGATTCACTCTATCCACTTGCTCCGGTGAACTGGACAAGTGCTACACCATAAAGTAATGGCGTAGAGAAACTTTATGAGGAAATACAGTAACTGCAGCTTTGGAGGATGAACCAAGAGAGTGTGAAAACAGTTCCAATCCATGCATGGCTCACGTGCAAAAGCTTTCATCAAGCTTTGAATACTGTTGGGGGGGACGGCCCAGCATGGGGTAAGCTGCAGTCTCTTGCACGAGGTCCGGCTCTGAGGCCCAGAAGGGAAAGGGGGAGAGGTGGAGAGCGCTAGTTATAGGAGACTCTATAGTTAGAGGGACAGACAGGCGGTTCTGTGGACATGGGTGAGACTCTCAGATGGTTTGTTGCCTTCCGGGTGCCAGGGTCCGAGACATCTCGGACTGTGTCTTCAGAATCCTTAAGGGGGGAGGATGTGCAGCCAGAAGTCGTGGTGCACATTGGCACCAAAGACATAGGTAGGAAGAGGGGTGGGGATGTCATTCAGGCGCTCAGGGAGTTAGGCTGGAAGCTAAAAGCTAGGACGGACAGAGTCGTCATCTCTGGGTTGTTGCCGGTGCCACCTGACAGTGAGGCAAGGAATAGGGAGAGAGTGCAGTTGAACACGTGGCTGCAAGGATGGTGTAGGAGGGAGGATTGTTTCTGATTTCTGAATGATTCGAATCACGTCCAGTGCACGTGGGAATTGTACAAAAAGAAATGTGTGCACTTTAACTGGAGGGGTGCCAACATCCTGAAAGGAAGGTATGTTCGTGCAGATTTAAGCTAATGATACAGGAGGCTGGGAAGCAAAGCAGCAGATCAGAAACTGAGCAGAAAGTAAAGGTTTATCGTATAAACAGGCAGAGCCAGTTAAATGACCATGCTGAGGGAAGGAATCATAACAATTCTAAAAGTCTGAAAGTGGTCTCATCATTAAACTGTAAACTTTCCTATTTCTAAATGTGTTTCGTTTTAACGTATTTCAAGATTTATAATCCCTCCAGAAAAGGGTGATGTTGATGCAGAGGTTTGTTTTGTGATCCAGGTTCTCCGTTCCTCGTGCTTCAGTTTCGCAGTCTGTTCATTGAAATAATACACTGCTTTCCCATTCAACTCGCCAAAGTGCTCAAACACAGATACATTTTCCCAACTATGATCCAAAGACCAATATTTCGAAATATCAAAGAACAAAGAAAATTTACAGCTCAGGAACAGGCCCTTCGGCCCTCCAAACCTGAGCCAATCCAAATGTACTGTCTAAACTTGTTGCCCAATTCCTAAGTATCTGCATCACTCTGCTCCCCACGCATCATAAAATAATCTACTGTGCCTGCCTCTGCCACCTCTGCTGGCAACGTGTTCCAGACACCCACCATCCACCACCCAATGAAGCAATTGCCATGTGTATCCCCCTTAAACTTTTCAACTCTCACCTTGAAAGCGTGACCTCTCGTCATTGAATCCTTCACCCTGGGTAAAAGATTATCTCCATCTATCCTGTCGATATCCTTCATGATTTTGTAAACCTCAATCAGGACCCCTTCAATCTCCTTTCTTCTACTGAAAACAAACCTAACTTACTCAACCTCTCTTCACAGCTAACACCTTCCATATCGGGCAACATCCATTTAACCCTTCTCTGCAAGTAGACAGTCAGAGACTTTTTCCCTGGGTACAACAGAGTGTTTCAAGGAGACATAAATTTAAGGTGAAGGGTGGAAGGTATAGGGGGGATGTCAGGAGTAGGTTCTTTACCCAGAGAGTGGTGGGGGCATGGAATGCACTGTCTGTGGGAGTGGCAGAGTCAGAATCATTGGTGACCTTTAAGCAGCAATTGGATAGCGACATGGGTGGGTGCTTAAGCTAGGACAAATATTCGGCACAACATCGTGGGCCGAAGGGCCTGTTCTGTGCTGTATTGTTCTATGTTCTATGTTCTAAGCCTAAAATGGTAGTGTTCCTGCCTCTGATTTTAAGACCCACCTGTATTACAAATTGGAAATCGCATGTTATCGGCAGTTTAATTAATTGATCGGAGTTAAGCATGATTTGTTGTTATTTCTCATGTATACTTGACTACTTTGTTCACTACTGCTCTTGTCGAAGAGACTCCTCTCAGTTAAGAATATATTTACCGCACTGTTGGACTGCAGCTTTGCATTCAAGGTAATGAATGCAAGAAGGAGTTAAATATGGTTCTTAGGGAAGGAGTTAAATATAGTTCTTAGGGAAGAAAGTGGGAACAGGATAATGAGCCATAATTATATTGAATGGTGGGGCAGCTTCAAAGGGCTGAATAGCCTGTACTTGCTCCTATTTTCCATGTTTCTCTGTTGGTGACATTGTGAATACACTGGAGCATCGCAAGCAGTTCCCAACACAATTCACTCTCCAGATTAACAATCTGTGGAAATGAGTTAGAACCAAAGCGATCAACACTCAAATTCAGTTCCCTGCATAATAATAAATAGAATTCTAAACGTATTGGAAATCTTTTCTTGAGCAATAACTTCATCAAGCAATGTCTGAAATACATGGAATGAAAAAGTGCCTGATCAATTGAATTGATCCACAAAGCTTTACCTGATACAAAACAAATTGGTTTTGATGCATATTTTTCTAACATTGAAAAGGTGTTAATTCAGTCCTCAATTAATTATCTATGTTGCTATTAGTTCCATTTCATGGGTTTACTGCCTGTAATGATGGAACATCAAAGCTCTTGCAATCTTTTGGTCATAGTTAATGTTCACAATACTGAATATAACATATAAAATGCCACAATGCTTTTTCAGTAATTATGTTTTCTAAGGTGACACTGAGTTTAGCAAACCATTGACCTGCTAATCTAACCTGCGCCAGGACTGTTGTATGTGTAGATCTTTGATTGTCCTTAACACGTTTAAAGTAGGGCAGGGGAAGGTGGTAGGGATAGAAAGTAGGGTAGAGGGGAAATAGAATGGAAATAGAAGTGTAGAAGTTTATGAAACATTTGGACAAAATAGACAAAGACAAGTTCTTCCCACTAGCTGAATTTAGAAGCACAATGGGAAACAGATTTAAGGTTTTAGCTAAGGGATGGAGGCTAAATACAAGGAAGAAGCTATTTACACGGCGAGTCATAATGACCTGAAATTCGCTTGTGGAAGCAGTTCAATGCTTTTGAAAATAAATGAATCGGTGCTTAGCAGAAATAATCGTGCAGGTATCTCACATAGGGAATGGAACAAACTGGACTGTTTCATAGAGAGCTGGCATTCACTCAATGGGTCTAATGGCCTCATTCTGTGTCATAATGATTCTCTGTGGGAGAGAATTGTATCCCAAATCCAAAGCTCTTTAAAGTGGATCTGATTGGCCATTAAAGCGGGCCCAACATTGGACATAATAATAAAAGCAAATTACTGCGGATGCTGGAATCTGAAACCAAAACAGAAAATACTGAAAAATCTCAGCAGGTCAAAGCTTTGACAAAGGTTCAGTTAGACTCGAAACATCAGCTCTTTTCTCTCCTTGCTGCCAGACCTGCTGAAATTTTCCAGCATTTTCTCTTTTGGACACAATAATGCTCTGCTTAGTCAAAATTTCATCTCATACTTACTGTTCAAATGCATACATCAATACGCAAAATACCAGATAATAGTTAATATCTGTGATAATTAATAACAGAAGTCAATGCCTTTATCCTAAATGGCCTAACCAGTGTCCCCTTGTTCTAGACCCACCCCAGCTATGGAAAACATTCTCCCTACACCTAGTTTGTTAGAATTGTAGTCTTTTCAATCAGATCCCCTCTCATTATTCTAAACTTTTGTGACTACAAGTCCAATCCCTCCTCATATGACAATCCCATCAAATTCAGCAGAGCAAGCTTAGAAAAAACATGTAAAAATGAAGACTTGTTTCATTGGGCTGTCAGAAACCCAAATTTGATTCAACAAAAATAAAAGAAGAAAACTGCAGACTCAGAAGCTCCTTTTCTATTCAGTCTAATGATCAGAATCACCTTCAATTCAAAATGGAGAAAGTGAGGTCTGCAGATGCTGGAGATCAGAGCTGAAAATGTGTTGCTGGAAAAGCGCAGCAGGTCAGGCAGCATCCAGGGATTCTCCTGTTCCCTGGATGCTGCCTGACCTGCTGCGCTTTTCCAGCAACACATTTTCAGCTTCAATTCAAAATGGCAAAGCAGCTTTAATTCTGATTAAAACAAATCAAGCAGTAGACTTGAGGCCAGTTCCTAAAGTCTGAGTGAATTTGTAATACCTGTCTTGTGTTATGGACCAGGCCAGACCCCCTCAAAACACTCAAGAAAGTATCCCGGACTGTAGCTTTGCTAGTTGTTTTAAGTAGGTGTTCAGTGGATATTCCAGAAGTGATGCAGCTGGCCCAACCACTTTGTTTCAAACAAAACAGAATTTATTTGCAAGATTACCAAACAAAAGAGAACAGACTACAGAATAACTTAATCTATCTGAAAACACAACAGAATATCCCAACTTAATGATGCTGTTCCAAATTCTTGCCCCATAAACACCTCTTGGCAAAAAAGGTAAAATCAAACGCAAGTCTTACAGGACAGAGAGAAAGAGAGAGAGATGGAAGAGGGATTCAGCGTGGAACTCCTTCTCCCATGAAGTTGTTTCTTGGATCAGCAGCCTCAAAACTGATTGTTTTCAGTCAACAGCCAGACTGCGGAAACTAAACCAAACCAGAGAAAAGCTGAGCTGGGAGAACTGGTCACTGCCCTTTCATTTTACACGTGTTTTTTATATTTGAAAGCCCATATACTGAGGTAGTACATGCTAGCTGTAATCAAACAGACCCTAAGATGCTTTAAATCTAGACCGTTTGGAATCACTGCATTTATGACCACTCTGGAAAAAAAAGGTCAAGGACAGCATAACCTTATTAAAGAGTAGCATCATCAGACCTGCATATGAGATTCCATATATAAATCTGGAATTCAGAAATTCTGTCATACTAAGCAGTAAAATGTAAGTTCTTTTGAATTTCTTCTCATAAGGCACACCAGACTTAGCTCATCAGGCCAATCATCTAGTTTAAAAGTAGCAACTCCAGCAGCATCTGAGTATGGTCATTCAGATATGTATTGTACAGACAGTGTTTGTGAGAAAACTGTGAGTGAAATCTAATGAGCTGCTGAAGGGATGTCAAAAAGTACCCAAGCAACACATCTCTTCTGATGAAATATTTTTGCAGCCTGTTCATTTCCATGAAGAAATTGTGACTCATCACTGAGACTGGTACTATGTTGATATTGTTACAATGAGCCATCAAAGATGCACAGTGTACCTTCAGTAAATGTGACTGTGTAGAATGTTAAAATGTTGAAAGGTCGGGAATTTGATTTCTGAAAAGCTGTGACATCTTACTAAGTAACATGCCCTTTCTTCAGTCTGTTACATCATTTCACTATTTCACTAATTGGCATGAGATATAGAGTGACTTCACATAACTACAATGTATCATAGCAATACAAGAGACTAATCGCTATTTCTGCCATTAAATCTTGGTGAGATAATTGATGCTGTTTCTGACTGACAGAACCACTGGTATTTTTTTCTAACACAAATTCTAAACCACAATGGTCATAGGCAGGAACCACAACTTGTCTACAAGAGGGTGTCGGAGCAGTAATTTACTGATGTCAATTATTTGACCTGTCTCCATCCCACTGGCCAAATGGTGAATTATTCTATTCATCAATAACAAGGCTTCAGACAAATAGTGAGTGACTCATTTCATAGTTAGAATTTATTGAGTGATTTTTATATACTTACAACAATATCCCCATTACGTTCATTCATTGCTAATTTATGGAAGTAACAATAAATAACACATGCAATGGTAGTAACAAAAAACTCAAAGATGAGGCAATTCTTTTTTATTGCACCTTATTCTTTGTGCATTTCATATTATCACATCTGAAGATTTATTTGCCGTACGTAATTAATTTCAATCTGTTTTGTGTGTTCCTGTATTTTGGCACCTGGATTATAGTGACATACTTCCCTAAATTATTGGGAAATGAAGAGCAAATAAAGAGTTTTATTTTGTGTTCAGTTTCTCCATCCAGATCTATTCCAAATGAACCACAAGAATAAAATAAAAATGTCAAATAAGTCCTGTCAAAGCTGCTTCTTTCAATAGTCATATCACAAACAGGCCAGCAACAGCTGGATGGTACTCCCTGATAGATATCAGGGCTGACCCTGCTGCTAGGGTGTGTCTCACCAGCAGGTGCCCTGTCACTCTGGATATATCTTCGATCATCCTGCCATAGGGCCTGCTGCCCCTGTCATCTACCTGATGTGACATGGTGAATATTCCCCATTTCCATTAACCAACTCAGTCCTGTAGTCTGAGCCTTCTGCAGGGGCGACAATTACTTCTGTTCTTCTGGAGACCGAACTATGGTCTCGGTTTAATGTGGGCTCCACAATAGGCACACCTAATGTTCTAAATTCATATCAATGGCAGCACTTCCTTGTAATCTCTAGCCTTTGACTGAGTAGGAAGAGGATCCAATTTTATCTGCCCAGGACAAAACATAAAATTAATATTGCCACAAGCAACCATGACCCAGATCTCTACTCTGATTGACAATTGCTCAATCCATATTGTGTTCTGGGTCTTAACCACTGGCAGCGTTGGCTGGGATAGTGTGCTGCCACCATTCCTCCATCCTATGCTGAGTCTAAAGGATTGTAAATTATCAGCTGTAGAGAGTAAAGCAACAAAAGAGTCCGAACAAGAGGAGGAACATGTCTTACATGACAAGGTGAAATTTATCGCATGAAAGTAACAAGCACAATTAACATTGACCTGGCAGGCATAATTGTAACTATCAAAAGATCAAAATGGCACATCTGTCTTCATTGGCAGTTCATATAAGACTGCATGATTCTACACTGAAAGATTGTGTAGCATCGTTAGGTTCATTAAAATTAATGCAATTTCAACATTAACTCTTTTGGAACAACTATCTTTCTCAGCAATGAACAGTAAAATCATCACACTAACCAAACCAAATTGGACAGAACTGTAACAGTCAATTGGCTGTACACAATGTAGTTGATCTTGACTTTGTGCTGTAATGTCAGATGAAAAAGAGAAAGGTTGATGGGTAAGATGAGAGAGAGAGAGAGAGACTGAGTCAGACACAGACAAACATAAAGAGAGATTGACAGATAGACAGAGAGAGAGAGACACACACACACAGAGAAATAGAAAGAGAGAGAGAGTCAGAGATAGACAGAGAGCAGGTGAAATGGTGATGTGTTAGCTAATGAGCACAATGTAATGCAAAAGCATTTCTTGAAAAAAAAAGAAACTGCTAGAAAAACTCAGTAGGTCTGGCAGCACCTGCGGGGAGGAAGCAGAGCTAATGTTTTGGGTCCAGTGACCCTTTTTCAGAGCAGTTCCAAAGAATGTCACTGGATCCAAAACTTTAAAGCTGCTTTCTCTCCACATTTCTGATTTTGCTTCAGATTTCTAGCATCCACAGTTCATTCATCTTTTCTTAAGGGATTCCTTACGTTGGTCATTGGAAATTCATTTTTTTTTTTACAATGTTGCTGATCTCTATGGGAATTGTAATAATGCATTCTATTGTCTGATAGCTCAATGGGGTATTCACCCAATTTCTTTGTCGTAAAACTGCAAAATGAATCATTCTGTATTCCTGACCTGCCAAGGCTGACCTCGCATTTTGACAGTTGTCGGCCTTCCAGAGGCCTGGAAAATTTGGCGAACTGTAGCGAAACCTGCAGAATAGTTTCAAACCACTGCTTCCAGCCCTATTAGCATATTGTACATGCTGACTTGCCTCCTGGGAATGCAATGGCTGCCAACTGTAGGTTCTGACAGAGAAAAGCAAGAAATCAGTGAATTGGAGTGAGCTATCCAACATACTTCCATTTGTCAGCAACTTAACACATCCTCCACCTGAACACAATCCCTCCCACTCACTTGTATTAAAATGCCTCACCTTGTTTTGCTATCTTTCAGTTTTTTCTCAATTAAAACAATAAATAATGGCATGATTAATGAAGCTAATGAACAGGAACTTGCAGAGAATGATGGGAACAGAAACAATGAAACATTTCTGTTGGATACTGGATGGGCAGCTTTTATTCATTCATGGGGAAAGGGGGAGGGGGCAGCATTTATTCTCCATCCATAGCTGCCATTGACAGCTTGGTTGTGAACTATCTTCTTGAACCTCTGTAGCTTATTTAATCATACAATTATAGCATTCCTAAAGTGTAGAAGGAGGCCATTCAGACCATCCAGTTCACACTGACCCTCTGAAAAGCAAACACAACCCATCCCTGTAACCCTGTGTTTAGAATGGCTAACCCACCTGGCCTGCACATCACAGGACACTATGGGAAATTTAGCATCATCAATCTGCTTAACCTGCGCATCTTTGGAGTGTGGGAGGAAACCAGAGCACCTGGAGGAAACCCACACAGATGCAGGAAGAATGTGAAAACTGCACACTGACAGTCATCCAAGGGTGGAATAGAACACAAGTCCCTGGCACTGTGAGACAGCAGTGCTAACCACTGAGCCACCATGCTGCCCTATTTTGTTCAGGTAGACACACAAGCTGTTAAGGGATTTCCAGAATATTAACCCAGTGACACTGAAGTAAGGTCAATATATTTCCAAACTGTGATGATAAAGTGGCTTAGAGGAGAAACAGTGGCATGGTGGTGTTCCTATGTATCCGCTGCCCTTGTTGCTTTCAATGACAGTGATTCGAGGTTTGGAAGGTTCTGTCTGAAGAGCCTTCTGCAGTTCATCTCGTAGACAGTACACACTGCTGCTGCTGACTATTGGTGGTGGAGGGAGTGGATGTGGTGACAATCTGAATCATAGTAAGCTTCTTGAGTGTTGTTGGAACTGCACTCATCCAGGGAGTTGGGGAGTATACCATCACACTCCTGACTTGTGGACAAGCTTTGAGGATTCATGGAATGAGTTTCTTGCTGCAGTAGTCCTGGACTCAATACTTATAAAGCTAAGCCAGTTCAGCTTCTGCTTAATGGTGACCCCTGAGAATTTTGATAAGGTTATTGGAATAGAGCAGGGGAATGGGACTGAAATTGATGGGTTAAGCATCCTCCTTTTGAGCAATAATGACTTGATTAAGTTAAATCATTACCCAGGATTTAGAATAGATTTTTTTTTTATTTTCTAAACTTCTACTGGGTACTTTGGCAGATTCTTCAAAGATTTGACAGGGTTGATGCAGAAAGGTCATTTCCCCTTGAGGGAAGTCTACATCCAGAAGGCATACTCTTAGAATATACAGGGATACATGAACATTATCAAAGGGATGTAATACTGTCAGTGGTGCTGTCCAAGGTAGAAACGTTAAGTTGATCCAAGGCTTGAGTAAAGTCCAACCTACTCAACTTCTCCTCATAAAAAAGTCACTCCATAACTGGTATCAGCTTAGGTGAACCTTCTCAAGAACGGCCTCCAGTACCAGTATGGCTTTGTTAGATAAGGGGCCCATTACTTTAAGTATTTCAGCTGTGGTCTGACTAGTGCTGAACATAGATTTAGCCAAACCTTCCTAATTTTATGATTAGATTAGATTACTTACAGTGTGGAAACAGGCCCTTCGGCCCAACAAGTCCACATCGACCCTCCGAAGAGCAACCCACCCAGACCCATTCCCCTACATTTGCCCCTTCACCTAATACTACAGGCAATTTAGCATGGCCAATTCACCTAACCTGCACATTTTTGGACTATGGGAGGAAACCCACGCAGACACGGGGAGAATGTGCAAACTCCACACAGACAGTTGCCTGAGGCGGGAATTGAACCCGGCTCTCTGGCGTTGTGAGGCAACAGTGCTAACCACTGTGCCACCATGCCACCCATTCACTTTGAAGTAAAGGGCAACATTCCATTTGCCTTCCCTATTACCTGCAGAATGTGGATGCCACCCTTTTTGTGATTTATAGATGAGGACTTCCAAATCTCTCTGTTCTGTTAATTTAAGTAATATTCAATTCCTCTACTATTCCTGCCAATAGCCATAACCTCACATTTCCCATATTATCTGCCAAATTTTATCTACTCACTGAACTGCCTATATTCCTTTGCTGACCCCGTGTCATCCTCACTACTTACACTCCCACTGCCTTTTGTGACATTCACAAACTTGGCTTTAGTATATTTACTTTGCTCATCTAAGCCGTTAATATAATGTGAATAACTGTGGCCCCACACTAATTTCTGTGGCACATCACAGCTCAAAAGTTATCATCTTTAATGGACCAATGCTCTATCCATGCTAATACACCACCTCCAACATCATGAAACCTTGTCTTGTTAAGTAATCTAATACGCGTACCTTAACATACATCTTCTGAAAACCTAAATATATTACATCATCTGCTTCCCATTTATCTGTCTTGTTTGTTACCTCATCAAAGAATTTACTTAGAATTGTTCAAATCATTCAACATTAAATAGTTACGGCACCTCTGCAGAACCCTCTGGATATCAGTCACATCCTACCCATTAGGACATCTCTTTATCACTCTTAATCTGAATCTCCTGCAATTTTCATTCTATCTATGAAACTGACCAATGATTAGCCCTTAAATTTATGAACAATAAACTTAGCTGATAACCACTTAAAGAATATTTATCCACTGTCTTCTGGAAGTCCATACAAATAATATCCATTTGCAAAACCGCATGTCACGAACAGCGACCTCTTCAAAAAATTCAATTAGATCTATAACCTCGCTCTTATAAAATCTATCTTGGTGATCTCTGATAAACTGCATATTTTTTCAATGTATTCAGTTGCCCTACCCTTAATTATGGATCAGTAATTTCCCCGTGACAGGTTTGCAAAGTATCTGATTCCCCACTCTTACGTTGCTTAAAACTCGAGTGTATACACAATTTTCCAATTGGAATAGTTTGCTTCTGAAAATAGGGAACTTTAGAAATTCAGAGTTAGGAACTTTGCAATGTTGTCAACTATTTTAAGGTTTTAAACAAAGTAAAGCAAATTGGTCCAAGAGATGTCTCATTGTTTATTCCCATTTTTCATTTCTGTTACTTCACTTACATTGATTTTGGTGAGTCACCAACCCTATTTTAATATTACTTTGATTGGGATGTCGAGCATATTTTTGCAAAAGTGTTATTCATGTCTATCATTTTGTTATTCTCATTTCAAGTATTGCCATCGTCAATACTTACAGCATTCAATTTATACTGAATCATCTTTTAAAAGTAATGCAATGGTGAAAATGTTTATTTTGACATCCCTTGCGCACTCCTTCTTTACTCCATTTTATAGATCTTACAATCTGTTTGGTGACACTTCGTTTTCATTTGTATCTCCTCCGTGTGCAAGGGTCTTTATTCATTTATTTTTTTGCATTCTTGTATGCTTTTCCTCTTGTCACTGCTTACCTCTTTCGGTGTGCATGACTCTCCTTTTCTCAAAAATTCAATTTGTCACTCGGGGCACACATGGGTTGTGTTTCATATTGAATTATTTTTGCTACCTCCCACTAAATTTTTGAAATCGTTGAATCTATTAATCAACTTTCTCAGTTTACTTTGCACAGTCACCTTCTTATCCATTAAGTGAAGCTTACCTGAATCTTTGTAACTGTTTTGGGCTTAGCACTTCCAAACCTTCTGTTCAATCCAATGACATTATGGTCACTATTGGATTTATTTTCATGCATCGTTAGTATCATAGCACCCTCTTGTGGCCATTTCTTCTGCATATCCCAGAATAAAAAGTTCAGTTGTCATTTGACTTGTTTTGTGCTATCCCATGTGTTATGCTTGTCCTGCAAAAGTATCTCAGTTGGCAGCAAGCTAAAATTGTGGATGTTTGTGTGAAAAAAGTTTGGATTGGAGCAGCTTCCAGCAAACCACTCGAGGAGTTGAGAAGTTTTTGTTTGCACTTATTAGAACAGTTGAAGAGAATATTTGAGTTGCTCCCATATCGTGATGGTGCCAAAACCAAATGCTGGTATAAGGACACTTTAGGGTTAGAAAGTAACTATAAATCAAGAATATAATCTGTCCAATAATTTGCCAAGTTGTGCAAAAGTAAATTTGAAGACAGTGTATTTCATACAGTGCTGTATATTAATATATGCAAAAACATCATCATTTGCATGTGATGTATTTCTATAAGGAGCAGGTGTTGTGATCTATCATGTTTTAGATAATAATGTGGATAGACTAGTGTGCAGATAGAATGTGAAGCATTATCTTTGATTTTTGGAGGAAATTTTCTTTAAAAAAAACGTACATGGACGTAGTGAAACTATAAAAACTGATCATAAGCTGCTGAAAGCTATTTTGAATCCAAGGTCCCAAATATCAATTTCAGCTTCAGCCTGAATACTGAGATGGGCTCAGATTGTCTGCCTATTAAGTATGATATTAGTACAAATGATTGAAGGACCATTGTCATGCTAATGAAATATCTAGATAACCATCCTCTCAGATGTAGAGCTCAACAGGGAAGATATATCTTCCTTTTCACATATAGATGAGCTGCCAGTTACAGGAGATAAAATTCATGGAGGAACTCATAGCGGCCTGTGATGTATGATTACTTCACAAATGGGTGGCCAACACAGACAATACATTGAGAAATCAGGCTTTACATTTTGCTTAAGAATCACTTGTCAATTGATGAGATATTTATTATGTAGGCATCCAGACTTGACAATCCTAAAAGATGTAGCTCACCCTTTCAATGCAATCTTCATGGTGAATTCTTTGGAATTAATTTCACAAAGAGTTGATCAAGTGACTATCTTTGAAGGCCAGAGTTGAATAAGTACATGGAAGACACAGTCAAATATAGTCTACAATGATTTGGACTGAAATCAGCCCACCATTAGTACCTTTGCAAACATGGAAATGACCAGATAGTTTATGATACAAGATGTACATCGAATTTAAATGGCAGGAGTTTTTCATTGTGACAGATGGGATGAGCAGTTTCTGGTGAGTTGAGACAAAAGCTACAAAAACTCTAGATATTTGCTGCTTATGGGTCCCCAGAGGAAATTGTGTCTGACAATCGACTTCAGTTTTGTAGAGAAGAGTCTTCAAATTTCATAACGATGAACAGGTTCCATTTATTGGAGTACCACTATATGATCCTGCTTCAATGGAGCAGCAGGGCACACGCTGAAAAATGTTAAGCATGCTATTGTTGAAGGAAATGTTAAATCCAAATGGGAACAAACATCTATTATCAATGAATCACAAACTGGTGATTTTTTTTTTGTTTATATTTTGCAACACATTTCACACAACTATTGGTAGATATGCAGCCAAACTGTTTCTTGGAAAACAGCCTGGAATAAGGCTTTCATTGCTAAAGCCACATTTAGCACGCAGCCAGTAGAAGAAATAAATCAATCCATGCAGAAAGGAAGTCTGAAGTTGAACCAAAAGAGCATTACCATAAGTTATACACAATTTTCACTGTTGTGTTGTATAATCATTAAGGATGGAGGAATGTAATAAAACTTTCTTGAGATTGTTTATCTGTATATGCAAAATTAAAGTAGTTTTATTCCTTAAGGATTTCCTTACATTCCCTTATCCTACACTCAAAATTCAACTTTGAAATGGAGTAGTCTTAGAGACATAGAGATGTACAGCATGGAAACAGACCCTTCAGTCCAAGTTATCCATGCCGACCAGATATCCCAATCCAATCTAGTCCCACCTGCTAGCACCCGGCCCATATCCCTACAAACCCTTCCTATTCATATCCAAATGCTTCTTAAATGTTGCAATTGTACCCACCTTCACCACTTCCTCTGGCAGCTCTTTCCATACACGCATCACCCTCTGCATAAAAATGTTTCCCCTTAGGTCTCTTCTATATCTTTCCCATCTCTAAACCAATGCCCTCTAACTCTAGACTCCCTGACCCCAGGGAAAAGACTTTGTCTATTTATCCTATCCTTCCCCCTCATAATTTTGTAAACCTCTGCAAGGTCACCCCTCAGCCTCTGACGCTCCAGGGAAAACAGCCCCAGCCTGTTCAGCCTCTCCCTATAGCTCAAATCCTCCAACCCTGGCAACATCCTGTAGATCTTTTCGGAACCTTTTCAAGTTTCACAACATCTTTCCGATAGGAAGGAGACCAGAATTGCATGCAATATTCCAAAAGTAGCTTAACTAATGTCCTGTACAGCTGCAACGTGACCTCCCAACCCCTGTACTCAATACTCTGACCAATAAAGGAAAGCATATCAAAAACGTTCTTCACTATCCTACCTACCTGCGACTCCACTTTTGGAGCTATGGACCTATACTCCAAGGTCTCTTTGTTCAGCAACACTCCCTGGGACCTTACCATTAAGTGTATAAGTCCTGCTAAGATTTGCTTTCCCAAAATGCAGCACCTCGCATTTATCTGAATTAAACTCCATCTGCCACTTCTCAACCCATTTGCCTACCTGCTCAAGATCCCGTTGTAATCTGAAGTAAGCTTCTTCGCTGTCCACTACACCTCCAATTTTGGTGTCATCTGCAAACTTACTAACTATACCTCTTCTGCTCACATGCAACCAATTCACTTTTCATTCAGAAACCTGCCCAGGAGTTTTTGTTTAAGACTATCCACCACCAGTGACCATATTCAGTGGTCAATATATGAATTGAGATTCTTATAAATCCACGAGCTACAAGACTCGCCTTATCAACAAACTCATAACTTGGACCCTAGCTATTTTCTCACCATGAAAACTTTTATGCCAATGTAGAATATATCAAAACTATCCTGCACAATAATGGCTGCTGTGATCAAATCACCATTCTCCACATACTTCATTCAAACTCACGGTAGGGGCTATTTCTGACCCTCAAAAGGAGCCCACTCTCCAAGAGTTTCCCCGGGAAAGGGAAAGTGTTTGGAAAAAAATAACTGAGCAACAACCGAAGCTAGCTATCTCACGCTGCTGCAGTAAACACATGAGTAGTATTCTCCACTAGCAGGATCCTGTCACCAAGCCAAGAAGCCACGGTGTCTAGCATACAAATGAGTAATGTAGCATATGAATTTCTCTGCAAGTGTATTGCCAGGTATCTAGGCCATACACTTCAACAACTATGGGACTGTATCAAACAACACATCTCTTTGACAGACCACAGCAAGCAGCATGTCAACTATCTACAACCAGCTTGGGGTTTCAAAACCTAGAGCATATCGTTCAGCGTTAGATGTTATTCTGCTATGGGACAGCATTTACTAAAATTCCTGACTGCACTAAGATAACCATTCAGACTCACAATGTGAATCAGTTGCAAATATTTGAAGCAACGTTTTCTTCTTACAAATGACTCCGTTCTTTGCAGCAGAAAGGATTATAAACTACGTATTTCTAGGGAAGGTATACAATGGAGCTCCCTTGGTCTATATATTTCAGCTTTTCTGGGCTTACGTTAACAACTTAAACTTGGAAGTGCAAGCATTAATTTCAAAATTGATTGATGATATAAAACTAGGAGATATTGTGAACTGTAGGAGGATAATGACAGGTTTCACCAAGACATAGAGAGGCTTGATGGAATGAGCCGACATATGAAAGGTGAAATTTAATATAGAAAAATATGAAATTACATATTTTTGCATTACTGTCATGTCTGGTGGGGGGAAAATCAATAAGGGGAAGAGAGAATCACAGCATCACATTACCATTACTGTGCAAAAGGAGACCATTCGGTCAATTGTGTCTGCATTGAATTGTCAAACAAGCATATCTCCTCCTTTTCTCACAATACATATGATTTATATTCAAATAACTATCCAATGGCTTCTTGAATGCAAAAATTGAACCTGCCTCCACTACATTTTTCAGGAAGTACATCCCATACCCTGACTATTCATTAAGTGAGCAAGGCTTTTCTCTCAACACCCTAGCTTCTTTTGAACACCATTTTAAATCTATGCATTTTAGCTCGTTTGTTTTACCACTACCACTCTACTCAGCCTGCTCATGGTTTTGAAAATTTCTGCCAGATCTCATCTTGGCCTTCTTCTCTTCAAAGAGAACAGACCCAATGTCTTCAATCAACCACATTGCTGAAGTTTCTCATTCTTGTAAGTTTCTTCTGCATCAAAGGGAATAATGACATAAGGACGAAGAGATTGGGTGGACTATACGTTATTAAGGGTTTATTTCATAAGTGGTCCTTTAGTGTGAAATATGGTAAAATGCTCGTGTATATACATCGACATGTCGCTGATTTCAGGACAAGAGGAGAAGAGAGAGTTTTAATATAGGACAAATGGACACCATAGCAATGAAAACAGAAAATGTTGGCAAAACACAACAGGTCTGGCAGCATCTGAGGAGAGAAACATTGTGGTTTGACAAGAGTCACCATCAACCTGAAAGCTCAGTTATCCTTTATGATACCACTCTCCCAAGTAAATCTAACCCAGGGAGGATATTTAATCAGCAGGATGTTGGCTAGCCTGCCCCTTTACTAATTGAGGTAGTTAAGAGGCAAATAATGCCCACTGAAGGGCTTCATTCTATTGCTATATAGAAATCCAGCAGCAGACAGAGAGACCAATTGCTACACAGGGGCGTAAGAAGCAAGCCTGCATAAGTTTGCCTATTGTCTCTTGAGTTGTGGGGGGGGGGGGGCAGGGAGTTGCTGTGGTGTGAATTATGGACAGACACTCAACAACTGACAATGGACCTGGCGCCAGGAAGGAGTGAGGCAGGGGGCAATGCTCAAAACCAACTGTGTTCGTTTGTTGCCCCCTCCAGCCCTTTCACCCATGGCCCCTATTCCATGACACTCCTACTGCTATCTCTTATCACTACTTTGGCCTCACTCCGGTGGTGGGTCTCCACTAGCTGTTGTTTGAGCAGCTGGTACTGTCAGTAGCTGTCAGCAGCTGGGACTTTGCCCCCATATTCCCGACCTGTTGAGGTGTTCCTATTAAAGACTCGCCATAGCTTGTTAATTTTGTCTGATTGCCTTGTGTTTGGGTGGATCTCTCACGCAGCATGCAGAGCATGTCTCTGACTGGCTCTCCAGTCAGTGAGTGAGACAACCACTTGTTGCAGGAGCTTTCCCGCTAACTCCAGCAAGCTCAGAACATTTCAGCCTTTTCTGTTTTTATTTCAGATTTACAGCACCTTCAGTGTTTTTCTTTTGTATCAGAGAGGTTTGCTGTTCACTAGTCCCATCTGAAAAATTTCAAAAAGGGGTTCAAAGGGAAGGAAGAGAGAATCACATTATCACAGAATCATTACCGTGCTGAAGGATGGTTCAGCATTCCTCCATTGAATTGTCAAACAAGCGTCTCCTATTTGTATCCCCATACACTTGCACATGATTTCTCTTCAAACAACCATCCAATGCCCTATTGAATGCCTCAGTTGAACCTGCGTCGGCAGTATGGTGCTGGAAAAGCACAGCAAGTCAGGCAGCATCCGAGGAACAGGAGAATCGATGTTTCGGGCAAAAGCCCTTCATCAGGAATGAGCGTTTGCCCAATACGTCAATTTTCCTGCCCCTCGGATGCTGCCTGACCTGCTGTGCTTTTCCAGCACCACACTCTTGACTCGGATCTCCAGCATCTGCAGTCCTCACTTTTTCCCTCAGTTAAACCCGCCTCCACAACATTTCCAGGCTGTGTATTCCATACCCTGACTACTCGTTGAATGAGAGAAGATTTTCTTTCTCATCATCCTAACTTCTTTTGAACATCATTTTAGGTCTATAAATTCTATATCTTGTTCCTTTTACTACTATCTCTGTATCCAGCCTGCTCATGGCTTTGAAAAGTTCTCACAGATCTCCTCTTGGCCTTCTTCTCTTCAAGGAGAACAGTCCCAACGTCTTCCATCAACCACATTGCTGAAGTTTCTCATTGCTGGACCCATTCTTGAAAGTTCCTTCTGAATTCTCTCCAAGGCATTTACATCTTTCAGATAATGCATTGCCCACAACTGGATACAATCTTCCAGCTGAGGTTTAATAAACGTCTCGCACAAGTTCAATAGTATATTCCTGCTCTTGTACTCTATAGGACATTTCCACTTGCTCGCAGAGTTTCCTCCATTCTTTTCAGAGACAGTAACTGCTTGAACAGAACAGACCAATTGTCCTCCAGCACCTACTCCTTGCCAACAAAATGGCAATAATTCATATCCAATGCAACAGCAGACTAAAAGGTTTGGTTTTGGTTTACAGGAAAATTACTATCAGGAAATAGCAATATTCTGGAGAAAGGAAGAGAGGCAATGGTTGTTAACATGCATGCTCACGGTTTTAGAATAAATCTGTCAGATCCATTTTTTTTTCCTTTTGGCAACAATGGTGCAAAATTATTAACGATTTGTGAACTTGTTACCTGGTGAATTTCTTTTCAATATATGAATTCAGTATCATATGAAATTATTCTCCAAACAGGTTAGTGAAAAATAGGCTGGAGAGAAAGCAATGAATAAAAGACAGGATTGTTTTTATTGCAAAGTTTATTTGTAACTCAGCAGACCTGAAAATGGTGTTGGCTTATTGTTAATGAATTCATAATTGTGTCTATTTCATCAATGCTGCACTTTCAGCTGCTTTTCAATTAAGTGGCAGCAAAGGAAGAACACAATCTATGCTTTATGAAAGATTCAGTTTGGCAATAGGTAAGTGAAGGAACAGTGTAATGAATTCAAAGTGAAAAGCTGTGGAAGAAGATTTAACACAGTACGTGTAACAACTTGAACAAATGTACTGATGTCACTGATTAATGCATTGTCGCATGTCTCACGTGGCTTTATGTTCATGCCACCACGTTGTTCTGTAAAAGCACAAATTCTGTGGTAAATCTTTATAGGTTCAAGTTGATAGACATTAGTGTTCAAAAATAAAAACAGCCCCTTTCTCATCTCATTCCATTGTTACTACTGAGCATTCCTGGTTTAGAATTGATTTAACTCAGTCCTCCAATCACATCCACCTAGAAGTTTAAAGTCATTGTTCAACATTCTAGTGAGAAGGCTTTTTTTGAAACACCATTCTTGCATTCTGAGAGGTGACAATGACAGAGAAGAACCAACTAATGAATTCCCTGGATTCGGGGTTAAGTGACTGTCACTGAATAGTGCTTAATAACTGATACCACTTCAGAATCTGCACTTCTTACATGAACAGTAGATTAATATGGGCAGCAGGTAAATGATCAGACCAGTACAAACTAGTTATTTTGGACAGTATATCGATCACCGTACTGTGGATTTAAAAGAGAAGTTTCTGTCTGTAATCTTTCTAAATGGTCAGTTCCAATTGTGCTGAATGGAAGTGATGGCAGGAGAGGGACGACAGTGTCAACAGTGACGATCACCAACAATCTATCCATCTCGCTCCGACAGTCTAAAATACACAACAATGTCTCTTCTTCCTCAGGAGGCTAAGGAAATTCAGCATGTCCATAAGGATTCTCACCAATCTTTACAGATGTATCATAGAGAGCATTCTAATTGGATGCATCACAGCTTGGAAGGCAACTGTTCTGACCAGGACCGTGGCAAACTACAGAAGTTATAAACACAGAGCAGTCAATCATGTAACCAACCTTCCATCCATCGACCTTATCGACACTTCTCGCTGCCTTGGAAAGGCAGCCAACATCATCAAAGACTCCTCCCACTCTGGCATAACCTTTTCCAACCTCTTCCTTCAGGCAGAAGATATAAAAACTTAAACACATGTACCAACAGGTTCAAGAACAGCTTTTTTCCCGGCTAATATTAGGCTGCTGAATGGACTTCTCAAATTTCAAATCTAATGTTGATCTTGCTTCTTCTGCACCTTTGCAGCAGTAACTTTGCATTCTTCACTCTGTTCAATCAGTCTATGATCTCTATATGTTATGATCTGCCTGTACAGCAGGCAAAACAAAACTTTTCACTGTACTTAGGTACATGTCACAATAATAAATCAAATCAGTGACTCTATGACTTCTTTCTAATCATAAGACCTTTTGCCTCCAAGTGATCCATATCTCTCAACTCATGTATGATCTATATGGATGTTTTGGGCACTCCATGGATGGGTAATACAAGCTTACTGTATAATTTAGACAGAGTATTCCATTATTTGGTCGCATGTTACATCCTCCAAAGGTGCAGTATAAAATCACTTCCACAGACAAAATTAACAACATAAATATGCTCAATTGCATTCCAGGAAAGTCAGCATGAAATCAAATATTACTACAGTTCCTTAAATGGATATAAATTAAACATGTGTCTATGTTGAAATCTATGACTTAAAATGAAGGAACACAAGTAGGTTTTGGTTGTATTCATTATTCCATTAGGTTATTTTGTTCTTGGGTTTTACCCTCCACTCATCATCATAAAAAAACAGTTAAAGTCGATTAGACAAAATAATAGAAACATTCCTAATGCATTTGAGATTTCCTACAGCAGTTCATATAATGCTGATTTCATTCATTTCATCACAAGCACTCGTTCCATAACCAATGTTCATTTCAGATCTGCTCTCCTGGGTACACAGCATCAATGAATTTGTCCTTTGTATTCCAAAAATCTCCACAAATAGAGTAACAATGTTGTGTCCAGGTAAATGTACCCTGTCTAAATGCAAAATTGATATAAAGTGCACTACTATAGTGCCATACATGCAATGTGTATGATCTGTAGTCACAGTACATGTATTGAACATCACGTAACCCAAACACTGAATCCATTTGTAATGCATTAATCAGGATTTAAGTCAATCTCATGAACATTAGAACTTGGACAGCCAAGTGGCTGAACTTTGAGAACTGGAATGCAGTCTTTACACACTTACTAAGTTTTATTTGGAGACGTTTCGTGCCGTACAGAACAAATCTCTTTTTTGAATTGCTGAAATAGGTTTGATGACAGTGGTTTTCAAAAGAAAATTGGATTATTATCTGAAGGGGAAAAGCAAGGGGAGCAGCATGAGCTGTGTTGCTTTTGCAGATCGAAAACCTGGTCAGGATGGGGCAAACATCCTTGTATGTGTCATAATCATTCTGTATTTTGAGGTCAGACTCTATTTAAAATCTAGCACCTGAATCCAAATAACATCCAGTTGATTATCCAGCTAGCAAATGGAAAGGACTCTTCTGCCATTGTAGTAATGTTCCCACTCTGAGCTAGAAGGACTGGGTTCAATCTCTACTCGCTCTATAGATGTGTAATCACACCTCTGAACGAGGTGATTGGAAAACATCTATACAATTATCAAGGAGCTCTGATGATGGATTGATCCTGAGATTTGGACCAGGAAGAGAGTTTAATTCCCACCTGCTTCGGAAATGTGCATTTATATCTCTGAATAGGTTTATGAGAAAATATGTATGCAGTTAATAACAGATAGGTAAGAAGGTTTTAACACCCTCCAATGGGTGCTTAACTTATGCTAATAACAAATAAAACAATGGGGATGGATTTGTAAGTTGGATGCAAAGCAAGTTAGAGGTAGTTTTACACCATACTCTACAATGGAAATGAATATCAGGTATGATTTGGAGATGCTGGTGTTGGAACTGGGGTGTACAAAGTTAAAAATCACACAACACCAGGCTATAGTCCAACAGGTTTAATTGGAAGCACACTAGCTTTCGGAGCGACGCTCCTTCATCAGATGATTGTGGAGGGTGCGATCGTAATACAGAATTTATAGCAAAAATTTGCAGTGTGATGTAACTGAAATTATACATTGAAGAATTGATTGTCTGTTAAGCCTTTCATCTGTTAGAATACAGTGATAGTTTCACTGTTTATATTAGGTATAATAGTATAGAATGAGCCGCTATTCACTATCAACAGACTTGGCATAGATCTTTCTTTTTTCTCCAATGAGTTACATTACTACCATGTTTGTCAAAACTTTGATACAAGTCAGAATCTCCTTAGAACAGCCAATGCCCCAACATGGTGGATTAAGATCAAAGTCAATGACAAAAGAATATACTTACCTTGCTATTTCCTAAACTTCTTATGTTTAATCTGAGAAATACTGTAAAAGGCATTTTGTTCAAGCAAAATTCAGATTTTGGTGCCAACATCAATAAAAGTCAGATCTTCTCAGAACATCCAAATCAATAACTACATTAACAATATATTGTGCAGTTCAGAAGTGATTGAGGGAAATTCCCAAACTGGTTGCTGCTTTGTGCCATATCTATGAATATTAGCATCTGCCAGCTCGCTCTACAGCTGCTTTATAAAAGCTTACTGCAAGGACTCATCAATGAACAAGCCTATTGATGTCACAGTTACCACTGTCATCTTACTTTAAATGGCATCTTATATAACCAATTTGCCATCAGGTGCGTTCTTCGAGTTACTAAACATCTGTGACCATGGAAAACACATACTTAATTACATGCAACTTGAAGAATACCATTCAAGTCCAGAAGAACAGCTGTCTTTGCAAATGTCTAGCTTGTGCAATTTCTTTGCCATTTATTGAATCAGCTGAATTATGTGAAACCAATCAGCCCAAATGGAGTAGAAATGCATTATAACCCTGCCTCATTTTTCAATTATTTCATAAATCTTTTACTCACAAAGAGTGTAGTAATTATAGAGTCATAGAGATGCTAGCACAGACCCTTTGGTCCAACCCATCCATGCCGACCAGATATCCCAACCCAATCTAGCCCCACCTGCCAGTACCTGGCCCATATCCCTCCACATCCTTCCCATTCATATACCCATCCAAATGCCTTTTAAATGTTGCAATTGTATCAGCCTCCACTACTTCCTCTGGCAGTTCAATTCATACATGTATCACCCTCTGCATAAAAAAGTTGCCGCTGGTTCCTTTTATATCTTTCCCCTCTCACTCCAAACCTGTGCCCTCTAGTTTTGGACTCCTGCACCCCAGGGAAAAGACTTTGTCTATTTATCCTATCCATGCCCCTCATAATTTTGTAAACCTCTATAAGGTCACCCCTCAGCCTCCAACGCTCCAGGGAAAACAGCTCCAGCCTGTTCAGCCTCTCCCTATAGCTCAAATCCTCCAACCCTGGCAACATCCTAGTAAATCTTTTCTGAACCCTTTCAAGTTTCACAACATCTTTCCGATTGGAAGGAGACCAGAATTGCACGCAATACTCCAACAGTGGCCTAACCAATAAGCTAAATCTGAGGAAAGTGTGTACCTGTAAAATGTGGCGTGAACTGAAAAGATTCCTGCTGAAGCTGGTGACAGCTACAAACCTTAAGATACGTTAGAGAACAAATATTGATATCTATATGCTTTTGATGTGAAGTACCAAGAAAATCCAACTGTGGATTACAATTATTCTGAACTTCAGAGAGTATGCTTTCAAACCAGATAATTTCAAATTTTAGTAACCTCACTTCCCACCATTTTAATGGGAGATTAAACAGTGATTCTTTGAAGAAATGCATTTGTACACTGTAGATTATACAAAGACTTGCCACCGATATAGTTGCTCTCTGTGTCAAGGCATGAAGGCAAAATTTAAGCCAACATCTGAAACCATAATTAGAAAACTCACACAGTTCATGAAGAGTAACAAGTACACCTCCCCTGTTTGCTGATGATGGAGACGACCCAGCAAAAATAACTTCGAGATTAGGAAGGGAATATTGAACCTCACTGGAAATGCATTCCAAAAGACACTGGATTAGGACAAGTCAAAGATCACCAAGTAGAAGGTGCTAGAAAAACTGAATGGTCTGAAGGTGGATAAATCACCTGGACCAGATGAACTACATGCCAGAGTTCTACGGGAGATAGCTGAAGAGATAGTTGAGGCGTTGGCAGTGATTTGTCAGGAATTGCTAGAATCAGAGAGGGTCCCAGAGGACTGGAAAATCACCAAGTGTGATACCCCTGTTTAAAAAGGGACTAAGGCAAAAGACAGAAAATTACAGACTGATTAGCCTAATCTGAGTTGTAGGTAAAATCCTGGAACCCATTGTGAAGGATGATATTTCTGAATACTTGAAAGTGTATAGTAAAATAGGGCAAAATCAGCATGGTTTCATCAAGGGGAGGTCATGCCTACAAATCTTCTAGAATGTTTTGAGGAAGTAGCCATCAGGTTAGACCAAGGAGACCGAATGGATGTTACCTACCTGGACTTCAAGAAGATGCCACAAAGGAGGCTGCTGAGTAAGATGAGAGCACATCGTGTTAGAGGCAAGGTGCTAGCATGGATAGAAGCATGGTTATCTGACAGAAAGCAGAGAGTGGGAATAAAAGGGTCCTTCTCAGGGTGGCACCTGGTGATAAGTGGAGTTCCACAAGGCTCAGTGTTGGGACCACACTTTTCACTTTATACATTATCAATTTAGATGATGGAACTGAGGACAATCTGGCTAAGCCTCCAGATGATACAAATATAGGTAGCGGAACAGGTAGCATTGAGGTGGCGGGGCGGCTGCAGAAGAATTTGGACACGTTAGGAGAGTGGGCAAAGAAGGTGGCAGATGGAGTACAACCTGGGAAAGTGTGAGGTCATGCACTTTGGTAGGAAGAATACAGGCATGGACTATTTTCTAAATGGGGAGGCAATTCAGAAGTCTGAAGTGCAAAGAGACTTGGGATTTCTAGTGCAGGATTCTCTCAAGGTAAACTTCCAGCTTGAGTCAGTGGTTAGGAAGGCAGTTGCAATGATAACATTTAGATTAGATTCCTTACAGTGTGAAAACAGGCCCTTTGTCCCAACAGGTCCACACCGACCCTCGGAAGAGCAACCCACCCAGACCCATTCCCTTACCCTATATTTACCCCTGACTAACACACCAAACACTACGGGCAACTTATCATGGCCAATTCACCGAACTGTCACATCTTTGGACTGTGAGAAGAAACCCACGCAGCCACAGGGGGAATGTACAAACTCCACACAGTCACCTGAGGCAGAAATTGAACCCGGGTCACTGGTGCTGTGAGGCAGCAGTGCTAACCACTGAGCCACCATGCTCAGTACTTTGAGAGGACTTGAATATAAAAGCAGGGATGTACTTCTGAAGCTGTATAAGGCTCCGGTCAGACCACATTTGGAGTACTGTGCTCAGTTTTGGGCCTCATTTCTCAGGAAGGATGTACTGGCCTTGAAGCATATTCAGACGAGGTTCACGAGAATGGTCCCAGGAATGAAAAGTTTAACATATGAAGAATGTTTGAGGACTCTGGGTTTATACTCAATGGAGTTTAGAAGGATGGGCAGGTGAAATCTAATTGAAACATACAGAATACTGAATGGCCCAGCCAGAGTGGATGTTGGGAAGATGTTTCCATTGGGAGGAGAGTCTAGGACCCAAGGACATTTGTGGAAAGGGAAATCCTTTTAGAATGGAAATAAGGAGAAACTTCTTCAGCCAAAGAGTGGTGACTCTATGGAATTCAGTGCCACGGAAGGCTGTGGAGACCAGGTCATTGAGCATATTTATGACTAAGATAGATAGGCTCTTGAGTGTTATGGGGGTCAAAGGGTACAGGGAGAAAGCAGGAGCATGGGGTTGAGAAACCTATCAGCCATGACTGAATGGCAGAGCAGACTCAATGGGCTAAATGGCCTTATTTCTGCTCCTATGTTTTATGGTCTTATGGTTTTACATGGTCAAGATTTGGGATTTGAAGCTCAGTTCTAGGTTGTGCAGGACATTAAGGTAATGCTCATTGTTATACAATCTCAGCCATGATTGAATGGCAGAGCAGACTCAATGGGCTGAATGGCCTAAATCTGTTCCCTCTGTCTTACGGTCTAATTAGTTACTTGGGCAAGATGCCGGTGTTAAGCCTGGCTCCTGTGGAAGTGTCCCTCAAGAAAGGTTCATCTGATCAGAAGTAAAATAGAGAGAGAAAAATTCTGAAGGAAGAAGAAAATTGAGGAAAGAATCCGTCTTATCTGATGGTGAGCTGAAAATGAGCAATTTCAATAAGAAGAAAGCATCTGAACTTGTGATTTCCAGAAGGTGATCAAATAAAGCTAATTACAGCAATGGAATAGGAAGACTGGAGGTATAGATAATGGGATGCAGAAAACTGCCTTGAATGTTATTGATGTGAAGGTGTCGGTGTTGGGCTGGGGTGGACAAAATTAGAATCTGTCAAAGAAGCAACAATCTGAAAGCTTGTACTTCCAAATAAACCTGTTGAACTATATTCTAGTGTTGTGTGATTTTTAACTTTGAATGTTAATAGCATATTTTCATGTTGAAGCTTAAGAAATCTAGACATTCGAGTTTAATTAAAATGGAAGAATTTAAATTGACTATCTTTATTGTAAATTTTGTCTTTCCAGTTGCTAAATTAAGCAATCTACAAGTTGAATTGAATGTACAGGTATTAACTCAAATGGTACAATGTCCATGTCGTGTTATTGTGTTTTGCAATCACTGAAATTAGGTAATAGAAAGTGCTAGTACAACACCTGTGATGCAAAAGGAGAGGCTATAACTTGCTGACAGGGCAACCAAAAAAACATCTGATTTCTGTGAAAGAAAGTCAAGGTTCTTTTTCCATCACATTCCTTCATATTTAGACAATGTTGCTAGAAATAATTTAGGTCACTGAAAATGGTAAAAAAGAAATAACTGCGAACGCTGGAAATCAGAAACTAAAACAGAAATTGTTGGAAAATCTCTGCAGAACTGAAGAAGAGTCAGTGGGCCGAAAATTCTAACTCTGATTTCTCTCCACAGATGCTGCCAGACCTGCTGAGATTTTCCAGCATTTTTGTTTTTGTTTGCGTTTGTAATTGAAAATGTTGGTAATTAGCAGTTTAAAAACCTAACAACTGAGTCGTACCAATTGCTGCATTATCTTTCAATTAAACAAGTCATCCATTAATAACTGGTGGTGGTGTGTTCACATCATTGCTATATTAACATGCAGCTTCAAAAAATGCTTTGGCTTTTTTACTTTGATAATAGTGAAGCTAAAGCAGATTGTCACAACAACCTTTCGGGGTCAGTAATGTACTTTAACGAAGGAAATCATCAACTATATCTGGTCTAGCTTACATGTAACTACAAACCCATTGCTATGTGATTAACTCTCAACTCTGCCCTTTAAAATAGCCTGGGAATCCATTCAGTTCAACAGCAATTAGAAATGGACAATAAATTCTAGTGTAACCAACTAATTCTAGTTAATTGAAAAAGAATTGCTGATACTTGGAACTTTGCGATCCAGAGATGAATGTCTGACTGACTAAGCTAAAGCTGATGCAATTCTGGAGGACACTGATTATTTCTGATCTTAGTAGTGCCATCTTGACAATACCAACCTCAATCTAATATTATTAGATCACAAATCACTGTTTCATGTAACTTTAACTTTTTTTTGCTTTCCCTTGTCAGATTGTCAGACAAAGCACAAAATGAAAACACGCTTTATTAGGTCATATTTCAATTCTAAGACACATTACTTCTTCTGAACTTCACATAGTAAGGATTTACTCATAATTTTAAGTCAAAAGCCGCCTTACATGGAAGTTACTCAAAATGACAATCATAATAAGCTCTTTTATTGATTTGAAACATACTGCTGCATCATGCGATTATTTATGAATGTGATCTGAATACAGACTTAACTCTTATGGGAATTCAGGGGTTACAACTGTCAGAAAATTCTTTGAAATTCTTCCTTTCAAAACACTACGTGCTATTTACTGGGAATAGCACATTGTAGCCATTGTAACATCTTCTGAAAGGGAATTATTTGTAAATTGAAATGTATACCCACAAAATATGAGTTTTCCTGAATTATTAAATTGATCACCAAACCTGACAAGTCAACTTGTTAAACTCTGAGACTCATACCAGTTGAAGACAGTTAATTATCATTAAAAATGTAGCAGGAAACTCTTAGATGCATTGAACTTTTTTCCAAGCTAGAATATTGAAGAAAAATCTAGAAACCACAGTATCACTTTATATGCTTCTAAATGTGTCTGAGCATCAGTGAATAATGTGTCAATTCACTCAGATCTTCTATTAATTATGTAACATTGAGAATTAAATCATAACCTGATTATTCATTATGACCATTTGCATTTTCTGGGCAAAACAAGGTGTCAATTGCCTTTGAAAAGAAAGAAAGATTCAAGTTTTCACAGAAGGGATTTGATAGGTAAGGGTACTAAGAACCTCGGGTGACTGTCTGTGTGGAGAGTACACATTCTCCCCATGTCTGCGTGGGTTTCCTCTGGGAGCTCTGGTTTCCTCCCACAATCCAAAGATGTGCAGGTTAGGTGGATTAGTCATACTAAATTGTCTATAATGTCCAGGGATGTGCAGGCTTAGGTGAGTTAGCCATGGGAAATGTAGGGTTACAGGGATAGTGTAGGGCCTATGTGGGATGCTGTTTGGAGGGTCAGTGTGGACCCGATGGGCCGAATGACCTGTTTCCACACTGTAAGGATTCTACTAACTATACTGCCACAGTACAGTAAAGTTCAACAGCACATACATGATCCCAGTTAATGTTAATGCTGGACAAGTCAGATCATGGACTGAAATCTGGCTTGATGGGTCATTTTGACTTTAACTTGTCAAATTGAGACTGCAGCATACAATGTTGCCGATTTTGTTTCAACTGTAAAACAATATTATCAAAGAACAAAGATAAAATAAAACAAGCCAACCTGTTTACTTAAAACATAAATTCAATGTGCATTAAACACAGTAAAAGTATAATCACATTAATCACAAAACACTTCATTAGAAGGTTCAAAAATTAAGAAAAAGATCTTGTAAAGTCTCCAACAGCAACCCTTTTATGATACGCACACCAGGATGCCTTTTTCTAACACCCTTAAAGTTATTCAGATTTTAACTCCTATTCTGAATGCTCTGATGATTTAACTTTGGAGCTATCATACACCTGAACTGAAACAAATTCAGCTTCAAGTCTTCTTCAAAGTCTTATTCCCTTTGGAGACCTGCACTAGCTCTTTAATGTAAAACGATTCAGTTTAATATACTCTTCCCATCTCAGGAGCATTGCTATAGCCAAGCATCTCCATGCAAGGACTTCAAAGAATTACCCAAAATAAAGTGAAACAAGCGTCTATCTCTAACAATAGGAGCTTCCCTTAAGCTAAAAAAAACCCAGAAATTTCTAACATTAATCTTGAGATATAATTGTCTACCCTGCTAGGTCCTAAAATCCAAAAATAAAGTCAAACCCAAAAGGTTGCATAGTAAACCTTGCAACATTGTTGAAAAGAAATCATCATGACTAAACAAATATCTACAGTTTAATTGTTAGCTTCAGAGAACCAATATATTACTAATTTAAATTCAATCCCCCCAACAAACTTAAAATAAATTAAATTAACATATATACATTACACAGCTTAGATCATACATGCAATATCAGAACAAATTTTCAGCACAGATGAGAGCAAAATATCTTTGCAACCCAGGATAGGAAACAGTTTTAGGGGTGAAAGAAAAAAACTTTGCCTTTTTTTAGCATTGTTTCAAACCTGTCAAAATCCTTTAAAGCCAATGGAGTAGCTTTGAGTCTTCAACTTGTTATGGTCACTATCATTGAACAGTCAAGGGTGTGATCATGTTGTGCTACATCACTGTCACAGCATTAGCACAAGACAACAGTTTAGACGGCAAGTACACTGCATGTGCTTTAACCAAATGGGCATGAGTGTAAGTTTAAGGGGAGTAGTCCTTATTCAAATAAAAGGGAATAATATTCATGCAGAGGGGTGCTGCCACAACGCATCAACAACATAGTCTGATCACAATCCAGAAAGTTGACCATGGTCAGTCATGGGTGAGGTCAAAAATCACACAACGCCAAGTTATTGTCCAACGGGTTTGTGTGAAAACACTAGCTATCAGTGCGCTGTCCCTTCATCAGGTATTAGTGAGAGGAAAATACCTTAGACACAGAATTTATAAGGAAAAGATCAAACAGTCATCCTGGGTGATTAGGCAGTATATGTCAGTGAAGTTATCCATGGGCAGCCAGTACTGATTTGGAAAAATTGGGAAACTCAAGTGATTGGAATTACTACACTGGAATGTTGAGGGGATTATATTTGTGAAAGAGAGTCAACTCCAAGTATAGGATAGAAGTTTATAAAATAATGAGAAGTAGAGATAGAGTAAATGGTAGTTTGAAGATAGTACGGGTACAAAGGAGTCAGTGTTTGCAGGTAATGTATCCATTTGGCATAGGTCTTACTGATATTCAATAGCAAAATTCCTACCTTTTCAGATTAATTAAGAATAATCAAGACTTTCCTGTCAGCATTTGCCATATGTAGAGGCCATCATACTTTAATTCACCAAAAGTCAGATTTGATGGGGATTTTCAATTGAAGGATGTAACAAGCATTCTTATTCAATTAAAGATCCAGATAATTCAGAGATGCAGAGAATCAGGCCATTTGGCCAAATGAGTCTATAATAACCACCAAAAAGCACCCTATCCAGACTCATCCCCTTACTCTATCAATACACCTAACCCGCACATTCCTGAATACTATGGAGCAATTTAGCACGGCCAATTCACCTAACCTGCACATTCCTGAACAAAATGGGACAATTTAGCATGTCCAATTCACCTAACCCGCACATCTTTGATCTGGCCGAAACTCATGCATTTCTCATATTCTTACTGTGAAATAGAGGTGACAATAAAATGAAAGATCAGCTGTCCTCCTGGACATCTGAGAATGAAAGTACAGACATCTCAAGGGTTGATAAAGCTGCCTTCTACATCCCTCCCTAGCCCAGATATAAATTCCCCTTTGAGAACCGTAGATACATGGACATAGAGAGAGTGTGGGTATGCAATCTGGTGATACCTCACTGTGACAGCATCTTCCCACTCATTGGTCCCAGCCTGGGCACCCCTTTATGCCAAGATGACAGCGTGATGCCATGAGGTAGAAATCACGCACATGCCTCTCAGCCGTTTCCCGCTCCAGGCACAATAAAAGGTGGTCAGGCCCTCACCCTCTGAGTAGCCTGATCCTCTCCATTCTTGGAAGGCCAAGTCAAGCAGGGTCAACATGCCTCTGGCAGGAAGAGCCCTGGTATCTCTGGCCATGGCCTAGCCCCTTGACCAATAGGACAAGACAGCTCTATGCAAGACGTACCTAGATCCCTCACCAGTGCCTCTGATACTCCCTGACTGCGTGATCTCCCCATATTTGCTGATTTAGAGCCAATGGACCAACAATGACCTGGACTGCAGAAGCAAGGGCACTCTGACCAAGATCTCCCCCCCATCCATCTTCCCCCTCCCCCACCCCAGATGTGGAACCTCCCCACCCAATTGTAAAACATAAAGCAAGATGACCTCAATGACAAGATGGTCAATTTCATACTTGTCCTCCTGATTCTGTCACATGTATTGTTATATCCTGTGTCACATCTACCCTGAAATGATTCTGTCCTGTGTATCTGAGAGGATTTCCTCAGTCACAGAATATAAGCAACTTGGGAGAATGATTGTCAAGATTTCCTACTATGAACAAGAGGAAAACACTGCAATAGCTTCCATAACATGATCAATGCCCCTTCTTGAAGGTAGCTATTCTCCATTCCTGAAGTCACAAGGATCTGGCCGCCGTCATGCAAACCAGAAACAAATAAACACAGCTCAGAATTTTGTACGAAATTAATTTCTGCAGCACTAAAGTAACCATGCTTTTATGGTGATTACAGTCCAGTGATTTTTTTTTTCAAAATTGACTCATGCAAACTCATCAGCTCTTCTGAGGTTTTCTTCTTTCTTGCAAAGTTTTGCTGCATTTACAAAAACTCACATCAGCAGAAGTCCAAAATCATTTTGTTCCATTTCTTTTATTTTTTTTTGAGAACAATTGTTTCCAAACTGCGATATAATACATCATTGCAGAATCTTGGCAGAGGTAGGGAAAGCACCAATTCAGAATGCGCTTGGCAGATTGGAAAATGATGTGTTTTCAAAACCCAAAGCACAGTTTTAAAGATATTTATCTGGCCCAGTGGATCAGATTGTTGTGAGATATATAAACCACATGAATAATTAGGTTGTTCAGTGAAGTTGCACACTAATTGCCCTCAAGGGTCACTTCTAGCAGGAAGCATATTGCTTGAATAAAATATTGGAAGCAAAGCATCCATCAGGCCATCAAATCTATTCTTTTCTTGAAGTTCAGGTACAAATTGCAGCATTACGGTCTCCCTCCGATAATTTAATTTGAAGAATGTGATCTACCACATTTAAGTCTTGAAGAGAAATCTGTATGAAATTCCTTACTGATGCCTGCCTCTAAATCCAGCAAATCTTAAGGACATCAGTCTAAAAGACCTATTGATTCTTGCCAAAGTGAGCATTCTCTCCTGTCTGCATGCATTGCTAGTCTCCCTGCGATGCAGCAGAATGGGTTCAGAAGGACATGAGTCTGCTGAAACGCCATTGCCTGTTGCTCAAGTACTTTGCCATTTTGCATTGTTATGACAGGCCAATAAACATCACGTCAATATATTTAAGTAGGTTTGAGTTAATGTCACAGAAATTGCACCATCAATGATGCATCCAGCTCTGACAACTAAGATTCAATTCTAGGGCCCTGAGGGTCTGCAATTAAATGCTGTAAGGCTTTCATTAGGGCCTGAATCATGAGGAAGGTTGGGAGAAACTTGGACATTTTTCATTCTAATAATGAGATGGTGTCTGATATCCACTGGACCCTAAACAACAATCTCTCCCTACCTGACTGTGGCTACCTTGGCCGCAACCTTTTGCTGTGCACCTTCCTATCTCACGGATAGCAAGTCTGTTGAGCAGGAAATTAAGGAAATAAAAACTGAAAGATAGTGGGTAGTTGTTGGAAAGCCATACTACCAGGTTTTTCAGGTTGATGAATGGGATGGGGGGGGGGTGTACGTGATGGTGAGAGAGCAGTTACATTTATTGGGGGAGAGACAGATTCAATGTCAGGAAGTGGAGGGAGGGATGCACTCTGCCCTGTCTGCAGTGATTGTAACAAGGCCAGCCAACTGGACCTCATAGAAAAGAGCTCCCTGATTGGGCTGTTAAGGTGGTCCAATGAGGGAGCCCTGGCTGGTGCACAAAGGCTGAGAGTCAGGAATACTGTCACTCTGGTGCCCAACTCTGTTTAAGGCAGCATGATAGTCACGGACAGTCCATGTGTAAATAACAGGTGATGGTGATGCCACACCGGCCTCTGTAGATTTATTGCACTGTCAACCACCGCTCTCTACCACTCAACTATTCATAGAGTCATAGAGGCAGAGAGAAGTACAGTATGGAAACAGACCCTTCTGTCCAACTCGTCCATGCCAACCTGATATCCTAATGTAATCTAGTCCCATTTGCCAGCACTTGGCCCAGATCCCACTAACTCCATCCTGTTCATATACCCATCTAGATGCCTTTTAAATGTTGCAGTTATACTAGCCGCCACCACTTCCTCTGGTAGCTCATTCCATACCCAGACCACATTCTGCATAGAAAGTTGCCCCTGAGGTCCCTTTTAAATCTTTCGCCTCTCACCCTAAACCTGTGCCCTTTAGTTCTGGACTTGTCCCACCCCACGGAAAATACTTTGTCTATTTACTCTTTCCATGCTCCTCATGATTTTATAGACCTCTATAAGGTAACCCCTTAGTCTCCGATATTCAAGAAAAAACAGCCCCAGCCTATTCAGCCTTTCCGGATAGCTTAAATCCTCCAACCCTGGCAATATCCTCGTAAATCTTTTCTGAATCCTTTTAAGTTCCACAACATCCTTCCAATAGGAAGGAGACCCTCAATAAAGGGTAGGACATGAGGAAGCTCAGAAAGACAGAGGGATTTGGGGCTGCTTGTCCATAAATCTCTGAAGGTGTCAGGACAGATTAATAGGGCAGCTATGAAGACATTCTGGACTGTTGCCTTTGTCAGTCATGACATAGATTTCAAGACGAGACAGGGTTAGGTGAAGTTTTACAGGACTTTGGTTCGGAAATTCTGTGCAGTTCTACATTGGTCACTGCACTATAGGAAGGATGAAATTGCACTGGTGGGGGGTACAGAGCAGGTTCACTGGAATGGAGCAGTTTAGCTATGAAGAGAGCAGGGATAAGCTAACTCTAACCTTATTGGGTTGTTTTCTTTGGTACTGAGAAGTTAAACTGAGGACATGGTAGGAGTATATAAGATTCTGGGGGGAGAGCGTGGACAGGGCATATAGGAAGCAGCTGTTCCGCTGAGTCAATAACAATATATACTTTTACAGTGAAAGGCAGGAGGTTTAGAGGGGATTTGATTAAAAACATTTACATCAAGACGGTGGTAGAGGTCTAGAATACACTGCTTGGGAGATTGGAAATCTCATAAACTTTAAAAAGTACTTGGATGAGCACATGAAACGTCACAACTTTCAAGGCTATGGGATTGATATCGGCAGTAGTGTATTTTTAACAGTGCAGACGTGATGGGCTGAAGGAGCTCCTCTGTACTGTATAATTGTATGATTCTAACCTCGCAATATGATCCTCATTTGGATTGATTTGCTCCTCAAACCTGGGTCTCTACTGCCTGGCAACTAGGTAAACAAGGGGCACAATAGCTTATGAGAAGGTGGCATGGTATCACGTGAGTGAAAGTGTACAGCTAACGGATAGATTTATGGGATGGGGATTTAGAGTTGGGGGGTGGCTGGAAAGAGAGTAGTGTACATATGCTAGCAAGGCTAGGCTCAGGGTGACTGGGTCATGGGGAGGTAGGGTCACATGGGTTGTGAGGTGTTAAGATGACTTGTGGAATGGGGACACTAGGATACCAGATGAGTGGAGTTCAGGCTGGCTGGTGGGTTGTGATGGAGGGTTGCAGGTAGGTGGGTGGGGCATTAGGTGGCAGTGGATCTGTCAGGATGGTATTTGGGGATTTTGGGGTGGATACCATCATGGGCAAAGCAAATGGAGTTGGGTCAGATTGGTTTGAAGGCAGAGTTAGTGTTGGTGATAGGCAGTCAGGTGAAATGGAGATAGCAAGGACTGCAGATGCTGGAGAGTCAGAGTCGATTAAGTGCATCACTGGAAAAAGTACAGCGGGTCAGGCAGCAACTGAGGAGCAGGAGAATCGTCCTGATGAAGGGTCCTGATGAAAGGTCCTGTCTGAAACATTGACTCTCCCAGTCCTCAGATGCTGCCTGACCTGCTGTGCTTTTTCCAATATCCCACTTTATCAGCTCAGTCAGGTGAGATGTCAGAGATTATGTGCTGGGGTTGTAAGGGGAGAGGTTACCACATTTCTGTGGAGTTCAGTAGTGAGTTAGGGTCAGTTTTATAATGAGTCAGAAAGTAGGGTTAGTTTTAACCTCACTCACTTTTCATGGATAAGTATGAAATTAACCCAGTCATCTCCACCTCCAAAAGCTTTCAACTCTAACTTAAAATTGGGGTTCCAGATGCTGTTAATTGCCTGTCTCCTAGGTTTCAATTTTCCAGATAATTCTTGTAGCGTTAGCTGTGGGAGCCTCAGCTTTATCTTGATGCAGGACTCCAGTCTACATTTCAGCAATGACAATCTTCCTACTGGAACATCTGGCCAGCATTTTGTTAACCAGACTTGACATCACAGAGAATTTATGCTTGCACCGAGTCAAAAAGATGTTTCCACTCACTAAACTTCAGAATGCAGTCAATCTTCAATGCCGCGTTCATGCTGCCAGTATAATGTCAGCGTGAAGCAAAAACTACTTTATGTAGATACCACACTTACACTGTAAATGCATCCTTACTTTCCACAATGCTGGCTGTTTTTACTTACCACTGCTGCTACTGCGAGAGAACTTGCTACCTGTCATCAACTGCTCCCTTTTAAGTGAACCACCCCTACTCTGCACCCTCTTTGAAGAGGCGATTGGCATTAATTTGATTAAAAGGTAGACTCTTAGCAAAGCTTTTAGCATTGTATTGTGTTATCACTCAGATTTCAAAAAGGCATGAGTCTTTGAAAGACAGCTAGGTGACATTACAGCATGGCATCCTGTATTAAAACCCACTATTTTACTCCTTATGCAGACAAGCAACTGGTCTGCTCAAAGACTGCCACCCAGCCAGCTCTGTATATAATGTAGTAATAATATAAGTAAGAAATAATGCAGACTGTGTAAGTAAGTCAGAGATGTCATGTTAGTAGACAAGGTTGTTAATGAACTTTTAGCTAACTTCTCGACAAGAAAATCAATCTATGTGATACATGTGAGCTAACAGATAGAAAACCACATCATATCAGACAATGTCCTGGAAAATAATAAGTGTGTGAACTTGATGGGAAAGTTGCATTCTGAAGCAAAATATGAAAAATAAATGTGTATCCAAGTAGCAATAATAATAAATCTGTACATCTCAACTAATTTTACTTTGAAGATATTTCCATTCAAGGGACTTCTCAATAAAGGGTAGAGGACAAATCAGTAAGTTAAAGTGATTTTTAAAAATATATATGACTAAGGATAGGCTCTGTTTTTGTTTCTTTTCAATTTAAGCTATTTCTACATTTACACAGTTTATGTGCCAACTTCTGCTTATGAGACTGAATAGCAGATCCTCTTTGTACCTATCTCTCGAATGCAAAAGCTAATTGACAATTTTCACCTGCTGGGTTAATTTAGCTGCATGCAAACAATTGGGACGTGCTTTATTTTATTTCTACGATGTGCCAATGAGGGCTAATTTTATTATGGTATCAAGTCAGATTCAAAAAGGGCTGAGAAGCTTCATTGGACGCAGTGGTCACTTGATAACCTCAAGCAGAGTTTGAAAACAAAATACTGAGAAAAGAGAGCCAAGCAATTGCAATGTACCAAGTGATAATGTAGGTCAATGCAATCTCACGTGATGGGTAAAATGGCGACTTTTCACCTCTTGTTTGATTACTTGGTTGTCAGCTGTAAATCTTCACCCAGCTACCACGGTACGGCCAGGAGCATCACTTTACAGCAGGTAGAGAAAGATTCTGCCATTGTATAACCACTCGGTCGTCACTCGCCATTGTGGTCAATAAAAATGAATAAGTAATATTATCTGCTCACATCTGCTACAAATAAAACAAACACTGAACGCACGATAAAGAATATAAACCAATCCCAGTGACTGCATCTGCAGTATCTAGTGTCACATTATTTCTGCAGCATCAGTGTCATTCACATCAGATCAGAAAGATGGAATTCAACCGAGACAAAACTCAGCAGCAGAGAGATATTGTCACACCAGCTGCTCTTTACAGTTTGAAGTGTTAACAATTCCACTGAGCAGAGAGTAAGTTGCTGGCTGTAATTCAGCTGGTCTTGCATTCAGTGATGGTCTCTCTGCTGCAAGGTTTCAGCTTGATTGGAGACTTGGAAACTAAAAATCAAGCTTTTGGTTTCCCAGTTTGATCAGGTTGGTAGTTGCATCAACATAACAAGGCTACAGCACTTTTGAATAACCGACTGGCTAATAAGTAAATGGAGCTGGTTAAACTAGTGAGGAACTTTTCAAATGAAACACTAAGAAATCTATTCACTCATTTCTGCCAGCCTGCCCCTTTTCTGCAGCTATGTTCACTTGTTGGTGCCCTTGGAGAGGGAGCATGTGCCATTCACCAAAACTGTCGATACTTGCGGGGAGAGGTGAGCATCACTGGAGGTGGGGTGCCTGATTCTCTCCGCCAACTTCATTCTGATTTAGTTCCCTCCCTCTGTCCCTACCTTTCCCTCACTTTAGGTCCATTGCACTGCCTCAGCCGAGCTTTGCATGTGAGTGGTGATTTAGTTGGAAACACGAGCAATTTTTGTAGTAGAAGATAAATGAGAGAAAAAAAACGTGGCATGGATGACTTGGTGATCGGAAAAAAATACACAGTTGTGCGTGAAAGTCAGATATAGAAACCAAACCTATTCTACAATTAAAAAAATGCTGCGATACAATGTTTATCATTCAACCTCAGTATCTTAGCCTATCAACCTTTCCTCATTACCATAAATTCCAGGTTTAGTCTGGTTCGTATTCATTTTGACAATAACGTTTGACATGGCATTTGATGTGGCTACTATCTACACTGTATATTACTTCAAAGAATTCCAATGGGTGGGTTATATATGACTTCTCTTTCACAAAACCATGTTGACTTGGCAGGAAAAAGGTCTGCTTTCACTGTCAGAGATCTATGTTCGAAATGTCTTGATAAAACAAAGTCACCAAGTCAGAGGCCCTGGAGTATGCTAATTCTATGAGAATACAAGTATTGCTGAGCCCATGGTGTCTGCTCTGGCTTAGTTATTTTTGTCACAGATGTACATACAACTACTTGTTGCACTCTAAACCTGTCATTGCATCATAACCTCTTGACACCTTTACCTGTACTGCAGGGACACTGGCAAAAGAGATACAAGGATGGTAGATGCTGTTGTGCACACTGGGAGCAAGTCGTTAATGGCCATGATCTCTGAAGGCTGGTTTTTTGGAAGAGACAAAAGAAATGTCAACTGGTTAAGAAGATGGCCCAAAAAAACAAAGGCCAGTGAACCATGCACCTTTTCCTGCTGCTGATTTCCTTTCCAAAATTAACAGAGCCTGCTATGCCAGAGAATGCTTGCACAAAGTGGAACATCATGGCACAAGGCACAGTCATTGCCATTGATAGTTAATTCTGCAAATGTCTGGCGAGAATGCTCAGTAGTGAACAGAACTAAAATTACAACAATGTTTGAGTAAGATTCACAAACATATGGAATGCAGTCAATGAGGTATGCCTTGTGGTACTTTTATTTCCTGGTGCTATTTCTGCAGATCTTTGAACCAAAGGTTGAAGCATTCTTTATAGTGCAGCTGATCGTCTTTGAATGCGGTCAGAAACTCCGCTCCTTGTTGCAAACTAACTTTACAATCTCACTCATTGCATCTGTACAGGCTCTTGGATGGACACTAGGACCCAAAACCAAGAGTTGGAGTCGGCCATGTGGCACCTCAGAATGTGTTCTACCATTCAGTAAGATTGTGTCTGGCCTGATCACAACCTCAGCTTTACCTCCCTGCTGTACCCCATAAACCTCAACTCTCCTAGAGATTGAAAACTGGTCTGGTACAGCCCTGAGCATAATCAATTATTCAGCCTACACTCCTCTCTGTGGAAGATATTTTCAGAGGCTAATAACTCTAAGGAATTCCACCTCATCTCCTTTTAAATGGGAGATCCCATGTTCTTTTTAAAAACAAAATATGTCCTAGTTCGAGATGCCCCATGAAGAGGAAATATTATTTCAGCAGCTACCCCATCCATTTTCCTCACAACCTGACATTTTTCAATAAAATTACCTTTCGTTATTTGAAACACCAATGAGTGAAGGCCTAACATGTATAAACTATTTACAAGACAGCCTCTGCAGTCTAGGAATCAACCTAGTGAACTTTCCACGAAATGCCTCAAACCACAAACACATTCCAATTAAATGAATAGAATGAAACTCTAAGAGCAGTCTCACCAATGCCCCATATACAAGCTCATTCCAGTAAGTGCCTCTTTTCATGAGACATGCAATAAAATCATTTGGTCATGTTGCATTTGTCACATACTTCACAACTATCTTGTCACTAGCAAGCAAGTAGTTACAATACAATAATAAATATGGTTGATGAATGCAAGACACTTAGCCAACCAAGAAATCTAATACAAAATGGAAATCACCATCCCTCTTAAGCCTGCTCTGTACTTGAGAACTGGTATGCATGGTATTTTTCAAAATGTAATGAAAATACATTTTTGCTGAGGGAGTACAGAAAGATGAACAGAAAGTACCATTGAATCAATATGCTCAGTCATCAAGTCAGCTCAACGTTATGGAAACGGATTTTCACAAAACCACTATCACAATATTGCAAAAACATGTACTTTAACTTATTCAGTATTATTGAAAATCCAGCACTCTAAGACACTTGAGATCTAAAGATAACTAATTTGAAAACCTGTGGAAATGGATTTCCACTCAGTTTTACTTTCCTGCGATTGTTAAGTTGGAAACATATTTGAAGGTTTAGTGAGAATATATCGGTACTAAGATAATGAGGTACTGTGATACAATAGGTGACGTCACTGCTTCTGCGCCAGAAGCTATTGGATCAAGTTTGATGTCATGATTGTATGTTCATAATATGGCCAAACTGTTCATGTTATCGATTTGCAAACCCTCCTAGTATAAGTCAATGGCAGATGGGAAGAACAGGAGAGATTCCTAGTATAGGAAGATCCATCACTAACATCATAAACGATAGCTCAAGACTCCAACATGCATATAGGGTGGCACAATGGCTCAGTGGTTAGCACTGCTGCCTCACAGTGCCAGGGACCCGTTTCGATTCCAGCCTTGGATGACTGTCTGTTGGAGTTTGCACTTTCTCTCCGTGTCTGCATGGGTTTCCTCCAGTTTCTTCCCACCATCCAAAGATGTGCAGGTTAGATGAATTGGCCAAGCTAAGTTGTCTGTAGTGTTAGATGCATTAGTCAAGGGTAAATGTAGGGGAATGGATCTGGGTGGGTTATTCTTCAGAGGGTCAGTGTGGACATGTTGGGCCGAAGGGCCTGTTTCCATACTGTAAGGAATCTAATCAAATAAAAGTGCAGATTGCCACAGCAGCCTAGACACACTGAGTGAGATGTAACGCATCATCAGGCTCTGCACTTAATGGACACAATTCATGGTGACTGAAGTTCTTAAATAAAAACACTGATTGGGTGTGAATTTTACTTTAGCCCAATTTCTTTTTGAGCATTTACAGGGATGCATGGTTTTACTGAAATGCCACTTATGCTTAAGCTTGCGCTCAACTGGGTGATAGGTTCTATCACATTTTTAAAGTAGATATTTATACCATGCTTATTCTATCTTGTGATCATGTATGGAATCATTACCTTCCTGTGTCTGACTGAGTTATGGTCTCACTTTGTCAAAATAAACTTCAAATTGTTTGCACATTATGAAATAAAATTGATATTTAGCACTCCCTTAATCTGTCCAGTTTAACTAACCGAATTGAAATTTGTAGAGCTGTATAATGCCTCCTCTATGACTGCCCAGTCATTTGAATTGAGAGTAGATCTGAGTTACACATTGCACATCTGGTCTGACCCCTGGTAAGTATGGGTTTACTAGAATGAAAAACTATTTAAAAAAAACAGCAATAGTAGGAAGTGAATATACTGCTGCTCCATTTTGAAGCATAAAAGACACGTGAGACAATTGCATATTATCCGCAAGTGTCCCTTCAGAGCAAGACTCCCATTGGTTCCCATTTGGGGTCCTGAAGCATGTGAGGAAATTTTGCCCAAATGATCCAACGACACTTGTTTACAGATTAAGTATAACCAATTCCATTGGAGTATAGGAAAAAAAAGAAGTGCATTACAGATATTAATTTCGCGCATAAGCCCTTCTTCAGGAATGCCCGAAACGTCGATTCTCCTGCTCCTTGGATGCTGCCTGACCTGCTGCGCTTTTCCAGCAACACATTTTTCAGCTCTGATCTCCAGCACCTGCAGTCCTCACTTTCTCCTACAGATATTAATTACCAAATGAAATATTTGCTTTCTACAAATATTGAAATGAGGGCAAAGGTAACTAACTTGTACAGCCCGAAGGGTCAGACTAATAAACAGATATAAGTTACACGATCGGTTTAACTGCTGCTGCAAGTGCAAAGCAAAGGGAGATCATAAAAATGATGTTTGGTAACTAGCAGTCCAGAAAGAAATAGCTAAAACAGAAAATGGAACTTATAATATTTTTAAAATCAGGGTTGAGAAAATCTTAGCTCTGGGAAAGATCAGGTGAACATCCTTTTCACAGCATACAGTATAAATTGTTGCTCGCCTAGAAAGCTGGCATTCTTGAACCTGTCCTGATGAGTATATGATTAACAGCTTGGACAGCATGTTTCTTTTTGCAGCATTACTCTAACAATACCAAGTATATGCATATCTAAGTAAGAGGGAGTGCAATGAAAAAGACACCTATTGGAAACTGCTGAGACAGGTTTGAAAATAAATGGTACTAAAGCTGTGCACAGTGTGGTATGTCTGACTAATTGGCAGCTTAGTTTGTGCCCAACAATACATGTCAACCTGTTCTCATGCAGAAAATAAGCTGCCATTATTTGCTATAATTGCAGAAAAAAATTGCAAAGGAAGGGAAGATTTAAGAACTAGAACTAGGGTTGCCCTGGGCAATATGGATGTCATTATTGTCCTGCACAAAATATATAGTTATTTTCATAAAATAAGTGACTATATCACATGCAAAGGAGATGGCAGGTTATACAATGTAGATTCAAAGATTGAAACAAATTCTGCAGTTGTATACCTACTGATTGTTCAATTCATTTGTGTCCGAAATTGTGAAAGGATTTTTGTTGTGAAAGGATTTTTGTTTTAAATTTATGTATCCAATGGCAGAACAGCAGCCAGAGATAGGAAAACTGAATTTTGAAAAAAAAACCTCAAGGCTAGCGCTGCTTCAAGCTGAACAATTTAGACAATTTTACAACATTACTGACTGGTTTTTAGTGGATTTTACTTTGGATCTATTCTCTGTGGTTGAATAACAAAAAAAAATCTAAGATCAATGGTCAAGTTAGATAATTTAATTTTCAAAATCAATGCAGCTCAGTAAGTTAGCATGTCTACCTGCATGACAAAAGGATTAAGAACATAAGGAAAAAAGAATGTATACATCTGAATATGTTCAAACTAATCAGTATCAAAATTAAAACTGACTCAAATATCTCAGCAAAAAAAATAATAGTAAAAAGAGAAATGAAACCAAAGCTTTGTCTTGGAGTCATCAGTACTGAAATGCAGGAAAACCCAACATTAGAAAGGAAATAAAACATTATACAGCATCAGAACTAGCTTCGGGAGCAGTGCTATGGATATAATGTCACTGGAGTAGTATTCCAGAACTCAAAGCTAATGTTCTGGGGACATGGTTCAAATCCCACTATGGCAAATAGCAAAATACTTATAATTTGATGTTAAGTTTTCTTGCTAGATAACTAGACAATATCACTGCTGCCTCACAGCACCAGGGACCTAGATTTGATTTTAGCCTTGGGCGACTATCTATGCGGAGTTCACACATGCTTCCTGTCTCTGCGTGGAGTTTTTCCCTGTGCTCCGGTTTTCTCCCACGGTCCAGATTAGGTGGATTAGCCATGCTAACTTGTCCATAATTTCCAGGGATGTGCAGACTAGGTGGATTAACAATGGGAAAATGGGACTACAGGGAGGGGTTGTGCGGGGTGGGAGGGTTCTGAGTGGGATCTTCTTCGGAGAATTGGTATGTACTCGATGGGCCGAAAGGGGTGCTTCTATACTGTAGGGATTCTATGATTCTGTGAAGTGTATATAGTGCGCTCTAAATGGAGATTGTAGCCAGGTTCTCACTAAATTGCATTCTCTGCAAGAAAAATGACAACTGTGTTGAATTAATCCTATTGAAAAACAGTTCATCGTGCACACTTTTACAAGGACAAAGATATCATTATGAATTGTAGCTGGTCACCAATAGCTCTTAATTATTCTCAATTTTGTGTCAAAAGCCAAGTTAAAATAAGACCTCTTTGCTTTACTGCCTCCCAGCCTTCATGGTAGATACATCAGCTTCTTCAATATGGTAAGATAGATATGCCAATTCTGTGCTGTTCTCCGCGAAGGTGAATTGATCTTGCCCCTCTGGGAAGCACCAGTGCTTAGACTTTGACAAGAAAAGAAATTGATTCTCATGGCCATCTTCAGTCTCCTTGGAGAGAGAAATTATTTTTTGCTTTAATATCTTTTATCATTCCATATGATTTTATTAAAATATTCCCAATATAGCTGTTCCACCCATGAGTTACAGAGAAGGTATGTTATTGCTTCATGCAAATTTTCGTTTTCCAACCAAGTGGCAAGGATATTTATTGTAAAACTGTCACAGCAAATGAGGTATTGTGATTAGAACATTTTTTCTATTGATTCCGTAATGTTATAATCTTGGTTCCCTGTTGCAATACATGTGAGTGTCTATTTTAACATTCTGGACACCGAATTCCTTGTTACAGTCAATAATGTCAATGAAAAATGTCAGACTGAATAAGCAATGTATTAGTAAGTGTTTGTTATTAATATTTTATTCAATATTAACATATCATGGTCTGAATTTTAATTCTTGATTGCCACTCTGATGTCGAGATAATTATTTGGTCAAGACCCCTACTTGGCCTTGATGAGCCAAGTAAACTGCGGTTTTGGAACAAAAGGCCAATTAGTGCCCAGAAGACGAGCTCACCATACCATTTAGGGTGCTAATGGGGTCCTAACACTGGAGTGTCAATAGAAAGCCCACCAGCACTGAAGCAGCTGCAGCTTCATGATGCAGGTATGGGGACTGAGGATGCCGAAAGGTGCAGGCCCCTTTTGAGAACGTTTTACAAATGGTTAAAAAGAGACTGTCCTGCTTACTGGGCCATCATTTCGGAGGGCTCTTTCAGAAACCAGTGGTGGTCCCTGTAGTTGTTTATGGTGGCTGCATTTAGATCTCAAGCTGACCCTGACGCCTTGGCCCTCCAGTATGTTGACTCCAGCTTCCAAGCCTATGAGAACATTATAAGCAGATTATGAAAATTTGGGCAGAATCTTGTCGCCTCTCCAGAGTGGATTTAAGGACCAAGAGCATTTAATCAGATGGGTGAGTGATGAATGAAGACATCACTAACTTCCCTTCTCAACACTGGTCAAGTCTGTGGTGCAAAGGCCATTGTTCTTTGCTTAATTTGCTTCTTACTGCAACTAAAGCAAGTTGTAACCAATCAGAGAATTAATTGTAAAAGCACTTTGTTTAGCTGTGGGTTATCCAAATATAGGGTGTTTGCGTACCACATATATTCCATCTATTACAAACAACCAAAGGAACACGGCAATTCTGAGGATGGGTCACTCGACCCAAAACATTAACTCTGATTTCTCTCCATAGATCTTGCCAGACCTGCTGAGGTTTTCCAGCAATTTCTGCTTTTGTTTGTGAATGAATGTGCTGTTTGATTTGATCAGCCAAATATTGAGAGATACAGTCTACCTGGCTGTCATTGTGTTGTTACACTGTTGCTGACAGAACCCTGTTAGTGGAAATCACCCATCGTGTAGTCATTGCACTGTAACAGCACAGAATAGTTTGTTTAACTGTTGTTCAAATATTTGAAATAGTTTTCCTTTTCAGGACAATTTGAGGAGAACAGGCACTATTCAAAGCTGAAAATGGCAAACTTTGGTCTATTTGCAAGTTTAGATTATATACAGTGAACTGTTATCTCATTGGGATAACCAGTGTCTTACACAGCAGCTTCAATATGTGATATTGCAAAGTGAGGAAATTAAGAAGCCTGTATTTAAAAAATTGCTGAACACGGCAATCTTATATGAGTGTGGAGCAACATGCATTATATATTGACCCAGTGAAGGGAAGCTTGTGGTAGGCACAAATAGAGTACTCATTGGCAGATTTCTCAACTAGCAGTTTGAAAATGGCAGTATTTTCCAACTCAAAAGTGATTTGGAGCATGGCATGGAGCAAATTAAGATATATCATGAAACAACTGTAGAAACAAAAGTTTGTGAACATATCATTTACATCTAAAATATGCTGGGGATAGGATGCAAGGGCTTATTCCATCAAACACAACTTTCTTGTGGAAGTGATGAAAATATTTGAGAGGTTCAGACCAGAGGAGATTTCATAGCTACACCAGCTATTTGGGAATACATAGAGTCATGAAAGCTGGTTGGAACCGTGAGAGACAGAGTGCATGATAAAAGACTTGGGAGGACATGTCTCCAGGTTTAGAAAATTCAAACCTCATACAAGCAAGCAACTGTTTTCTTGTGGAAACACTTCCAGTCTATTTTTTTTCAAACCTTTTCCCTCAAATTTTGTTCCCTTGTTCTAGTTACTTGGTTAATTGTGTTCTTTTCATGTAATTTTTTAAAAGAAATTAAAATGTCTGGTTATTAACTGAAATAATTGTTCCACAATATTTCTTATTTTAAACAAAAAAAGTTACAAGAGTTATACAAGGCAAGTACAACTGACTTAATCTTTTGCAGACATTTTAAATTTGAAAATTTAACAGGATTTTAACAGGCTACTCTCCATTCTACTTTTATGTCCACCCAGATGTTTTCCTGTATTTCACAGGAACTGCACAAGTCTTTCACTTCTGCTGCAGTTGAACGAAAAAGTTTCACAGCTCTCAGGAATTCACTTTGATTCTCCTCAGAATTCTCGCTGCACTCTGAGGAATAAGAATTTTTGAGGTACTGCCATTATGATCTAGTTAGGCAACCCTCCAAGTCTCAGAGTCATAGAGTTGTCCAGCACAAAAACAGATCCTTCAGTCCGACTCATCATGTGGACCAGGTAATCCTAAATTAATCCAGTCCCATTTGCCAGCATTTGGACCCTATACCTCTCAACCTTTCCTATTCACCTAATCATCTAGCTGCCTTTTAAATATTGTAATTGTATCAGCCTCCACCACTTCCTCTGGTAGCTCATTCCAGACATGCACCACCCTCTTTGTGGAAAAAAAAAGCCCCTTAGGTACATTTTTAATCTATCCCTCTCACCTTAAACCTATACCCTCTAGTTTTGGACTCCCTTACCCTGGGAAAAAGACCTTGGCTATACACACTATCCATGCCCATCATGATTTTATAAATTACTATAAAGTTATTCTCCATCCTCTCACTCCAGGGAAAATAATCCCAGCCTCTCAATCTATCCCTGGTTTCCTTAAACGTTACATGGTTGTGGATTGTACAGTTCCAGCATGGGATTCAATGCATTCTCAAGTGACATCAATCAGAAAAGACCTTTGGTTTCAGAAAGCGCTCTTTTACTCATTTATGGTCACTGGCAGATAATCTTTGTCATCAGTAGCTACGAGGTTGACTTCAACTGCTAGTTCTCTGTTAGCAGTCAAAGCTAAAACACAACATCAAAAAAAAATAATTAATCCACCTCCACGGTAATTTGGCTGGCCTCAGATGTACCAGATAGGGATCTAAACAAATAATTTCATATTTCCAAACTATCTCATTGTTCTGGAAAAGCATTTAAATCATGCAAACGTATTGAGAGAGCTTCACACTAATTGTTTCCATCACAAATTCCTGACAAGAGTCATCCATCGTTTAATGCTTTCCCAATCTTTTTAACTCTAATCTTATTAATTAAACAAGCAAACGTCAGTCAGCCTTTTAACTGCAATTATTTCAGGTCTGTCAACTAGCCTTTCATCAGATGTTTTCATTTATCTTATATTTGAAATATTCCAAAACTAAAAGTCATACTCCTGAAATATAAGCTCAAAATTAGATGTTTATAATAATTACAAAACATATGGAATCAATCTTTTTTTGAAGGAAAAGCTAAAATACAACATGAAGCCCTACTGTAGGCCATTCAAAACATAGAAGAAAATTATGGTTAATTCTTGGTTTTTATACTCTATGTATGTCTGAAAAGCATTGCAAAATTTCAAATCAATTTTGTCTGAATTTTGTTATGTAATAAACCTGTGTCATAATTATCCTCCAGTTCTTGAATTGCAAACACAACAACAAAAATGAGAGCACACTACTTCATTTTAAGCATGGTCAAGTGATTTGAATTGTTTAAAATCAAATTTACCAAAAGCTTTTTTCAATTTCTTAGTATTAGACGGTAGCCTTTGCTAATTTTTGGAAGAGGAATAATTCTCTCTAGCCTGCCTACCGACCACCAGTATTGGTTTAAGAGACTAGGGCATTACAATGGTCAATGCAGCATTATTTGCAAACTTAATTTTAATACTATGCAGTTACTGCATCCTTGCATCAGACACCACAAACAACCAATCTACTCGAAATGGGAGGAAAACTGAAATGCTTTAGAGATGTTCTCAAAGCTCACATGATCAAATATCCCTGACAATTCATGGAAGCCATTGTCTTCTGACTAACCAAAGGGGGACATTGGGGATGGGGGGGGGGGGGGGGGCGGGGAGAAGGAAGGGTGGAGGGTGAAAGAGATTACAGGAACATCACAAATCTGTAACCTTCTATATGTCTCTGATTTTCTGCTTGCTGAACAATTTATCGAACGTTGAAAGACTATTTATATGGGGGAAAGTGAGGACTGCAGATGCTGGAGATCAGAGCTTAAGAATGTGTTGCTGGAAAAGCGCAGCAGTTCAGGCAGCATCAAAGGAACAGGAGAATCGACGTTTTGGGCATAAGCCCTTCTTCAGGACCCAGGAACAAACATCTTAATTTATTGTCGTGTTTCTTTAGATGCAAGACTGTCAGCAGGCCTAGTCAACTGGATTGAAATGTAATAAAATGTGACATTTAACAAAACTTCTTGTTGGATAAGGTATTAAGGCAATAGCTTTAATAGGAATGTGTAATAGAACTTTTGTACCAATGAAAATGACTTGAAACTCGACTGTGGTGGAAGCAGGAATGATCAATGATTTCAAAGTGTAATTGGGTGGCACCTGAAAGAAAGACATTTCCAGAGCTTCAGGGATAGAGTATATTGCTTCACAGAGTGCTCCCATGGACTCAAGGAGCTGAATAATCATCTTATGTAATGTAATCACCCTATGATTCCACACAGCACTTTGAGAAATAGTTACTCAAAATGTTAAGTGGTCGCCAAAGGTTGACAAGTGACTGATTCTTTTGAGTAGTATGAAAAGGGAGGGCAACATGAGGTGTGCCCATGGCGACAAACAAATGGATAGACTTCATTTAAATACTGCCTTGGTTTGCTAACCTATACCTCCATTAGTAAAGGAAGTTTACTTAATTCTTTTTTGTTCACTGTTTTGAATCTGTTTAAATATTGAATAGTGATTATATGATTCATGGACACAAATAGTTACTGACCCCACCAAACAGTTCACCCCAGTCCTTCTCAAGCAGAAATAAGAATGGGCGACAATTACTAGTCTTGCTAGTGACACCCACAGTCCATGAAATCATAAAAACTGGATAGTTAATGATTGAAATCACTTCTTGTCAGTAAGCATTCAAGAACCAGTTTCAAAAATACATTAAACATTAATTAAAATTCTTCAGTTTTAAAAGCATTCTGAGTAGTTACCGTGAGTGTTTAAATCAGTAGCAAAAATTGTGGCATTAAGTGAAAACAGCTTTCTTGCAAACTCATTACTACCCTCATTATAGCAGAATTCTTCCATAATCCTACTAATACCACCATTAAAATCAAATTAAATTATATTCTTGGTATTAGAACTAAGTTTCCAGTTGCCTTTGTATTATGAAGTTTGATTGTAACTGAAAAGTTTCAGAAATTCTTTCCTTCCAGTTTATACAAAATACAATCTGGAATTGCTTTGCTATCCATTCCACTTTAGGCTTCAGTTGAGATATTCATTAGCAATTTGTAGGGATATTGAAATGATGTACATATTTCAGAATAGATTTGAACTGAGGAAACAAAGAAAGAAGAAGCCAAAGGTATTCAATTTACAAAGGTATCCAACGTCTTACAAATGGTACACATTGTTGCCTCTGTTAGTACAGAGCCGACTCCGACTGTGACCAGAATGTCTGTCACTCCTGTTTCTATCTGTCAGTCAGAAGTCCTTGATTGGACCAGGTTAACAGCCTCAGTCAGGGAACTCATACTCTTTGAAGTCCACCTGGCCAACCTTGTTCCAATCACTACAATGTTTGAGTTCTGTCATGAATATCTAAAGATGCATTCTGCTGGCAACCCCTTGACTAGTTTGTCAAAAACTATTTCCCTGGAGGTCTGTTGTTTTCCTGTCACTCTTCTAATGAGTTTAAGGATGAGAAATGCTTGAAGGCTCAAAGGTGGTTTTGAGCTTATTAGCAGCAGTCAAAGTTTCAATTCTCTCACGTGTTGCACCACAGTGTAATTGTAGCATTCTGATTTTCTAATTATTCCAACTGTGAAAAGTAATCTTATCATTGTCGACAGTAACTTCTGAATTCAGCCAAAGTAAGTGTTGATATAAGCCAGCAAAACTTGCTCCTGTGTCAAGCTTAGAATTACTAGGACTTGTCTATGTTAATGGACATCGTGTGTCTTCTGATTCATCTCAATCAGTTAGTTCCCTTCAGACTGTATTGGGTAGTATCTCCTTTGGGAGGTATCTCATCTAAAACAGATATCTTTACTGATGGTGATATGTGCTCTACTTTATAGACCATTTCCTCCTGTAGCCATCAGTATTTCTGCTGTGTGGAAACTATCTTCTGGAAGTGACCTACAGTTCTTTCAATGGAACTTTCCTTTGTCAATATTGGATAGTGTCTGTGCCTCTGTGGCTTTGTTGTCTCACAGCACTGGTTCTTAGCATCTGGTGTTTGATTTTCTCAGTCTTGGCTTGTCATGCACCTTTTTAGAAACTGTCCTTTTCTTATAAAGTGAATGGATTTCTTGCTGCCTTGATAAAAGGTTGGTCTTTTCCTATCAGGATCTTTTTGAGAAGCATTCTGATTTCTGCATTCACCGTGATCTGAAAAGCTTCATCTAAAAATAAAATGTCATTCAACTTTAAGAAATCTGAACAAGATTTTGTGGCATATTCCAACAACAATTCTATATCTTATGAATTCTCATTTCAAAGTTCCATGTTCACCACTTCCTATTAATTTACAGACTGTGCCTGGGTTGTGAGAAGGTTTCGTTCCCAAACCCATTGGCAAATCAATATATACATGGATCAGAACACAATTCTAGACAATATAAAGCAGCAATTCACAAATATAGGAAGTATTTGTATGTCAGATACTTAAATTACATCATTGCATGGGATAACATTAAGTAAGAGCATTCATGAGTCAGATATTCGTAAATCAGGGACCCCCTGTACTGATGTAATTAATGAAATCATCTCTGAATTTCCCAGGAAGCAAATTCTTCCAAATCTTGTTCAAAGAATTTTAATTGTTCTTATATTGGATTAATTATCAAAGAATCTTAGAACATTATCAAAAGTGTCTGTGCTCCTATTAGTGTTGTCAATTGATAACGTTCTCTATAAATGGATATATCGAATGCAATATCTTATTCATGTAAGTCGTTTAGCTTCTGAACTGGTATTTAAATCTGATGGAGTACTATACATAGGAGCTGTTAAGTTAATGATGCCCAATCTTGAGTTCTGAATTGTCATTCTGACCTGAAATCTTTCGGGTAATATAAAACCTGATTCCATTCTTGTCATTGTACTTATTAATTCTTAATACAGTAAAGCTGCTTTAGATCTATATCATTTCAATATTGCTTGCAATCTAATGTTCTTTACATTACATGATATTCTCACATCCAACAATGCTCTTTTAAATCAATTATGACAGAGTTTGCTAGACGCTAGGCTATATGTATTTTCTTTTTAATCTTTGCTTCAATTAAACTTTAAGCTGTATTACTGGTTATTCTGTACTAAGTTACGAGGTGTCAAATATCTGTTTCTTTGTAGCTCTGCACCGTTTACCAGATTCACCATGATTTTAGCATTTTCGCATCATTTTCATACTCAAGATGGTTCCCCACCTTTTTCAAGGTTTTCCTGCATAGGCAGAGTGTTCCTTTATATTCTCAGCCAAAATAGTCATTTTTTTTTACCGTTAATAGTCCAAAGCACAATACACAATACACCAATACATTGTGCTGCACTACTCTTTAAATATAGAGCTCTAGCTGTGGCCTTTACAAATCTTCCCATTCAAATTGGTGGCTTTTTTTTAACTGATTCTTGATCCTGAGTTTTCTTCTTCTGCAGCACATATTCCTAATTCTCTCTAAATTTGCTCATAAATAAATTCTGAGGCCTTCCTGATACTGTGACTCCTGTGTAAATTATATCTCTGGCCCTTCCAGTGTTCCTTGCAGCAGTACTTTATGGAGCTTATTTTTAACGATGGTGATGCTTATTGCACATCCCATGGCTTTTGTTTCTTCTCTTTAAACTACTTTTGTAAAGTTATCCACTTTTCCCTAAAGGATATATCCCTTTCCTTCTGGAGCTGTCTGTTGCTCTTTAAAGACCTTTCTTATGAACATAGAATAGCACAGTACAGTACAGGCCCTTAAGCCCTCGATGTTTTGCCGATCTACTCTAAGATCAGACGAACCGACATACCCTTCAGTTTACTATCATCCATGTGCCTATTGAAGAATCGCTTAAATGTCCCTAGTATATCTGACTCTACTAGCACTGCTGGCAGTGCATTCCACGCACCCATCACTCTCTGTGTAAAAAACCTACCTCTGTCTTCTCCCCAAACCTTCCTCCAATCACCTTAAAATTATGCTTCCTCATGATAGCCATTTCCACCCTGGGAAAATGTCTCTGGCTACCCACTCTATCTCTGCCTCTCATACACATCTATCAAGTCACCACTCATCCTTCTTCACCCCAATGAGAAAATCCCTAGCTCCCTCAACATTTCTTCACATGACATGCCCCCTAGTCCAGGCAGCATCCTGTTAAATCTCCTCTGCGCTCTCTGTAAAGCTTCCACAACCTTCCTATAATGAGACAACCAATATTCCAATTGTGGTCAAACCAGGGCTTTAGAGAGCTACAGCACAACCTCGTGGCTCTTAAACCCAATCCCCCTGCTAATGAAAGACAATACATCATACACCTTCTTAACAATCCTATCAACTTGGGTGGCAACTTTGAGGGATCTATGGACGTGGACCCCAAGATCCCTCTGTTCCTCCACATTGCCAAGAATCCTGCCTTTAACCCTGTAATCTGCATTCAAATTTAACCTTTCTAAATGAATTACTTCACACTTTTCCAGCTGGAACTCCAGCTGCCCCTTCTCAGCCCAGCTCTGCATCCTGTCAATGTCCCATTCCAAACTACAAGAGCCCTCCACACTATCCACAACTCCAGCAACCTTCATGCCATCAGCAAACTTACTAATCCAACCTCCCACTTCCTCATCCAAGCCAGGTCCCAGAACAGATCCCTGTGGAACACCACTGATCACCGAGCTCCAGACTGAATACTCTCCATCTACTACCACCCCCTGTCTTCTATGGACGAGCTAATTCTGTATCTAGACAGATAACTTTCCCTGTTTTCCATGCCTCCTTACTTTCTGAATGAGCCTTCCACGGGGAACTTCATCCATGTACACCACATCCACTACTCTGCCTTCATTAATGTGTTTTGTCACATTCTCAAAGAATTCAATAAGGCTTGTGAGGCATAACCAGGCCCTCACAAAGCCATGCTGACATTCTCTAATCAAACTATGCTTTTCCAAATAATCATAAATCCTGTGTCTCAGAATCTTCACCAATAATTAGCCCACCATTGACGTAAGACTGAGTGGTCTGTAATTCCCAGGGTTGTCCCTATTCCCTTTCTTCAACAAGGGATTATCCTTTGCTACCCTCCAATCATCAGGTAATATTCCAGCAGACAGTGAGGGTGCAAAGGTCATCGCCAAAGGTGCAACAATCTCTTCCCTCGCTTCCCGTAGAAATCTTGGGTATACCCCATTTGGCCCAGGGTATCTTATCTCTCCTCATAATTTTCAAAATTTCCAGCACATCCTCCTTTTTAAAATCAACCTGTTTGAGCATATCAGCTGTTTCACATTGTCGTCACAAACAACAAGGTCCCTCTAACTAGTGAACTTACTAAGTGCCCAAGTAAGGGACATCTTGAAGCCAAATGACAAAGAAGCAGGTTCTTTATGGTTCTAATTACTACTAGGTATGCTTATCTGATCTGTTTTGAGATTTCCATTATGACAAGTGATGATGTTAGAAAACACTTTAACTAATATCTGTGTTTTTTTTTCCTCATTGTGACTAGCTTTTTTTCTCTCCTTTCCTAGCCTACATATTTCTCTCTGTGATTCTTACTAGCTTCTGAATGAAGTTTTGTCCTTGTCATTCTGAGCTTGGTTTGTTTCTGCTTCTGCAGCTGCTGCTGTCCTGTCTCGTGGTTCTTGCAGTTCAACTGCTGAGTGAGTGTGCCCTCATAATGTGGTAGCATTTAATGTTAAATTCACTTCTCTTTTAAAAAAAAAATTCTCTGGCTCTTCTAGAATTTGACAGGGAGTATTGTCACTAATGCAGCCATATGGTACTGCCCTGATTGGCATTTCGGGCACATTGTAGTATCCACCACCTTTGACAATGTGTGCACAAGGTTGTTTCAGGTAGCTTTAAGTCACCAATCCTCCTCTGTCTATGCTGTATCTAGGCCTATAATTGTCCATGGCCGAGGACACATCACTGAGCCTGAACAGAACGGGCTGTCATCAACAAGATAGTTTGTTATATGATAGCAAAGATTGCATCTTACTTTACTAGCCAGGCACAATTACTCAGAACTGTTGAAAACTGTACAGAATCCAACTGCAGAATTCACCACCAAAGATCATATTTTGGCATCATCAGATTGGGTGGAGCTAATACAACTTCAACATTAACACTTTCAGAACCACTATATTATATGACACCTCACTGTCTGTTAAGTTATTATGAATATCCTGAAAGTTCTTGGTTAAATCTTGGTAAAATGATCACAGTATGCTGTTTGCAAAAGAACCTGGTAAAACCTTTTGACTAAGTGTCCAAGTCAGGGATATATTGAAGGCAAATGATAAAGAAGCAAGATCCTTATGGTTGTATTTACGACTAGATATGCTGATCTGATCTGTTTTGTGATTTCCATTATGGTAAGTGATAATGTTACAAAACAATTTATTTGGACAATACCAGAAAAAAAAACAGCTTTCAAGGTGAGGGCTTCAATTTTATTTTAAATTAAATGTTTCAATACACGTTTATGCTAAAAAGAATGTTGGAGTTTATCTCCGTGCACAAAGTTAAAAGCTTAAATTAAAATGACAAGTCTAAAAGAGTATCCTGATCACTATGGTGTCGGGGTGGGGGAGTGGAAAAGTGGGCGTCAGGGTGCCCTACTGAAGGGTGGCCTTTGGCTGTGTGTCTCCACCTGGGAAGCTAGTAGGGAGTGTGCTGAGGACTGGATCCCCCAGATGGTCAATAAGTACTCAGTTCCAAACAGATGGCCCAGCCACCACTCCCCACTACATTGGAAAAATCTAGACCAGCTGGAAAATCCCATATTCATTCATCTCGCTTTACAGAGTTCTTAACAAATCTAATTGCCTTATTGGCTCATGGGAGTGGGAGAATTCAGGAGACTTTCTCATAATGGCCGACATCTAGGACAGGGTCAGAAAGCCAGCATGTCAAGCTGTCTCGTAATGTTTAGCGATGTCCTATCTCTGTTACCAACAAGCTGAACCACCTTGATGTCTGGCTCGTCACGTTCGGTATCATCCAGAGCAGGGAAAAAATGAGGATTGCAGATGCTGGAGATCAGAATTGAAAAGTTTGGTGCTAGAAAAAGCACAGCCGGTCAGGCAGCATCCGAAAGGCAGGACATTCGACATTTCGGGCATTAGCCCTTCATTGGGAATGGTGGTATTCCTCCGCGATCCCTTATTTCCAATTCCTCCGCCTCCATCATATCTGCTCCCAAGAGAGCAATTCCACTCCAGGACATCCCAAATGGCCTCCTATTTCAAGGACCACAATTTCCCCTCCCACATCACTTTTCGACACCGTCATCCAGAACAGCAGAACTACGGATTTCTTGATTTTATGGAACTGAACAACAATTTCCCATTGACTTATCTCAAGTAGCAGCACATTTTGTGCATTGGATAAAAAGAAAAGAAATTGAAAATAGATTTTTTCCTCCTCAAAACTGTTCGTCGACATTGCCCTTTCTATGTAAACCCGCCCTAGTTATTCAAAACTATGGGTAATTTGAGAAGATTTTCTCCTCTTAAAATAATTAATACATATTTTTTAGAAAGGTCTTGACTTATTGTGAAAATCAATTATGCTTTCAGGTATAGCACAAACGTAATTCTTTCAATTTTGATCAGTCATTTTTCAAAAGTTCATGCTGGGTTTTTTTAGGTATGCGATGGCAGTAGAAGATTTGGAGGCTGGTTTGCCAATCACATCATCGTTGCTACTTTCCTTGAGAAGGTCTGGGCTGCAGTGCTTCTGTACAAATTGACACTTGATGTGTTTTTTTGTCTGAAAATGCCAAATGCCACAAGCTGCATACCTCCACATAAATCTAATCTAGTGTGCGGGCCGTTCCTTCTTTGTGAAACACTTCAGACAGCTTCACTGCAACAGTCCAGTGGAAAAAAAACAGATGTGACTCATCTAGTGCGTGACTGGGCAAAGCAGAAGTACCATTCACCCACCAAGCAAAGGAAGAAAAAAGACAAGCTGTCTCTCTCAACAAGCTCATGTTAGTCCTCATATTTTTCCTTTACGCACACCAACAAGGATGACCAAGTCTGAAATAAAACATTTGCCACTTGTTATATATTAATAGCACATCATCAAACATCCCTCGGACCATTATACAATTGCTTTGCCCTTGTAGTCCAAGCAAGATGTTTTAACCGTAAAAGAGTCTTGCCCACTTAAGACACCAATGTAGCATTTCACTTTTCGCACCCTCAGTTTCCTCTACTATTGTAAATCAGATTATTCATACTGGAACAAATCAGTAGCTGATTCTTTCCAATGTATGATGAGAATGATAGAGTCAGCAGGAAGATGACACTAGGAATACAGGAATTACAAATGACAATTTCCATTTTTAAACAGTTCTCTTTGATAGAAAAGAAAGACCTTTTTCCATAGAGTCTCTATCATGTGGAAACAGGCCATTTGGCTCATCAACCATCCAAAGAGCATCCCACTCAGACCCAGCACTGTAACCCTCCATTTCCCATGACTAACCAACCTAGCCTGCACATCTCTGGATATGATGGCCAATCCACCTAACCTGGATATCTTTTACTTTGGGAGAAAACCAGAGCACCCAGTGGAAACCCACACAGTCAAAGGGAAAATGCACAAACTCCACACAGCCCAAAGCTGGAGTTGAACCCAGACCCCTGGCGCTGTGAGGCAGCAGTGCTAACCACTGAGCCGCCGTGAGCTTTGAAAACCAGTGGGAAGCAACTCATCTCAGAGAAGAACAGATGGTTGCCAATAGATGACAGGGTTGACACACAAAAAAATGAAACATTCTAAGCTTTCAAAAAAAAAATTCTCAAGCAGTTTGCTGAGTCAATCAAACCTTAGACATATGCTGAGATGAAGGCAAAACACTGCTCAAAGCATCTTTAAATACAACAAGAAAATTAACATAAGAGAAAAACGATTGAAAATTGTGAGTACACAGCTGAACGTTTCTAGCAATTTATGTTTTTGTTTCTGATTTCCAGCATCCACAGTTTTTTCAATTTTTATTAGGAATATTAACAGGTTAAGACAAAGGGTAGCTGGAATGAAGGGCAAGTATTTGGTTGTTTTGGAATCAACAAAAGAGACTGGTACAGATTTAAGATAAATTCCAATTGAACCACAATAAGTAACAAGCATTCTGAGGCAATCCCACTCATTTTTGAAACTACCACGAATAACAAGTTATGACGGCTCGAATGAAGGAACCAATCATTGAAATGTGCATGTCGGAGCCAATAAGGAAACATGTAGAAAAATGATCCATCTGTGAACAGAATATTTGACATTCTTATTCTAGCCAGCCAGAACAGGTGTGTTCTTGTCGAACAGGGAAATAAAAGACATCCAAAGGTTCAACAGATATCAAGTGATTGTCAGTTTGGCCATCTGGTACTTGAAGATTCCTGGACAGATCTTGTTGTCTATGCAATTTAATCCATGTCAGTGGCTAAACAAAAGATCTCTGTGAAAAAAAATATAGTGTTTTCTGTGAAGAGGCAATCAAGTCCAGAAACCTTACGCAAACACCAAATATAAAAGGTGGGAAAGTCATTTTAAAATCCTAAAAAGTATTGATAGTTTCAGGTAATAATCCACTTTTCCTTTTTTGCACATTTTTTACCAATAGCAGGCATTTTGACATTAACCGCAGCTGGAGATTTATTCTGCATAATCTTGTTTTATAGCACCAATATCAAATGTGAATTACTTAAAAATGCATTAATCCATTCCACTGTACACAAGGTCATTAAATTCATATGCAAAACTGCTACATACAAGAAAAATACACAATTTCATTTTAAGTCAGTTATATATTGTGTTGAAAATTATGGTCCTTTGAAATCAATTTTTTTCTTATATTTCCTGTGTGGCATGAAACCTCTTCTAACTGCTGTTATGATACACAGTGGCATGATGGCTCAGTGGATAGCACTGCTGCCTCACAGCACCAGGGACCCGCATTTAATTCCTGCCTCATTCTCCCTATGCCTGTGCGGGTTTCCTCTGGGTACTCTGGTTTCCTCCCACAATCCAAAGATGCGCAGGTTAGTTGAATTGGCCATGATAAATTACCCAATGTGTTAGGTGCATTAATCAGGGGTTAATATAAGGTGGGAGAATGGGTCTCGGTGGGTTACTGTTTGGAGGGTCGGTGTGGACTGGGTGGGCCGAAGGACCTGTTTCCATACTGTAGGGAATCTAATCTGAAAAAACTACTTCCTTTACAGAAACATAAATAATTTCAAATGAACAAGGAAGGTGTCAATAATGACCACTAAGGCCATTATCATCAAATTCCTACAGTGTGGAAACAGGCTATTTGGACCAACTAGTCCACATGCACCGTCTCCTACCTTTACTTTGGGTCTTTCAGCATAGTCAATTCACCTCACCTGCACGTGTTTGGACTATGGGAGGAAATCCATGCAGATGTAGGAAGAACATGCAATCGCCACTCAAACAGTCACCCGAGGCTGGAATCGAACGCAGGTCGCTGGAGTTGTAAGGCAGCAGTGCTAACCACTGAGCCACTGTTATGACTCATGACTTCAAAAACCTATGGCATCTTATGCATTCTATTATCAATGTAATGTCTACAATAATAAAAGATTTGATTCCAAACCTCAGACATGGGTGAGCAAGTGGAGAATGGTTATCCAAATGCTAAAGTAGCCACATATCTATGAAAGGATTCGCATGGGTAATTGACAGTGTAAAATGTCGAAAAATAGATTACATCAACAAGTGCTCAAAAGGGAGCATTACTCACCAAACAGCTAATGCTTTCAGGGGAAAGATGGACCTGAAGAGATTGAGGAAAGATACAGGAAAGAGTTCCTTAACATGTCAGAAACTAAGAAGATGTTACCTTCACAAGTTTACTGAGATAGCCATATTCAGTACACTGATACCAGAGGACCGTACAGGCAGTGACACCATGTTCAATTGTCATGAGTAATATACAATTAAGTAATGTATTACATCCAGATTTCTCCTTCTCGACAAACTTAATAAACTATCTGCAAATGCCTTACAAATGGTTGACTGTTCAAATTAGATAATTGTGATCCTAAAACCTATTGTTAATAATTGTCGTTTCTGTGGAAACAACCAAATTTCATTACAAAAATAACCATTATACAGTTATGAAGGTTTTTTCTTCCTGTTTGCATGTATCAAGTTACGTTACACAAAACTCATAAAGGTGTTAATGTCCAAATTACTTTTCATTTTTCTTAAGCTTGGGGGAAAATAGGCAATTCATTTCTCACTTTCTCCTACTTTATTCTGCCTCCCTGACAAAACTGTAATTAAACTTTGATTGACCAATGCAGTGTCCAGTTACAACAAATAAGAGTCTGTGGATGTGGTTCTTCCCAGGAGCATTCTGGTGGGTGTCACTTTTGCATGTTCCTTTGATCCTGCCTTAACCAAGCTGCATTTCCTACGGTCAGGGCACACACTTGCTGTTTAGAATGTGGGTTTACACCTTCACGAGGAAGCCTGCAGTAATCACAGATCCAAAGTACTGTTGGGTTGCAAAAAACATTACCACAACAATACCCAGGATTTTATTTATTTGAGCACAGGATGGTGCATTCCACAATATTGCTGATCAGGGATTGGCTTCCATTGTAAGCACATTGTCGTTAGGTCATAGAGGGTAAGATGAGGCACATGCTCCATTCATAGTCATTGAGCAGTCATGCAATGGTTTGAAAACAGGGTTAACAGGTAACTGAAGCAGGATGAAGTATACAAATGCATGCAATTCACAGTAAAGAAAAATGTACTACATGTTCCTCTTTTAATACATTGTGTCTGCAGAGTCACATGAATGTGGATGTGGATCTTCCCAGGAGCATTCTGGTGAGTGGCACTTTGGAATCCATTTACTCTAACAACAACAGGTTCCCACTCCTGCTACTTCTCCCTAGCTCAGTAAATGACTATCAAGTCCACTTTCCTTATGGAGAGACCTCCCAGATACAGAAATGCACAACAAACTGATGTTGGCAACACCTGGAAAGATCTAGAGGAGAATAAATTGAAGGTGATGGTAATCATACGTTTGTGCTCACCCTGTTCTGTATCGGCATTTGAAGGAGCTGTTCAATGACCACCTTCCAGGAGATGTGCAGGTTCGAGGGAAGAGAGATATTTCCTGAAGACCTGATGTTGTGTGTATTGGTTCCTTCTGGCATGAAGTGGTCAAATATGAGCCACAGTGTGATCCATCTCGAAGAGTCTTGACTAATTAACATGAAGTTTATTGCATGACTCTAACATTTTATAGATTAAATTAGATGAATTACATTACAACAGAGCCTATAAAGAGCACCCAAACCTGAGGTATGCCTCCCAATTAAGTTGCAACCCTTTCAGACCTATATATACACACGGAGGTGGAAATATTTAACATCTCCTCATCCTACTTTTGTGCCAAGCTTCCTCTTTCTAATGCCTCTGTTCTATCGTCCAGACATGCTGCAGTTCAGCAGGAACTGGAACTACAGCCGTCATGACTGAGAAAGAGTTTTCTTCTCAGGAACATTCAAAACCATCATTACAGACCTCCACCAACACTGAATGCTGACTTAAGGGGCCTCCAACAATCCAGGACATGATACTTTGCTAACTCTCCCGCAGAAAAAAAAAGTCAAAAGCACGTCACTTGGAAGTTCCACAGTATTGTCTAAAACAACACAGTCAGTGGGTAGAGATGCCCTTCTACGTTTCTGATGACTGGGTGTCCACCTACACAATTGTCCTTCCCGACATGGTGATTGGGAGTTGTCAGAAGCAGATTCTGATTTTCCACCTTGCTGAAACCAGCAGTACCCATTTTGCAACTGCACAGTTTGGGAAATGGAATACTGGGCATCAGAAGGCAGTATGTTCTGTTGTTTGTTCCTCTGATCCCACTGTTTAAATACTCTTGAGGTCCAAATGCCTCTGAGTACAAGAGCAATACTTCAAAGATTACACCACCTCTGAAGTTTGTGTGGTTTTTTTTGCAATCCCGATCCGAACTCACTCAAGCATATGAGAGATAATGCAGAAGAGGTTTACAAGTAATCCCAGGGATAGGAAACTTCAGTTGTGAAGATAGATTGGAAAGTTGGACTGTCTGCCTTTGAGAGAAGATAAAAGGAGATTTGATTGAAGTTTTAAAGTGATGAAAGGGCTGGACACAGTAAATAAGGAGTAAATGTTCCCACTCATTAAAAGATCAGGAGTGAGAAGGCACAGATTTACAGCAATTTGCAAAATAAATTTTAAAAGTAATGTGGGAAATAGAACATTTTCTCTCAGCAAGTGGCTCAGGTTTGAAATGTGCGTCCTGGAAAGTGGTGGGACAGGTTCAATTGAGGCTTTCAAGAGGGCATTTGATAATTATTCAAACAGAAATAAAGAGCAGAATTATGGGGAAGAGGCAGGTGAATGGCACCAACTCAGTACTCATTCAATGAGTTGGTACAGACGTGATGGGCCAGGCTGCCTTTTAAGCTGTAATAATATCATCCCTACTTCTCCTGGACTCAATCCAGCCGGAAAACCAGAAATGCCTCAGGTTTTGTCTCCAGGGTCTTTAATCACTCGATCAATGTTAGTCATATCTTTAAATAGCTTGGTGCTAAGTTCTGGTATTCTCTCCCTAAACCTGCAAACCTTTTTGATCAACTTTCAGGCCGTCCTTAAAGCCTCTCCCTTTGATTACATGTTTCGTATACAATTCTGTAGTTCCCCCTTCATTAAATTCAGATTGATAACATTCTTGTGAAGTGCTTTGGGAGAATTTTCACTCTTAAAAAGATATTGTACAAATAGAGATTGCTGTTATTGAAATAGCATGCCTGAAGCATTTGCTTCAAATGAGTAATCTAACGACATTTAGGATTTCCAATATGTAATAGAAGCAGCAGCCGCTTTGATAAGCCTTACATACTGTCTGTGCATAATCTCCCACTGCATGACATGCTTTCTATATTGTGTACACCTGGTACAGGAACAGCCCCTGGGGAGGAGGATAATGCATGCAATGCTAGTAAGCATGGCCCAAACCTTCAGGTAGCACTATCCCTCTCTCAGTGGCTTTGCTGTGTTCAGAAACAAATGTGCTGGGCACTCTGCTCCAGGACAAAGATCCAGTGCTCAAGACCCAATTATCCTGGAGCGAGTGGCCGAGTCCCTGTGGCCATCGGTTTTGATGTCTGTCACTTCTGTGAAATGAAACAGCGTATTACCGCAGATGTATGGGTTGTTGCTAATTTAGCGGAAGTTCTGATTTGCCATTTTTAAACATGAAAGTGAAACCGGGAGCTTTTAATCCAACAGTAGAATAAATTAAATAATAGTTCAACATACTCTCATATTTACATGGAAATATTATTTGTCCCACTTTTTTTTTAGATTAGATTAGATTACATTACAGCGTGGAAACAGGCCCTTCGGCCCAACAAGTCCACACCGACCCGTCGAAGCGCAACCCACCCATACCCCTACATTTACCCCTTATCTAACACTATAGGCAATTTAGCATGGCCAATTCACCTGACCTGCACATCTTTGGACTGTGGGAGGAAACTGGAGCGTGAGGCAGCAGTGCTAACCATTATTTTGAGGTTTAATCTTTTGAATGCTGTTGCTGCCTGGGTGTAGCAGGTGATCAAGTTCAAAGGCATGGAGCTGGTTAGGTAACATTAATGACCAAATTCTGTTCAAAATTTGGTTATAGGATGTACTCACCATTGACAAAGGGGCAGTGCTCCGAAAGCTAGTGATTTCAAATAACCTTGCTAGACCAAAAACTGATGTCATGTGACTTTATATTTGGATTGTGGGGGGAAACCAGAGCACCTGGAGGAACCCACACAGACACAGGGAGAATGTACAAACTCCACAAGGACAGTCACCTGAGGATAGGATTGAACCCGGGTCCCTGGCGCTGTGAAGCAGCACTGCTAACCACTAAGCCACTCACATGTCTTCATGTCCTTGCAATCATCAACAATCTCAATGAGCTCTCTGAAATGCATAATCATGTTCTTGGTTAGAATGTATAAATCTTTGGAGAAATTTGTCGAAGGAATGTTTTGTTATGTTTAACAAAGCTTTTGGACCGTGCCTGCCTTGGTGGCTGAGAATGAATGGCTACATTCGATACAGGAACGTGGGAAATAGGTGCAATTAGCCACTGAACCTGGTCAACCATTCAATCAAATCATGGCTGACCTTCTACCTCAAAGCCAGTTGCCCACACGCATCCATATCACGTGATATCTTTATCAATTGGCACTACTAGGAAATCTGAATGAACAATGTCATGTAACACCATGCTATAAGATCAAAATGTTAGCACTGAAAAACTGTGCCGTTTCTCTTTCTGAATGATCAAGAATTCCTGCATCAAACATATTTATTCTCCGAAATTTGAAGTGACAAGACACAGGAATGTAAACCTGCAGTAAGTTACCAAGTGACTCGAGCAAAATTGAGATCAATTGAGATCAAGAGGAAAATCCACTAGCGTCTAATGTTATATTTGACACAAAGAGTAATGGTTATTTGTTGAAGGCTAATCATCGCATTCCCTGGAGTTCTTTGGGGCAATGACTTTAATCTAAAGATATTCAGCTGCTTAATCAACAGCGTTTTCCTGCATCAGAAGGTCAGGGGTGCAACTGTTCACTGATCAGTGTTCAGCTCCATTCGCATGTCCTTGATAATGAAACAACTCCATGTCAGTTTATACTGAACTGGAACAGCATTCAGGCTCAGTCAAACAGTGACAGGCAACACAGACAAGATACTATTGTCTGCAATGACTGTCCACAAATAAGAGGACCTACCTAACTAACTCTCCCTGACAACATGACAAACATAATCCTTGTTCCTTGTTTACCAAATTCCCCCACCACCAATACTCTGAAAATCTCCTTTAACGAGAAACTTAGCTACATCAATATCAGAACCATGGCAACAGGAACAGAGCAGTGGCTCGATACTCTTGTAACATGTGGCTCATGTCTCACTTCTTCCAACTTTCCATTCACCCACAACATTCAAACACCTCTACGATGGAATATTCACCATTCTTCAGGCTGAAGTAAGCTGAAACAACACTCAAGAAGCTCAACAACAAATTAGAGCAGAGTAGTCCCTTTTATAAGTACATATGCTGCTAGGATCAGTGTCCATTTCCTCCACCACCAGTGGACTCACCTGCAGCATTAGCCTTCTCATTTTTTGTAACCTCCACCAATCAAAAGGGGCAGCACAGTGGCTCAGTGGTTAGCACTGCTGCCTCACAGAGCCAGGGTTCAATTCCAACCTCAGGTGACTGTTTGTGTGGAGTTTGCTGTGTCTGCGTGGGTTGCCTCCAGGTGCTCTGGTTTTGTCCCACAATCCAAAGATTGTGCAGGTTAGGTGATTTGGCCATGCTAAATTGCCCATAGTGTTCAGGGATGTGAAGGTTAGGTGCATTAGTCAGGGGTAAATGTAGGGGAATGGGTCTGGGTGGGTTACTCTTTGGAAGGTTGGTGTGGACTTCTTGGGTCAAATGGCCTGTTTCCACACAGTAGAGATTCCATTATTGTATGATCTATGATAAGAACAGTATCATTGGATCACCAATGCACCAAAACTATGCATTATCCTTACTTGAACATTTATCATCATTCCTTTATTGTTGGTCAGTTAAAATATCCTTAACCAATACATTTATAGACATGTACCATCATCAAACACTACCATGTTTGAAGAAGAGGTACATTTAAAAGCGCTTTCAGAGCAACTTGAGAAGGGTAATATAAATGAAACCTGAGCCACATGCTACTGAGGAACAAATATACATTAACCACCATCTCCAAAAAAAGTGGTATCAACTTAGTTTAAAAGCATAAACTCTACCATCTTTCCAATGGAGCATGAACATTCACCTGAGCTGACAGTCTGTGCTTTACTTGTCAGACAATATTTTCCCTCGTGTACAGTGTACAGTGGAGTACCAGCTCCAGTTTAACTTCTGATCTGAGTGCTGGATTTGTTGTTACATTTAACATACAATGCAGCATAGATCTGACTTTTTTTTAAGTCACCAAAGTGGTAAGAACTGCATGTAGATGTTAAACTGAAAATGTTAGGCTCCTGAAACTGGTAACATGATCTGGAGACAGAGAACTCTGCAAGAGAGCTGGAAATGCTAAATAAATAAAAAAGCCTAGTGTAAAATACCAGCATCAATAAGGTTGACCATGCAACTCATTTACTCATGCTCTTTGCAATTTGCCATCTTTACTCAGTCCAGTGCATACATGACTCCAGACCCACAGCAATGCAGCTGACTCTTGATTACACTCTTTAAGCCAGTTAGTTGTTAAGTACAAGCAATTAATGCTGGCCCTGCCTGTATATAAGAATATTCTTTAAATGCATTTTTAAAATATATACTAATTAGGTACAGCAATTGAAACATGGTTTAACTATAGTCTGGAAAAGGTTACTGCGTCTCTTGTTAAGCCAAAAATAAACAGATCACAAAATGAAATTTAATGCAGTAGAATATACTTTCACAAGACGACCATATGAAAGCAATAGAAGATTATGGAGCCATGTACTAATTGGAGATCCTTAGCGAATGTTTTTATTGGTATATGGCCAAAGATTGCCATGCTTGAAGAAAGACTGCCATTATCTTCACAGAGCAATTTGAAATGGCTAATAAAAATGAAGCTTCAACCACATGATAAGAAGATTATAAATAAATGGACCACTATGTCTATGGAAACAGGGAAGAACTTAGGTTTGTGAAACAATCTCTGTTCTTTCCGTTTTCTTGAAGTACTCCTTAGCAATGACACCTGCCAGTTTTCTTTGTCTGTTGCTAATGGTAAAAATTCCATTTAAGGACTTCTCTGGGTAATTTTAAAGCACTTTGCCCACATCCATGCTGATCAACATTCCATGATAATAGCCTCTCACTTATGCACTTGCAACCTGTCCAAATATAATATCCAACAGTCAATCACACTTGATGGAATCTTTTCAATAGCATTGACAAGACACTGAAATGAAAGCTTTTTTTTTGTAAATCAAGCTTTATACATTCCTGCCGAGTGGCATCAACTACCCTTATAGGAAAACTCAATTAGGTGATTGAAATTAGAGCTTTTAAAGCCATTCTTTAATTATTTAATACTGATCCAACTGGGCAGCAATCACATCTGGCAACCCCGATAAGGTTTTCTGGCATTATACCTAGTATTTTACAGCATTGTAGCTATTCAGCTCTGGGTATAAGCTTGTGTCACGCCCCTTTTTTATTGCAACGAAGAAATCATTGTTTTCTCATCATGTAAATTTTCATATGGACTTATCACAATATCTAATATGCAATAACCTTTACTGTCCACAGAATTGGACTTATCACAAACTGGAGAGTACGAGGTTCAGTGGACCATTCAACTATTGCCCTTGACTCTAGGTTCAGTCAGAAGTCTGACTGATGAAAAGGATGACTCTCCACAAACATGATTTACCACAGGCAGCTGTCTCAGAGCCCATTCCATCATGCAAGCCAACCTTCCACCCATTAGATTAGATTAGATTACATTACAGTGTGGAAACAGGCCCTTCGGCCCAACAAGTCCACACAGACCCGCTGAAGCGCAACCCACCCAGACCCCTACATTTACCCCTTACCTAACACTACGGGCAATTTAGCATGGCCAATTCACCTGACCTGCACATCTTTGGACTGTGGGAGGAAACCGGAACACTCGGAGTAAACCCACGCAGACACGGGGAGAATGTGCAAACTCCACACAGTCAGTCGCCTGAGGCGGGAATTGAACCCAGGTCTCTGGCGCTGTGAGGCAGCAGTGCTAACCATTAACTCCATCTATACTTCTCATTGCCTCAGGAAGGTAGTTAACATAACCAAATACCATCACACCCTGATTATAATCTTCCAACATTTTCTATGAGGCAGAAGATACAAAAGATGAAACACACATACCAATAGATTCAAGAATACCTTCTTCCCCGCTGTTATTAGACTTCTGAATGGACCTCACAAATTTGAATATTCATGTTGATCTCGCTCTTTGTCATCTTCTCTGCAGCTGTAACATTATATTCTTCACTCTATTCTGTTACCCCAATACACTTTGTATGGTATGATCTGCCTATACTGTACCCAAATCAAAACCTTTCACTGTACCGAGCTACATGTGACAATAACAAATTAAATCAAATCAACAAAGGCAGAACAGGTCTTCTGCCTTTTGCTGGGAAGCAAGTTCTACCTTCGGAAACTGCCAGCCAAGTTCCAGCAATCTCAATAGCTCCATGAGCTCAGCGCTGCAGGAATGCCCATGAAGAAGAAATTGACCAGTTATTTTCAGTATTGGGCAGGTTCAGCCACCTTAGGAACTGGAGTGGGGATCCAAAAGGATTGTGCGTGTTTGGGGAAGGGGAAGAATTGCTTGGAGACCAGGTAAGTAGGAAAGAATATGAGTTCCTGATAGGGTGTCCCCATACACCAAACCAAGTCCCAAAAGATAATACCATAGCCCCTCTTCTTTCCTACCCTTTGGAAGAAAAACCTTTTCTCGCCATTGCTCACCTGAACCTACTTTAACACCTCTATTGACCCTTACCTATTTACATGTAGTGGGTGTGTTGATGATGCCATTTGGTTGTGAAGTTGCTAATGATGACCTGTTGTGGACAAGAAGAACCGAGTCTATGTTTTTGTTTTCTCCTCAGGTAAAATCAATTCAGTCAAATAAAGCATTTAAAAAATATGAATCTCAAGATTAAGAAGGCTAATTACACTCCTCTGGAAATTATTTTCCATTGTTGTGGTTCTGTTTGCCGAGCTGGGAATTTGTGTTGCAGACGTTTCGTCCCCTGTCTAGGTGACATCCTCAGTGCTTGGGAGCCTCCTGTGAAGTGCTTCTGTGATGTTTCCTCCGGCATTTATAGTGGCCTGTCCCTGCCGCTTCCGGTTGTCAGTTCCAGCTGTCTGCTGCAGTGGCTGGTATATTGGGTCCAGGTCGATGTGCTTATTGATTGAATCTGTGAATAAGTGCCATGCCTTTAGGAATTCCCTGGCTATTCTCTGCGAACAGAACCACAACAACGAGCACCCAAGCTACAAATCTTCTCCCAAACTTGAATTATTTTCCATTATTTATTCCCATTGTTTTTCTCCCTCGTAACCATTTTAAATTACTTTTTGCGAACTTTTTTTTGCTGGAATTATAAGATCTATCAAATTCTTTCAAGAGTTAATCATTTCATGAAGTAATTGTGAAAGTAGCAAAACAAGGACTTTGAAACATGAATAATTGTTCAATCCAAAGGTGGTGTACATGAGATGAATAGCAACAGTTTGCACACTGATTCTTTTCTTTTGATTTCAACTACAAGACTTTCACAGAAGACAATCCATTCTATTCTGTGTTTATCTCTTTATAATGCCTTTTCAAGCATTGTACAATGAAATACAGGAATTACAAATGACTCAAAACCATTTTGCTTGTCAACTAAACATGTTAACAAAAGTGGATTCTATTGTCAAACTTCCTTTTGCATTTTCCAAAGACCTGGTGGAGTACATCACATGCATATTAACATGTAACTAAACTCAGTACCATTACTGTAGTTGCTTTCAAATATATCACTGCTACACATGGGAGAACTTTTGGTGGGAGAGCTTTTAAAGCATCTTGTGAGGGAACTATTTTCCAACTTTTTGTGTGTCAGGAAGTAAACTGCATTAAAATACTTCCTTTAGAGATTTATTTTAGCCTTCTTCACTTCCATAATGAACAGGAGTTGTTTGGGGTATTGCATGTTTGGTACCCATCTTCCCATGATAGACACTAGGTGAGTTGGCAAGGAGACCAGCGCCATAGAGGTCTGGACAGAGAAGATAGAAACAGTTTCTTCCTATTGGTGGAAGGATTGACAATGAGAGGACAAATTTCCAAGATAATTACAAATGAGAAAAAAGCAGTTGTTTAAGTTCATGGATTGGCAGAGAGTTAGATGAATAGTCATATTAGACTCTGCAGATGCTACCAGACCTGTTACGTTTTTCCAGTAGTTCAGATCATCATTACCTGTAGTATTTGGCATTCATTACAGGTACCCCAACCTTGATTTTGTTTCACCTCAGCATAATTCTTGATATTTTCCCAGGATGGATATGAGATGAGATGGTACTGGGACTAAGAAAGGGCCATGGGATGGTATGGGGTGTGGGGCATGGGTTGGCATGAGTTGGCATGTGAATAAAAGTTTAAAAGAAAGTTAATTTTGAATTTGAAATGCCAACTCCATTTCTCACTACGTATTTGCTTCCAAGGCCTGTTGAGTTTCTCCAGCAATTTCAGTTTTTTTTAGATCTCCAAGATCCACAGAATTGATTTACACTTTCATTTTGTATCATCTTAAGATGGTTCCTGAGGTCTGCTCAAGATGGATTTGGCATGGGGGCAATGAGTGTCCATGGAAGTAGTTGGAGGCAAGTATTGGCATGCACAGGAAGTGGGTGGAGGATGAGGAAGTCTGAGGAGTATAGAGAATTTAAAAGTTCAGGAAAGAATGCAGGCAAAATCTCAGAGAAGAAGTCTCAGCATTTGGTAGTCTCTGGGTCCCTATCCAATAATTACCTAGAGGTTCTTTAACACTCTGCCTCTTGATAGTTGGTAATTAGTTGGTAGAGGAGCCACTCTTCCATCTTCTTCCTGTCGGCCTACACATCCTTCCTTTTTATAAAGCAATCCAATTTCCTCTTAAATTGAGTCCTCCTCCACCACACTCAATCAGTGCTTACCAGATCTTATCCTTGCCACAACAAGCTTTTGCCTCATTCGCAATTATCTTTGAAATTTGTCCTCTCATTGTTAATTCTTCCACCAATAGGAAGAAACTATTTCTATCTACTCCAGACCTATATGACGTTGATGCCTCCTGTCTCCCTAGTGCCCAGCTGCTGTCTACAAGGCACAAAGCACATACATGATTCAATACTCTCCACATCCTGAATAAATGCAGCTCCAACAACATTCAAGCAGCTCAATACCAGCCAAAACAAAGCAGTTCTGTTGACTATACCCCATCCATCACTTTCAACACTCACCCCCTGAAAACAGTGTGCATTCTCTGTGGTGCACTCAACAACTTGTTTCTAAACTCATAATAAGAAAGTTAAGGGCAGCAGATGCATGGGTACACCACAACCTGCAAGTTCCCCTTCAAGCCACATGCGAAACTTATTTGGAACTATAAAATAAATCCTTTACTGCATTGGGTCAACATCCTGGAGATTACTTCAAAACAGTTCTGCATGTGCTCCAAAAACCCAAATCTTTCAGTGTTTCATGTCGGCTGCTCACCCCCATCTTCCCAAGGGTAATTATGAATTCTGCCTCAAACAGTGTCAACCACACACTGCGAATCAACAAATAAAGCAAACAGAATCATGTAGTACATGAAGACAGCACTGCATTACAAGAGGGGCTTTGAGATACAATAATTATATTTGCTGATTAAAGATCTGAAAAACATCAAAACCAAGCAAACTAGCGTGATTGGAATGTAGTTTGGCCAGGTGGACCTCATTGGGTGTGAGATCCCTGATTGGGACTGCTATTCTGAGCCATTCAGGACGTCCTGGCTGACAGATGTAAACAAGAGTTTTAGAGAGTCTCCTTACTCTAGGGACTGGCTTTGAGCTAGATGGTCAGAGTCCGTGTACTGTGCTTGTGTAAATAAAGGGTGACTAGGTGATGGGATACTGGCCTCTGTGAAGTTATTTCTTAGACACTATTTATAAGAAAGTCACTGACTGAAATTAATGAGAAACAACCAATGGAAAAAAAAGCATTATTATTATGGAGTTCAAACTTTCTACCTGACAGGACATACGAGAACAAAAGAGAATCACCAAGTGATGGTTGGCCAAGACAATGACTGAATCTCTTTCTCCAAACAATTTGCATATGGGAGAAGCTAAAACAACAAAATCTGTACAGTCCACCTGTACAAAGCACTTCGCCAATTCTTAACCCTTAGATCACCCTACTTTTAACCATCTTAGTTTTCGGGGGTCAGGAACAAAATGATTCCATTCCACATTTGTTAGTCAGACACTCTACATTTAAATACAAGATTGCCACTAAAATATCTCCACCAAGGACATGCAGGTCCTTGGACTCCTCCATTGCCGGACCATAGCAACACGACGGTTGGAGGAAGAGCGCCTCATCTTCCGCCTAGGAACCCTCCAACCACAAGGGATGAACTCAGATTTCTCCAGTTTCCTCATTTCCCCTCCCCCCACCTTGTCCTCGATTCTCCTGCTCCTTGGATGCTGCCTGACCTGGTGCGCTTTTCCAGCAACACATTTTCAGCACTAAAACATCTATTCAGGAAGTTAAGGAGAATACCTTTGTCAGCGAGTGGTTAGAATGTGGAATTCATTCCAAGGAGGAGAAATTGAGGCAATAAGCCAGATGTATGAAAATGAAACTAGATAGGTGAGAGGAGGGAGAAAGGAGGAGATGGAAATGTTGACATTTTAATGGAAAAGAAAGGGATGGCAGGAAGTTTGTTTGGACTGTAAATATTGACATGTATATGTGAAATGAACTGTTTTTGTGCAATAAGCAGTATGTAATATTATGTGAAAGATCACAGTGATGCGATTTTGCAGCAATGATTAATAAAGATCTTCGACCAATACCAAGGAAGGTCAATGACTAGAAACTTAAATGCTGGGGTCTGATATTTGTGATATTGAACATATGTCAGAACAAAAGAAGCATGCACAAATAAAGATATAGAGTTCCTACAACATGCTGCACTGTACAATATGATCATGGATGGCCATGCCACCATTCTGCTGACTACCTATACCCCTGAACTTCTCGAGAGATCCAAAATCTAGTTATCTCAGCCTTGGCTATACACCTCAGAGAATCCATAATTCTCAACGATGGAGAATTCCAAAATTACACAGCCTTTTGTGTGAAGATTTTATTTTCTTATCTCAGTCCTAAATGATCATCCCTGTAATCTGTATTCTCCAGTCAGGGAAACAGCTCACCTCTACACTCTCAAGCCCCTTCAGTGTCGTACATGTATCAAGTAGATCACTTTTAACTGTTGGAGGCTCTGGATATTAGAGATTGAATTTATGTAGCGTCTCATCATAGGTTAACAGTTTCATTGCATAGACCAACCTAGTGAACTTACACTATACCATTTCCAATGCAAGTATATCCTTGCTTAGATACAAAGGGGATAAACTGTGCACAATATTCCAGATATGTTTACATAAAAATGGTTTTGTGTATATAGAAGTGTTTCATTTTTCTTTACTAACCCTATTAGATGCATTCAATGTTCCTTTCACATTGGTACTCTTTGATCATGCTACAATATGATTGTGTTGTCAAAAAACTTCCTGAATAATAGTCACATCATTTTCCAATGACTGCTATAGGGGTAATTGGCCTGTCGTTCATTGTTTTCCTTCTTTCTTTCTCGAATGTTGCTGGTTACTGATCTGTTGGGTTCTGGGAGAGGGATTTTTTTTTTAAAATTCACAACCTGCACCTCCACTGTCTCTGCTATAGAATTACACTTGGTTCTTCAGAAGAAAAAAATCAAAGATAATACTGCTTAAAATCTGCAAACATACTGAAAAGATCACAACAAATAGAGAATCCAGGACCAATTCAGATGGGTGACATGATGCGGGCAGGAGTTTTAGGGTTGAAAGTGTTAACAGGAGCAGTTGTGTTGCAGGAAGTAGAAAATTACGCTGGAAGAGTTAGTGGGAAAATACTTTTATGACACTCAAAAATCTCACAGATCATTTCAGCAGAATAACCTGGTTCCATACAGCAAATTATATGAAAGTAATGCTGTGATATTCTTTATGTGACTGATTTCCGATCTACTTTGTTCAAAGTCAAGTATTATTCCCGTTTACTGATAATAAACAAGTTTCCATGATTTTGGCTATTAAAATCATTTCAGACTACATACTCTTATTTAGAACAAACTGATGTTTAATACTCTTGTGGCTGTGCCAATGAATACAAGACAAAAAGCTTAAAAACCTTCAACCCATTTTCTCTTTCTTTTCAGTGATAAGAAGGGACTACTTAATAAATACCTAAAACAAAATTCTTCATTTCATTGTAGAGACTCTTTTGAAAAGAGAAATTAGCTTTAAGAGTTATTTTTTTTGGAATTTTGAACTATAAATGCAGACCCAGTGGCATTAAATTTTCTTGATTGTTAAACGTGTTTGAGTTGATAAGTTTTCCCTCAAAGAACCCAGAAATTGTTTTTATCCAATTATACAATATTGACAGTAATGAAAAACAGCTTATCCTTTAGTGATAGCAAGGCCAGCTGTCTGAACAATTTCACGCTGGTTCTAGACTTTGTAAGTCCTCGATGTACAGCATACAGCCTTCTGGGTCTCTGTCAACAGTTCAAGGTGAAGAATTCATCTTCAAATGTAAGGCACAACAGCACCAATAGAAATTTATGGTAAGTTCAGGTCATCTAATTATTCAGGCTGTCTGAAGTATTTTTTTCTCCCATGACTAAAACTGTGAAGAAATTCTGCTGCCGCATATGGCAAATTCAGGGAATCAAAGCATGCTTTTATTGAATATGGCTCAGAAATCTGCTAACCATAAATACTGGTGCATGCACTAATGGTTTATTTTTCCAGCTAAATGAGTGTAATTGATTATTTTCTGACTCAGAATTATTCTTTTAACTGTAGATTATATTTCGTGAGCAGTTCTCAGTAATTGCTTTGGCAAATAAAATGTGCTGACCCCTCTTGAAGCTCAACTTAGTTTCCAAATTCACAGGTACTCAATCTCAAGGCACAATAAAAGTACCTGAAGGCAGCTGCCCACCCCCACAGCTAAGCATATGTTCCTGGTAAATGAAGGGACCATGGCCGATACACACTTGCACTGTGCGCATTGTGAATGAGTTTATTTATTCGGCAAAGGCCGAGTTCGCCAACTAGAAAATTGTCCATTTTCAGGTGTCGAGACAGGATTAATCGGAGAAATGTAGAAAATGGGAACAGGAGTTGTACATTCAGCCTTTCATGGTGATCATGCAATTCATTCCTGCTTTTGCCCCACATTGCTTGATCCCTTTAGCCCTAAGAATTATATCGAACTGCTTCTTGAAAACGTGCAACTGCTTTCTGTGAATGAGAGTTTCACATGCTGACCACTCTGAGTGAAGAAAGTTCTCCTCATTTCCATCTGAAGGGCCTACCCCTTCTCCTTAGAATGCCACCCCTGGTTCAGGACTCTGCGGTCAATAGGAACATTTTTCCAGTATTTACCGGATCTGGTCTTTAGAATTTTATGGTTTTTAATGAGATCAACACCCCAACCCCACCATTCTTCTACACTTCAGTGAATATAGATTGAATTGATCCAGTCTCTCTTTATACATTAGTCCTTCCATCCATGATCCAGTCTGGTAAACCTTTGTTGTGCTCCTTCCATAGTCAGAATATTTTTCCTCAGATAAGGAGACCAAAACAGCACACAATAATCCTTGTGCCCTACACAATTGCAGCAAGCCACCCTGCTCCTGTACTAATCCGCAATCAGGTAATTAAGTCCTTGCCATGAATGTGAGGAAAGGAGAGGACAGGGGTTGTTTCCATAGCGTTAAGTTCATACAAGCCTTTGTATAATATAGTCTGCATGCTACGTTTTAGAAACCCCAAAAAGTCACAAGAAAAGTGTGGTTCAGAATCACGGCTACAAATCCATCTCCTCACACAAAGTGGCTAAGTTTTTCCAGCAGACTTGATCTCACAATACAATCGCTCGCTAGTGATGAAAAGGTATGCATTTTGTCAATATTTATATCTTATTTTAGATTTTGGATTTCAAATAATTAACGTGTAGGCATTGGTCTTTTTTTCTGTGGAGGGGATTAAAAATTAATTAGCTCAGTATTTCCAGAACCATGACTGTAAAGCTAATTCGAGAGAACAGGTGACGAAAAGGACCCCAAGAGTTTCAATGGAAATTTGTTTATATTGTGGGAGGCAGGGGAGGGAGGTGAATAACGGTAGTTACAACAGGATGAGAAAAAAGATCAAGCCATTAACTGGAGCAGAGTTTAGGATAAGCAAGTTTTTAAAAAAATTTTAGTTAAAATCATTTAGATTCAGTTTTTAAGGGATAGAATCAAGGAGACCACTCTGAGAAAAAGAGAGAGTTCAAAGCAGTTAAGCGAGTAAGTTATAGTCTGGTTTGAACCAACCTCAACAACTCTAGCAAATCATCCAGTGAAGACATTGAAACTGGGACTGATATCCTCACAGGAAGGTTTGCTCTTGCTGTTGCGATAGCTTTAAACTAACTTGTCAAGAGGAAGGGAACCTGAGACATTAACCCAAATTGGAAGGGAGCGAAATTGGTAACAGGAAATAGAAAATCTGTGACAGCACTGGAAGATGGAAGACACAGAGCCAAGCATTCTGAATGCCTTAAATGCAAAATGTGTCAAATAAAAATTAAGGGTATTCTTTCTGAATGATGTGTAGCATTCTCAACAAGATAGATAATGTCAACCAAAATCAGTGACACAAACATGGCTGCTTAGTGATTACAACTGGGAACTGAGGACTCAATATTTAGGAAGGACAGAAAAGGAGAAAAAGGTGATGGCGTTGATGAAATACAAGGTGGGAATCAATATATTAATAAGGGAGGATCTCTGATTGAAAGGACAATGTGTGGAATCTGTTTGGGTAGGGCTAAGAATCAGGGTAGTGGACATTGGTTGGAGTTGTTATCGGTGACTAAATAGTAATGGTAGTGTGGGGCATGGTATTAAATCAGAGAGAGGTTTGTGGCATAGGCAACAAAGTAATCATGGGTGACTTGAATCTGCACATAGACTGAGTAACCTATGCCACAAAGAACCATTTAATGGTTCACAACAACGTTCCATCCCTTTAAGGTGCAGACACTCGAAAAAAGGTCAGTCTGAAATGGTAAACAAAGGAAGTTTAGGATTGTATAAGGTTCCAAACAAAGGCTCATAAAGTGGCCAGAAATAGTAAGAAATCTAAGGATTGTTTTTTTGTTTCAGAATATAAAAAAAGGAGGATGAAGAAACTGATGAGGAAGAAAGAGCAAAAAGTAAATGCAATCTCACAAAAAATAAACATGTGCTATAAAAGCTTTTGCAGTTAGTTCAAAAGAAAAGTTTGCAGAAGACAAATGTAGATCCATTAAAAGTAGTCAGGAAAATTCATTATAAGAAACAGAGAAATGGCAGAATTGGTGTTCTTGCATACTTTGTGTTTTTTACTCATGGAGGAAAATACAATTAATCCCAAAGAAAGACATTCAAGTGACAATGGAGAATACATAATTGAAGGAAATTATTGGAGAAATTAGTAGGGCTGCAGGTTGTGCAGTCTGAAAGTCCATATCCAAGAGTGTTAAAGAAGGTGGCTGCAGAGATAGTTGAGAAGTTGACAATGAAATGGCAACGTTCCTGTTTTTTGGAAGCTTGAAATGTTACCTCACTATTTTAAAAAAAGGAGTTTAAAAAATGGGAACCACAGATCAGTCAGCCCTACATTGGCAGTTGGGAAAATGCTATCATAAATGACTTGATAAGTAGACATTTGGATAACTGATCTGATTGCACATAGTCAGCATGGATTTACAACTAGAAATCTATGTTTGACGAATCTGTTGGAGTTTTTTGCAGATGTTACTTACAAAATTGCAAAAGGAGAGCCAATGGTGTATGTTTGAATTTTAAGATGGCTTTTGATAGATTCTTCCACAGGAGTTTGTTAGCAAAACTAAAATACATGGTACAAGAAGGAGATAATGTGAATACACATTGTACAAGAAAAAGATAATGTCCAGGCATGAATTCAGAATAGGCCAAGAGACAAAAAACCTTCTTGGAATAAATGGATCATTCTCACTTTGGCAAGCTATGACTAACGGGATACTACAAGGACCATTACTACAGCTGATTATTTGAAGAGAGGGACTAAAAGACAATGTCTTAGAATTTGCACATGATACAAATTAAGCAAAATGTGTGTAGTGAGGAAGATGTAAACATGTTCAGGAGGATTTGGATAGGCTGAGTAAATGGCTAAAAGCTTAGCAACTGGAATATGATGTAGGAAAATGTGAGATAATCCACTTATAGGATGAACTGATGCACAAAGTATTCTTTAGTAGTGAAAGAGGTTAGAAAGTATGAAATGCAAAGGGACTTGGATATTGTTGTCAAAGAATCACTGAAAACTAAAATGATGATGCAGAAAGCTATTAGGAAGGTGAATGAAATTTTACCCTTTTTTGCGAGATGATTTGGCTATTGGGTAATAACCTGGTGAGCCACCTGATGAAGCGGCAGTATCTTGAAAGCTAGTGCTTCCAATTAAACCTGTTGGACTATAACCTGATGTTGTGTGATTTTTAACTTTGTCCACCCCAGTTCAACACCAGCATCTCCAGATCAGTAATCACCTGGTTAGGCTGCACCTGGAATATTGCTTATGGTTTTCATCTCTGTATCTCAGGAAAAAAAATATTATGAAGGAGGAGTGCAATGAAGGTTCACTAGACTTGTTCCTAGGTTTCTGGTACTGTCCTGCGATGAGATATTGATCTCACTGAAACTTACAAAATACTTAAAGGGGATGGACACGGTAGAGGTAAAATGTTTCCTCTGATTAGGGAGTAGAAAACAAGGGGCACAATTTAAAAATAAGGGGGATGCAATGGAACCTGAGTTGAGGAGAAATGTTTTACTCTGAGGCTTGTGAACATTGGAATTTTGTACCTCGGGGCTATTTCAATTCCCCTTCCCATTCCCTCCCCAACATGACCATCCTCAGCCTCCTCCAAAACATTGACTTCTCCAACTCCTGATGCTGCCTGCCTTGCCGTGTTCTTCCAGCCTCCTGCCAGTCGACATTGGATTCCAGCATCTGCAGTTTTTTTGTCTAACCACAGTGAATCAGACTGCAAATTGGAGGAACATCTCATCTTCCACCTGGGCAGCCCACAGCCCGGAGGACTCAATATTGAGATCTCCAATTTCAAATAACCTCCCTTCCCATCCCCCGACTTCCTTTCCAGCTGCTCCTCCTCCCTTCCATTTCACTTACTGACCCTTCCTTCCAGCTACCAACTGGATTCATTCCTCTCATCGACCAAAAAGGCTGTACCCTCCACCTGTGTTCACCTATCACTACCTCATCATTCTGCTCCTCTCCTCACACAAACCCCTCCCCCAATCCCCTCCTTTATCTGCCCTCCCATCATCCCCACCCCCACTTCTGAAGAAGAGTTATACCTGAAACGTTGACTTGTCCACCTCCTGATGCTGCCTGGCTTGCTGTGATTTTCCAGCCTCCTGCATGTCTACTTTGGATTCCAGCATCTGCAGTTATTTTGTTTTTTTTTTGAGGGTTACAGAAATTCGATCTTTGAGTTTATGTAAAGTAGAGTTTGATATATTTTTTGATTAACAATGACACAAACAAATTTTAGATCGTAAGGGTAAAAGCATTGACATGTTCAATCAGCCATGATCATATTAAATGGTGGAATGGGCTCGATGGGCTGAAGAATCTACTACCATTCCTAAGTTGTTATGTTATGTCAGTGAGACCAGAATTGCACACAATATTCCAAAAGTGGCCTAATCAATATTCTGTACAGCTCCAATATGACCTCTCAACTAGATTACTGTTGGAGAGCAAGGGTTTGATAATAATTCTCATCATCTTCCCAATGGCAACAAGTGATGACAACAAATGTTGGTGTTGCGTGTGATGCCTATATCACAAGATTGATATCTGAGGTGGTACAGTGGCTCAGTGGTTAGCATAGCTACCTCACAGCACCAGGTACCGAGGTTCCATTCTACTCTTGGGAGACTATCTGTGTGGAGTTTGCCCATTCTCCCCGTGTCTACGTGAGTTTCTTTGCACAGTCCAAAGATGTGCACTTGAGGTGGATTGGCCATTTAAATTGCCCTTGGTGTCCAGGAATATAGAAATGCAGGGTTATGTCGAGGGGTGGGTCTTGGTCAGATGCTCTTCAGAGGGTTGATGTGGACTTGATGGGCTGAATGACCTGCTTCCACACTGTAGGGATTCTATAAATAAATTAATGCTTCACTTGATATGCCCTGCATCAAAATATAAATTCTTGATTCTTTCACATGTTGATAGAATAAAGTCAAATCAACTCTTTGAAATGCCTCATTCATTTTACAAAAAAATCTCAACCTGTAAATTCTTCAAACCTCGTTAACTTTTAAGATTTTTATTAGGAGAGGGAGAAATATACTGAATATTGCAATCATAAATCATATTGTAATCTTCAAATGCAGCTCGACTAAACTGAAGACTATACTTCAACACCAACTTCTCCATATAATTTGCTTTTTTCTTGTTGCAGCCAATGTGCCTCTCATGTGAAAAGCGTCTCACGTGAGTTCACAATTGGCTCCTTCAGTTTGATTGAATTATGCTGCGATGTTATTCTGGCAGAATGAGCCAACTAGCTGATCTACCACATCATATGATCTAGTTTGACAGTATCTATTATAAAACCTCTCTTTAGTTTAATTGCTTTTGAACATCATAACATGATAGTTTAGCCTGTGGTAAGAGTTCAATTCAAATATATGGCAAGCATTTGATGTATTAATCTCACATTTTGTACCAGGCTTGTACTAAGATTTGGGATTGTGACCTTAGAGCTTTGAAGGAAATCCTCCTGTTGTTTTAAGAAACCATGTTGGTTGTGAGCAAGATGTTCACACTGCGCTTCTCTATGAGAATCAAGTACTAAGTGATTCAATTGCCTAACTACGTGTCTTGGGAGGAACAGAAAAAATAACACTGGCTGATTTTATCTCATCTTAAGAACTCATTATTAGTACATTGGTCCTGAGAAACAGAATAATTAACATGGTGAGGATGCAGTGTGGGAAAAAGGAATCACTTTATGTCAAGCCTCTGTAATGCTACCTGCAGCTTTTGCGAGGTTTTGAAAAGACTCTTCGGACAAGGTGAGGAAAAATGTTGAGCAGGGTGGAAAAATTATTTTCACTTTGCAACTAAGATGCATTTTGAAATAACATCTGGCTTAATAACACAACTGGAAATCTGAAACAAAACCAGAAATTACTGGAGACACTCAGTGGGTCTGGCAGCATCTGTGGGGAGAAAGTAGAGTTAACATTTCAAGTATAGTGATCAAGCTTAATAAATTCCTGATGGCTTGAATCTAAGCTGTTCATGGGCTGGGGGAGGGAATGACCATCACATTCATTTCTAAATATTCTGGCTGAAAAGACACCTAACGTCAACATCTCATTATCAGGTACAAGACACTGAAACAGCAATACAGAGAGATAACATGCAAGTAAGAACGACCAATTAACTGTACAAGTTACTACTCACAATATACAGAAAGCTCCATTTGTAAGGGCTAATGAGAGTAATTTACACCATCACCTATGAACTGTTAACAGACACTTGCAACACATTCTGTAGTTAGCAAGACAACAGGTTATGGATTGGAAAGCAGAATGTGCAAGGTATGTTAGATACAGTTTCAGCAATGTGTGTGACTGAGGTAATTTTAACGCCTTCCTTAACAGTTATGGTTATGCCTACATCATAATTACTGCAACAGTTCAGCAAAGTCTCTCACCACCATCTTCTGAGGAACATTTTTTTTAGATTAGATTAGATTCCCCACAGTGTGGAAACAGGCCCTTCGGTCCAACCAGTCCACACCGACCCACCGAAGAGTAACCCACCCAGACCCACTTCTCTCTGACTAATGCACCTATTCCCTATAGGCAATTTAGCATAGCCAATTCACCTGACCTGCACATCTTTGGACTGTGGGAGGAAACCGGAGCACTCGGAGGAAACCCACACAGACACAGGGCGAAAATGCAAACTCCACACAGACAGCTGCTCAAGGCTGGAATCAAACCTGAGATCCTGGTGCTGTGAGGCAACAGTGCTAACCACTGAGCCACCGTGCTGCCCTAACAATGGGTAAGAAATATTGATTTTGCTAGTGTTGCTCATGTCCCATAATCATATTATTATTTTAAAACATGTAGTGAAGCAAAACGGAATCCAAACTATAACACATTTCAAAGAGAGATGTGTTATTTTCCTTGTTTTCTCCAATACTAGTTAAGTCTTTTCCATCCAAATCTACAGCTGCCAACCTTACAACGAAATGAAATTAATGCCTATTGTTATGCTCTCAGTTGATGGTAATACTGGACAAATCTGATTTCAGAAGGAAACCTGGCTGGTAGAACATAAGTTTTATTTGTGCTTTGGTGCAGTACAATAGCTCAATGGTTAGCACTGCTGCTTCACAGCACCAAGGACCTGGGTTTGATTCAAGCCTTGGGTGACTGTGTAGAGTTTGCACATTCTCCCTGTGTCTGTGTAGGTTTCCTCTTACAGTGCTGAAGTTTGCAGGTTAGGCGAATTGGCTATGCTGAATTGCCCATAGTGTTGAGGGATATGTAGGTTAGGTGCATTAGATTAGATTAGATTCAAATTACTGACAGTGCAGAAACAGGCCCTTCAGCCCAACAAGTCCACACCGACCCTCCGAAGAGTAACCCACCCAGACCCATTTCCCGACATTGACGGGCAATTCAGCTTGGCCAATTCACCTAACGTGCACATTTTTGGACTGTGGGAGGAAACTGGAGCACCCAGAGGAAACCCACGCAGACACGGAGAGAATGCGCAAACTCCACACAGAGAGTTGCCTGAGGCGGGAATTGAATCCGGGTCTCTGCCACCCAGGGAAATGTAAAGGTTGTTGGGGAATGGGTCTGTGTGGGATACCCTTCGATGGGTTGGTGTGGACTTGTTGGGCCTAATGACCTGTTACTACACTATAGAGATTCTATGATTTGCTGAGAGGATCATTTGCAGAACATGCTCACATGAGGCTACCAACAAACTTTTAACAAAAGAAGAAAGATTTATCACAGAAAAGAAACAAAACTACATAAATATGAAACAATTTGGAAGATCTTCTTAGAAGAAGCAAAATGAAAAGAAACATTTTGCCGGTAATATCCTTTACAGTCAACTTACTCCCAGTGAAGGATCACTTCTATCGTCAATCTTTAATTTCTGACTGAATGGATGGTTCACATATGGTTCCTTTCAGTGAATTCCTGCACATTCACCAGATACAATTCTCTTCATTGCTGTATTTACCCAAGAATCACAGAGATAAGTCAACTGACTAAATTATTAAAAAAAAACCCACAATTTCAGGGCTTTTCCTAGCCCTGTTCATTTGAACTGCTAAACTGTTTAACATTTCTTTCCAACTCTGATTGCTTGGAGACTGTCAGTAGTAAGCTGATCTTCTGTCAGTGTGGATTTTTCTATTTGAATTGGATGCACTATTGTTCCCTCTTTACATTCTAAAAGCTTCACTTAATGAACACTGCACTAATTATATGACCAGGTAGATTGTCTCTTTGTTGAATTTAAAATCGCATTATTGGAAAAGTTGTTCCGATCCATTGCTCAAAAACAAGTTTCTGACACTTAAAGAAAGTCACTTTTACAGAACTGAAAAACCAAAAATCCACTTAGCTCGAGAACCCAAGTTTCCAAATAGTAATATTATAAACCTTCTTATCACTATACTATGGTTTTAAATGAATTCCTATTGCTCTGTAATTATTTTGTACACACTTAATTCCTATGTCAAGTTCGTAATCAATTATTTAAATAATTTCAACAGAAAGCAATTAAACAAGTTGTATTTGTAATTAGACTAACCTTTGCACTTCTGAAGTAACTGAATTGCTTAAATGGTAGACAAGAGAGAATTGCTGTCCATTCCTTCATGTGATTGACTTGCTAGCCATTTAAGGAGGGAGCTAAAAGTCAACCATATTTCTGTGGCTCTGGAGTCACATGCAAGCCAATCCAGTTAAGGATGGTATATTTCCTTTCCTAAAGAACATTAGTGCACCATTAGAGAATAGCCTTTACTTTCACATGTTAATAATGAATTTAAATTCCACCAATTGCCATGGTGGGTATTTGAACACATGTCCATGGAATATTAATCTCACCCTCTGGATTATGTGTCCAATGTCCTATGCCAGCTATCACTTTGCTAAATATATAATCCCATGGCACCATTAACAAAATGGAAGTTCAGAAGTCAGATGACACCAGATTATAGTCTAACAGGTTTATTTGAGATCACAGGCTCTCGGAGTGTTGCCTTCTTTTCAGATAAAGTGACAGAGAAGCACACCAGGCACAAAATTGACAAATAGAGAGTCAATGAGCAGAGAGATCAAAAGATCATACAAAATGGTATGAGCTGAGTGATAACAGCCTGAATAATAGGTCTCTGCAGGTGATCAAGAGTGTCAGATAGTGTGAGTAAAATGTCGCCATCTAACAAATGAAGGGATGACCAACAATCCTACTAAATAAGGCAGAGAGATAATTACAAACCAAGTGACTAGAATAACATGATAGATATAAGATTCACATACCAAGGGTCTAACTAAAGTAACAAGTAATCCAAAACTGTACAAAATAATTATGGTGATCTCTCTGCACATTGATTTTTCTGCCCATTGATAATTCTGCCTGTAAATTATGCATCTGTGTGCTTCTCTCTCACTTCACCCTGACCAAGGGGCAATGTTTTTAAAGCATGTGATCTCAAATAAATCTATAGGAATATAACCTGGTGTTGTATGACTTGCGAACTTGACAACTTCAGTCCAACACCAGCAAATCTACAAAATGGAAGGAGAGAGTAAACAATTGATTGGGAAAAGATTGAACATCCTGAATGTCAAGTGTACAATCATTTCAAGCATTCTTTTGTAGCCTTCACTGATCAAAGCCCTAACAAGATTTTTAATATCCCCTTTCCCTTATTTGGATAGCCAGTCTTTAGGTCAAAATTCCAGCTTAAGAAATTGCCTTAAGAGGGTGCCTTTTGCAACATCAGAACATCCCAAAGCACTCTACAGCTAAATTACTTGTGAAGTTTGTGACCAGACCAGGCACTTTATAAACAGGGAAATCTCCATTGACGTACATATACTGAAGCAAAAAGAAAGAAAGTTTAATCAACTTCATATTCCATTTCATTTCTATACATGAGCTATTCATCCATGTAATTCTTATATCTCTGAAAAGAGAATACATCAAAATGCCCTTTTCCTATCCAGTGGCAGCTGACAAGTGAGCCATTCTGAAAAAAAGGTGATTCTCATAAATTGCCATCTTTTGAAGCTAGGCTACGAAAACAATAATTGCACATTCTCCAAACTGGAAAATGGTTCAAGTGTACTTGCCTTTCCAATTGCAGGTAAATTATAGACACATTTATCTCACTCACGCATGACAGCTATATGAATAAAATGATTTGTCCATTTCTTAGGGAAAAAAAACGTGACTATTATATATGATACTATATGAGCAGAAAATGCTCTGTTTAAGATATGAGTTTTTACCCTTAATGCCGTAAAAATAAACTTTAAATATAGATTAAATTGATATCGATATTTTTCTTTTTCAAGTCTGTCAAAAGAATGCATTTCATTATCAAAACTTAAGTGAAATTAAACATTCTAATAATCAAAATTTTTATCTTGACTGGTATAAATCATGAGACAGTATTTCCAGAAATTGTTCTTCTTACACCAAGTATTGTATTATGGCAGGCCTGTACACTTTTTGACAAATACATGGTATCATAACATGTGTTGCAGTTCTCATATAAAAAAGGCAGCTGCCTTTTGCTTTCAGTCACACTCACTGTGCAATGGAGTTGATGTAGTTAGTCAGGAATATGTACAGTAACATCTGGAAGCATAAAACCCAGACTGTGAGTAAACCTTTGATATTAGACCTGTGTAAATAGTTTGAATTGTAAATAAGCTTCAAGACATCTATCTCATAAAAACTGACATTTTCTCTTCTGTGTTGCAACTGCGAATATGTAGAAAGTCACATCATTCAAATATTTGTTTATTAGGCATGTTGTTTTTGAGCACTTCCTCAAACATATATAACTTAAATAAAAGAAGTTGGTTACCACCACCAGTTTCTCAGGCAGCTCATTCCCTACACGTACCACCCTCTGGATGAACATGTTGCCCCTTAGGTCCATTTTAAATCTTTCCCCTATGCCCTTGAGCTTTGGATTCTTTTAATCCTGGGGAAAAGGCTATTTCCCCTTACCACGCCCCTCATGATTTTATAAACTTCTATAAGGTTACCCCTCAGCCTCCGATGCTCCAGAGAAAATAGCCCCAGTTTATTTAGCCTCTCCATATAGATCAAAGCCTTCAACCCTGGCAACATTCTTATAAGTCTTTTCTGACACCTTTCAAGTTTGAAAGCATCCTTCCAATAGCAGGTAGACCAGAATTGCATGCAGTATTCCAGTAGTGGCCTAACCAATGTCCTGTTTAGTCACAGCATGACTTCCCAATTCTTCTGGAGAATAGTCATGAACAATACATTCTGAGAAACAGAAACAAGGCAAAATTTTGAAAACTCAGATCCATTACTTCTTTGAATTGCCATAAAGTTGACAATTGCATCTTTGTTAGGTTCCATTAACTCAAGTGCAAACTTTCAATAAATTGTATTCCTGCTAGAAAATGAAATGACATTTCAAATAAACAAAATGCTACACTGAACTATTTTTGTTTTTCTAAAAAAAAACCATAAGATTATCAAAACATGATTTCAAGACTGCTTTCTCAGTTCAAAATGGCAACCACAAATATTTTGACAATACACTTGAGGGAACGTTATTGCTTTTTGTGGTAATATTTATCAGCAGATCCTGTTAGATATGCACTTCAACAATACTTTCATGTAATGAAAACAGTTCCAACAATGTTATACATGAATTAATTTTGCCTGTTCTTAAATTGTTGCATTACCAATAGTGCTTACATATTCCCGCTTTATTCAAGCGGGGTGTATAATTGACAAAGGTCTTTCTTAAATCATACAAATTGTGCATGAGAGTAAATTTAACGAAATATTAATACAAAGATGTGGAACTACACAACTAATTACCTAGCTTCCAGAATCTAGGTCTTCAAAGGCTAAGTATTCACTTTTTGAAGTTTTGGGCCAGCTAGACTCTTTGATGCCATGGAAACTGCTAATGAAAAGAAATTGTTTTATTGTGTAATTTCTATTTAAAGGTAGTCGATGTGAAGCATAATTTATCAATTGGGTCAGAATATTGACAAAACGGGGTAGTAATAATATAATTAATCACTTCTGGTCTCACGATTTTGAAGTTTGGCTGAGTTTATCAATGTCACCGCAGAAGGCAATCAGACATTGGGCAGAATTTAATGAACATGACTGTGTATGGAGTGGGGGATCTCATCCATTTGTTGGAGGACTGGGGGAAACACCATGTTGTTTCTCTCCAGGACACCCAACGTGATTATCAGGTAATCAGACACTTACGGAGACATTGTTGGACCTCCTAATCAGTGACGCTCTGAGTGTTGTGAAGACTTTAGCCTTGAGAGCTGACAGCTCTGCAGCACCACCGGTGTCACTGGTCACAATGCCCACTGCAGGCACTACATTTAGGGAAGGGTGTGATTGGCCAAGGTGGAAGGTGGTTTACTCCATATCTGACCTGCACCCAGATCACATCTACAACCTCTGCTGTCATTCTGGGTCACCTGGCCGCCATTACAGAGAACTCCACCATCTCAGAGCAAAAATCGGCTATCCGAGATCAGCCTTTCCTGGGTTGGTTTGCAGAGATGGGAAATGTTTCTTCTCCACCTGACTGACTGACGGTAAAATTGTAGCAAGGCAGATAGACAGTATGAGGTTCAGGCAGGTAGCAACGAAGGATGGATTGGTAAAGAAATAAGGAAATTGAATTCCACAAAACCTCCACCACTGATCCAAGTTCTTTGACCCAACTGTCTTTGTAATAGACAAGCAGGAGGCTGGAAGAACAAAGCAAGCCAGGCAGCATCAGGAGGTGGAGAAGTCAACGTTTCGGGTGTAAGTTTCTTCAGGACTTGGGGTGAGTATAGGGGGAGCTGCAAATAAGGGGGGGTGGCAGGGGCAGGGTGGTGAAGTGGGGATAGGTGGAGGGTGAAGAAGGATTATACCTGAAACGTCGACTTATCCAACTCCTGATGCTGCCTGGCTTGCTGTGTTCTTCCAGTCTCCTGCATGTCTCCTTTGGATTCCAGCACCTGCAGTTTTTTTTGTCTCGAACCAACTGTTTTTCTGTCAGTGTTTCTGCTTCACATGAGCAGTCTCCCAACCATCTTCATCTAACCTCATCATCATATCCTTCTATCTCCTTCCTGTGCTCAGTAAATTATCCTTAAATGTATTCCCTTCAACCAATAGCAAGTTCCACCTTCTCACTATTTTCAAGGTAATGACATTTCCCATGAATTCCCCATTGGGCTTATTGCTGACCTGACATACAAAAGACCCCTTCTGGTCTCACGATGAATGAGACCATCTTCGCTTTGCATCTGCTACTGAACCGACACACAATTTTAAAAATCCCCAAGTTTCAATTTTATATTTTTAAGAGAAATGAGATTCAACCTCTTCAGTCTTTCCGATAAGTTTATCCTCACGTGTGTTATTGTCCCACACTTTCTCCGGTGCCTTTACATCATTTGTATTGTATGAATGATGATTTAATTAAGGTTGAACACAAGTGAAATGTAGTTTTACTGTTTCTTTGGAAATGAACTCAGAGCTTTGCTTGCTTTAATTATAACCTCATCACTCAACATCATTACTTTGCATCATTTGAGTCTCTGTGCCCCAATCATAATGCTTACCTATTACTTTTGCAGTCGTGCCAGCAAAGTATTGTCTGATAACTACATAGAATCAGAGTGTCATAGAGACATACAGCATGGAAACAGACCCTTCAGTCTACCAGTCTGCGCTGACCATGTTCCCAAGCTAAACTAATCCCACCTGCCTGCATTTGGGCCATTCCTCCAAATCTTTCTTATTCATGAATTTATTGAAATGTCTTTTAAATGCATCATTGTCTTCAGCCTGAAATGTGCATTACATTAATAATTGATTTACCTCTTTGGCCTCGTAATGGATTATATTATATTTTACTCTTGAATTAGTTCACCTCTGGCCCAGTAATGAATGCAACTTGCCGCTATATTAGCAAATTACTCAACTCTCGGGCCCAGTGATTAATTATATTATTACTACCCCGTTTTGTCAATATTCTGACCCAATTCATAAATTATGCTTCACATCGACTACCTTTAAATAGAAATTACACAATAAAACAATTTCTTTTCTTTTCATTAGCAGTTTCCATGGCATCAAAGAGTCTAGCTGGCCCAAAACTGAAATAAAGGTTGATTCCCAATCAGTCACAAGCAGTGACATTGATAGAATCCATAGAATCACTACAGTGGAGAAACAGACCATTCGGCCCAACAAGTTCACACCAACTCTCCAAACAGCATCCCGCCCAGACTCACTCCCTATCCCTGTAACTTAGCATTTCCCATGGCTAACTTACACATCACTGGAGACTATAGGCAATTTAACACCACTGCTAAGACTCAACAACTGGCCCACAAATATGTGCACAACTTCAGGGTGGAATTGAAAATAGCCATACAAAATATAAATTGATTTGCAAGGGTTAACACCAGTGATCAGAAAGAGACCATAGGTTCGCTGACCAGTAGGGAAAGGAGGAGACTCGAAATGGCCAAGATTAAATAAAAATATTGAAACAAGACACATAAATTGAAAACAAAAAAAAAATACTCAGTAAGTCAAGCAGGATCTGTGGAAAGCAAAGTTAACATTTCAGATCAAAATGGCCCTTCATCGAAATGAATTAAAATGTAAAAGCAGGACAGGAAAGGTTATCTTAAGGCCAGGGAGAAATCAACCAAGAATATATTTTGTAAAACAATAGCATATCAAAGGTTGAGCATGACCTTTGTACAGGTTTAAGTAAGTAAACATAATGTTAAATTAAAATCTATGGCCTGTATACCTATCTTCCAGAGAAAAAAAATCAAACATGGCAGTGATTTTGAGCAATTTGGTATACAGAGTACCAAGTAAAAAAGGACTCTGCAAATACATTCAGTAAAATACACTAGCATCATAGTTCATCAGCGGCTAGTCTTCCAACTAACCCAAGATGACAGCTGAGTTGCAGCTTGCTGGCTCCTGCCCAGAGCTCCCTGCTCTGTCTGCTTTGAATTTTCTTTTCTTCTGTCACTGCTCTTTTCTTCTTACTTTAATCTACTTACCTTTCTGTGGAGAGAGAGTTTGTACATCACGAAGGAGATCGAGCCACAGTGGTGGCACGAAAGCTAGCATCTGTGGCAGTAGCGAGAGCAGGCAGCCTGAGGTGGCAATGGGGTCAGGCAGACCCGAGGTAGTGACAAGAGCAGACAGCACGAGGTGGGTGATAAGAGCAGACTGAACAAGGGGGGGTTATGTGAGCATGGGGGGGGGGGAGGGGGGGGATGAGAGCAGGGAGCATGAAGTGGACAACGAGAGCAGGCAGCCTGAGGTGGTGCCAAGAGCAGGAGCAGCACAAGGTAGTGACGAGACCAGGCAGCACAAGGTAGTGACGAGAGCAGGCAGCACAAGGTAGTGACGAGAGCAGGGACAGCACAAGGTGATGGCAAGAGCAGGCAGCACAAGGTAGTGACGAGAGCAGGCAGCACAAGGTAGTGACGAGAGCAGGCAGCACAAGGTAGTGACGAGAGCAGGAGCAGCACAAGGTAGTGACGAGAGCAGGCACAGCACAAGGTAGTGACGATGATGACAAGAGCAGGCAGCACAAGGTAGTTACGAGAGCAGGGACAGCACAAGGTAGTAACGAGAGCAGGCAGCACAAGGTGATGACGAGAGCAGGGACAGCACAGGGTAGTGACGAGAGCAGGCAGCACAAGGTGATGACGAGAGCAGACAGCACAAGGTAGTGACGAGAGCAGGCAGCACAAGGTGATGATGAGAGCAGGGACAGCACAAGGTGATGACAAGAGCAGACAGCACAAGGTAGTGACGAGAGCAGACAGCACAAGGTAGTAACGAGAGCAGGCAGCACAAGGTGATGACGAGAGCAGGGACAGCACAGGGCGATGACAAGAGCAGGCAGCACAAGGTAGTGACAAGACCAGGCAGCACAAGGTAGTGACGAGAGCAGGAGCAGCACAAGGTAGTAACGAGAGCAGGCAGCACAAGGTGATGACGAGAGCAGAGACAGCACAAGGTGACGACAAGAGCAGGCAGCACAAGGTAGTAACGAGAGCAGGTAGCACAAGGTGATGACGAGAGCAGGGACAGCACAAGGTGATGACAAGAGCAGGCAGCACAAGGTAGTGACGAGAGCAGACAGCACAAGGTAGTGACGAGAGCAGGCAGCACAAGGTAGTGACGAGAGCAGGCAGCACAAGGTAGTGACGAGAGCAGACAGCACAAGGTAGTGACGAGAGCAGACAGCAAAAGGTAGTGACGAGAGCAGACAGCAAAAGGTAGTGACGAGAGCAGACAGCAAAAGGTAGTGACGAGAGCAGACAGCAAAAGGTAGTGACGAGAGCAGACAGCAAAAGGTAGTGACGAGAGCAGACAGCAAAAGGTAGTGACGAGAGCAGACAGCAAAAGGTAGTGACGAGAGCAGACAGCAAAAGGTAGTGACGAGAGCAGACAGCAAAAGGTAGTGACGAGAGCAGACAGCAAAAGGTAGTGACGAGAGCAGACAGCAAAAGGTAGTGACGAGAGCAGACAGCAAAAGGTAGTGACGAGAGCAGACAGCAAAAGGTAGTGACGAGAGCAGACAGCAAAAGGTAGTGACGAGAGCAGACAGCAAAAGGTAGTGACGAGAGCAGACAGCAAAAGGTAGTGACGAGAGCAGACAGCAAAAGGTAGTGACGAGAGCAGACAGCAAAAGGTAGTGACGAGAGCAGACAGCACAAGGTAGTGACAAGAGCAGGGGCAGCACAAGGTAGTGACGAGAGCAGGCAGCACAAGGTAGTGAGGAGAGCAGACAGCACAAGGTAGTGACGGGAGCAAACAGCACAAGGTAGTGACGAGAGCAGGAAGCACAAGATAGTGACGAGAGCAGACAGCACAAAGTAGTGACGAAAGCAGGCAGCACAAGGTAGTTACGAGAGCAGGCAGCACAAGGTAGTGACGAGAGCAGACAGCACAAGGTAGTGACAAGAGCAGACAGCACAAGGTAGTTACGAGAGCAGGGACAGCACAAGGTAGTAACGAGAGCAGGCAGCAGAAGGTGATGACAAGAGCAGGCAGCACAAGGTAGTAATGAGAGCAGGCAGCACAAGGTGATGACGAGAGCAGGGACAGCTGAAGGTGATGACAAGAGCAGGCAGCACAAGGTAGTGACGAGAGCAGACAGCACAAAGTAGTGACAAGAGCTGGGGCAGCACAAGGTAGTGACGATAGCTGGCAGCACAGGGTAGTGATGAGAGCAGGCAGCACAAGATAGTGACGAGAGCAGACAGCACAAGGTAGTGACGAGAGCAGACAGCACAAGGTAGTGATGAGACCAGGCAGCACAATGTAGTGACGAGAGCAGGCAGCACAAGGTAGTGACGAGAGCAGACAGCACAAGGTAGTGACAAGAGCAGGGGCAGCACAAGGTAGTGACGATACCATGCAGCACAAGGTAGTGACGAGAGCAGGCAGCACAAGGTAGTGACGAGAGCAGACAGCACAAGGTAGTGACAAGAGCTGGGGCAGCACAAGGTAGTGACAAGAGCAGGCAGCACAAGGTAGTGACGAGAGCAGGGACAGCACAAGGTAGTGACAAGAGCAGGGGCAGCACAATGTAGTGACGAGAGCAGACATCACAAGGTAGTGACGAGAGCAGACAGCACAAGGTAGTGACAGGAGCAGGCAGCACAAGGTAGTGACGAGAGCAGACAGCACAAGGTAGTGACGAGAGCAGACAGCACAAGGTGATGACAAGAGCAAACAGCACAAGGTAGTGATGAGAGCAGGCCGCACAAGATAGTGACAAGAGCAGACAGCACAAGGTAGTGACGAGAGCAAACAGCACAAGGTAGTGACGAGAGCAGGCAGCACAAGGTAGTGACGAGAGCAGGCAGCACAAGGTAGTGACGAGAGCAGGAACAGCAAAAGGTAGTGACGAGAGCAGACAGCACAAGGTAGTGACGAGAGCAGACAGCACAAGGTAGTGACAGGAGCAGACAGCACAAGGTAGTGACGAGAGCAGACAGCACAAGGTAGTAACGATAGCCGGCAGCACAAGGTGATGACGAGAGCAGGGACAGCACAAGGTAGTAACGAGAGCAGGCAGCACAAGGTAGTTACGAGAGCAGGGATAGCACAAGGTAGTAACGAGAGCAGGCAGCAGAAGGTGATGACGAGAGCAGGGACAGCACAAGGTGATGACAAGAGCAGGCAGCA
>NC_057725.1:17319404-17362265 GCF_004010195.1 Chiloscyllium plagiosum | reverse complement strand
GGCAGCACAAGGTAGTGACGAGAGCAGGCAGCACAAGGTAGTGACGAGACCAGGCAGCAGAAGGTAGTGACGAGAGCAGGCAGCACAAAGTAGTGACGAAAGCAGGCAGCACAAGGTGATGACGAGAGCAAACAGCACAAGGTAGTGACAAGAGCAGACAGCACAAGGTAGTGACGAGAGCAAACAGCACAAGGTAGTGACGAGAGCAGGCAGCACAAGGTAGTTACGAGAGCAGGCAACACAAGGCGATGGAGAGAGCAGACAGCACAAGGTAGTGATGAGAGCAGACAGCAAAAGGTGATGTCGAGAGCAGGGGCAGCACAAGGTAGTGACGAGAGCAGGCAGCACAAGGTGATGACAAGAGCAGGCAGCACAAGGTAGTGTTGAGATCAGGCAGCACAAGGTAGTGACGAGAGCAGGGACAGCACAAGGTAGTGACGTGAGCAGGCAGCACAAGGTAGTGACGAGACCAGGCAGCAGAAGGTAGTGACGAGAGCAGGCAGCACAAGGTAGTGACGAGAGCAGACAGCACAATGTAGTAACGAGAGCAGGGACAGCACAAGGTAGTGACGTGAGCAGGCAGCACAAGGTAGTGACGAGACCAGGCAGCACAAGGTAGTGACGAGAGCAGGCAGCACAAGGTAGTGACGAGAGCAGACAGCACAAGGTAGTGACAAGAGCTGGGGCAGCACAAGGTAGTGACGAGAGCAGGCAGCACAAGGTAGTAACGAGAGCTGGCAGCACAAGGTAGTGACGAGAGCAGACAGCACAAGGTAGTGACGAGAGCAGGCAGCACAAGTGATGATGATGCAAACAGCACAAGGTAGTGACGAGAGCAGACAGCACAAGGTGATGACGAGAGCAGGGACAGCACAAGGTAGTAACGAGAGCAGGCAGCAGAAGGTGATGACGAGAGCAGGGACAGCACAAGGTGATGACAAGAGCAGGCAGCACAAGGTAGTGATGAGAGCAGACAGCACAAGGTAGTGACGAGAGCAGGCAGCAAAAGGTAGTGACGAGACCACGCAGCACAAGGTAGTGACGAGAGCAGACAGCACAAGGTAGTGACAAGAGCAGGGGCAGCACAAGGTAGTGACGAGAGGTAACAGCACAAGGTAGTGACGAGAGCTGGCAGCACAAGGTAGTGACGAGAGCAGACTGCACAAGATAGTGACGAGAGCAGGCAGCACAAGGTAGTGACGAGAGCAGGGGCAGCACAAGGTAGTGACGAGAGCAGACAGCACAAGGTAGTGACGAGAGCAGACAGCACAAGGTAGTGACAAGAGCAGACAGCACAAGGTAGTTACGAGAGCAGGGACAGCACAAGGTAGTAACGAGAGCAGGCAGCACAAGGTGATGACGAGAGCAGGGACAGCACAAGGTGATGACAAGAGCAGGCAGCACAAGGTGATGACAAGAGCAGGCAGCACAAGGTAGTAACAAGAGCAGGCAGCACAAGGTGATGACAAGAGCAGGCAACACAAGGTAGTAACGAGAGCAGGCAGCACAAGGTGATGACGAGAGCAGACAGCACAAGGTAGTAACGAGAGCAGGCAGCACAAGGTGATGACGAGAGCAGGGACAGCACAAGGTGATGACAAGAGCAGGCAGCACACGGTAGTGACGAGAGCAGACAGCACAAAGTAGTGACAAGAGCTGGGGCAGCACAAGGTAGTGACGAGAGCAGACAGCACAAGGTAGTGACGAGAGCAGACAGCACAAGGTGATAACGAGAGCAAACAGCACAAGGTAGTGACGAGAGCAGGGGCAGCACAAGATAGTGACAAGAGCAGACAGCACAAGGTAGTGACGAGAGCAAACAGCACAAGGTAGTGACGAGAGCAGACAGCACAAGGTAGTGACAAGAGCAGGGGCAGCACAAGGTAGTGACGAGAGCAGGCAGCACAAGGTAGTGACGAGAGCAGACAGCACAAGGTAGTGACAAGAGCTGGGGCAGCACAAGGTAGTGACAAGAGCAGGGGCAGCACAAGGTAGTGACAAGAGCAGGGGTAGCACAAGGTAGTGACGAGAGCAGACAGCACAAGGTAGTGACGAGAGCAGACAGCACAAGGTAGTGACGAGAGCAGGCAGCACAAGGTAGTGACGAGAGCAGGCAGCACAAGGTAGTGACGAGAGCAGACAGCACAATGTAGTGACGAAAGCAGACAGCACAAGGTAGTGACGAGAGCAGGCAGCACAAGGTAGTGACGAGAGCAGGCAGCACAATGTAGTGACGAAAGCAGACTACTTGAGGTCTTTTGGCATTTCCGGTGATGTTGAACATGGAGGACTCAAACCTTTGTGGGGATTGCAAGGCCAGCTTGGCGAAGAATATAAAAGCACTTTGATGTTAAACTTGGAGCTTTTTTTATTTTTCTACTTTATAAGGAATGTAATGTTGAACATACGGCTTTATTTCTTTCTTTTTCTGCTTTGTACCTAAGATTTTGTATTTAGGCACCTTTGTAGCTAAAATAGCGTCAGGAATGGCAATCTTGTACCCTTTTCAATGTACTCTTGTATCTCTCGACCTGTGACAATAAAATCTAATTTTAATTCTAATTCTAATGGAAAATCCCCAATAAAACTCTTACAAGATAGGCATCACTAAAATTGGATACAATTAACATTGAAAATATCATGAACAGAATTTTTAATTGGATTTTAAGGAGCAACATGAGAGGCAAATTGAATTTTAATATTTAGATTCATCTCAGTTTTATAAACTCTTTCAACTTGCTCCAGTTAATTTATTAGAAACAAATAGTATTTTTACTATTTTGAATCCACTTCTCAAATGTACAAAGTATTCAGAGAGAGGCAATTTGACATGAGTGAGATAACAGCATTGGACAGATAAGAACTATTTCCTTAAATGGCGTACTATTTCACTTTTTTAAAGTAATTAATTATATTTAATCTCTACAATTTCCATAACAAGTAAGGCTACTACTGTTAAAGATTAGGATTCAAAAAGCATTAGCAGAAACATTAATTAACCTTGTTGTATTGTCTTTAGTTAAGTGGGGCTCAGGCTTATATTTAGTCTGAAGGAAGTTTAATTAAACATAAAATACTGACTTCTCGCAACAGTTAACAGGATTATTATTCTTTTATAAACAAAAGCATATCGTGTTTTTGACAATTTCAATTGCTCATATTTCCCCAATTACCAAATACTGTATTAAGAATATCTCAACAAATGTGGAAAATGTGATTCATCAGAGATAAGATCAACCTGAATCACTTTATAAAAACTAATTCATTGAAAATTGAATTGGAATAGGGAGAGGAAGGATGCTTTTGGGGCAAAGCAAAGCATTTGATCTTTGTCATGTGTGGCCAGTCATCAGAATTAACCCACCTCAATTTTTAATCAAATTCAAAAACTAAAGACAGCATGCTGTAAAGAAAAGAAATCAGCTTTTGTTGATTGTTCCAAGTCTTTTTCAATATATAATTTCAGTTACATCACACTGTAAACTTTTGCTATAAATTCTGTCTCCTACGACCTTATACTCCACAACCACCTGATGAAGGAGCAGCGCTCCGAAAGCTAGTGCTTGCAAATAAACCTGTTGGACTATAACCTGGTGTTGTGAGATTTTTAACTTTGTAAACCTCAGTCCAACACCAGCATCTCCAAATCAAATGAAAACTGACAGGATTCTTGTGTTAGTTTGAAAAGGTGCAAGCATAAAGAAAAGTTCTCCTCTTCTAGTTCAGATTTGAAATAACAGCTTCTGACTTATTGAAAAGAAAATTTCAGGGACTGAATTTGCCCAGCCTCTGAACTATATTGGTAATGTAATTGGGAGAGTGCAGTGAAATGTCAAAACAAAAAATTATGTTTTCAATTTTTATCAATAAAGTCCAATTTCTAACCCATGGTTTGAACAGCAAGGTTAGCGGAGACAGAGACCTAGTTGCACTTATATCCCATTAGTAATGAATTTTGCCTCATTGCTACATAATTTCCAGTTCTCTGACAGTGGATGGACCTAGATGGTCACAATTCCTGACATGAAAGTCAGAATGGGTTAACTTACAACTCCAGCTCACCAGTTGCTAATGTGGAATTTGTTTCTGGACAGAAGTTCCCAAAATTATGTTCCATGACAATAACTGCCATATCCTTCATCCCCAGAGTTTGACACTGGACTTGCATCAGCCTCACAATATCATCAAAGTGTATCTCCAACTCACTTTGAATATGGTCATCCACTTAAATACAGCACCTTGAAGTTTATGGAGCTTGAAAACAATCAGTTGGCCACGACATGGTCTGTGAAGAGCTAGTTGTTGCTGTCAGCAATCACCTTGTGCAGGCTTTAAATATCGCACCAGCTGTGGTTATCCCAGAAGGTACCAGCAGTGGCAAGTACCTCTGCTACTGGTAAGCACTACTCGCATGATGACATTATCTTTGAGGTATAGTCATATAAGATGAGGTGAGCTGTGGAGAATTGTGTAACGTTACTCACTAGGACTACCCAGAATTAACACATAGCCCATTTCTCTTAACATTCAGCTCAAGGGCTCACTTTTCATACTAGTTATCCTTATCAATGTTCTAAGAGTCCAATGATTTTTGAATTATGAATTATGCTCTGGATTCACGTGCAAGGGGAATTGCATTTCCAGATCATAAGAGAGATTTGACTTATATTCCATTATTCAGGGATAAATAAAGTGTCCCAGAAATAAGCACATTTATTATTCCAATTGGATTCCTGTGATTATGTAAATCTCCAGGGATACTGCTTACAATTAGTCTGAAACCTAGAAATGTTAATCGTGATCCATCCACAGTATAAATGCGATAATGTGGCAAAGCAAATTCATTAACACATCAGACATAATTAAAACACTAAAAAAAATGCTTATTTCAGCCAATTACTACTTCTGTTTGTCCACAGATGCAACACTTGGTGGTGACAATCCCGAACTCATGGGTCATGAAGTCTTGGATAAGTAATGTATGCAATGCATGCATTTGAAATGGAAGTCAGACTCACAACAATCACAAAAGTCTTGCACAAATTAACAACTTGACTCGACAAAAACATTGACATTATGACAAAAAGCTGGAGTGGTATCACAGTAATTATGTACAATGGGGAAGAAACACACAATGTAAGTCATTTACCTGTCAGTAAAGTGTACGGGTACTTTGTAAGCACTCACTAATGCCCAATGCATTAGCAATTACGATGAACTGGGATGATGTGCAAATATTTGATCATTAAGCATTATCAGGTTTGTGCGAAGGGAATTATGTTTTTAAGTATGCAGTTAAAAATCCAAATAAGACTTTTAAAAATCATTGAGACAGAGGGAGGTTTGATTTGTAAATGAATGAAATATCTACATAGTTGTTTACAATGAATGACATCATTAAGCAATTAGCTGTCTCATTTGTAATGACCCAGCAAAATAATCACACCAATTATAATCAGGAAAACTCTGCTCATGGGAAGTCTACACGAGATGTCTGCTGAGAGTGTACTCCTGGAAGAGATGCTGATTGATCTGAATGACAGGCCTATTGTTGAATATGGAATCTGAATCTGAAGGGGTTTATTGCACCTAGTGACAGCCCACAAGCATCTTTGAGAACATACTAACTAGGAGCAATACTAGTTTATTTTGTCCTTTGAGCCTGCTTTACCATTCAAGATAATTGTGGATGATCTGATCAAGATCTTTGCTCCATTTATCTTCCTGCCCCTTTGTTTTATAACACTTATTTCCCTTGTAAATCTAGCTCAGCTTAAAATATATTAAGTTGTCCAACCTCGACTGCTCTCTGGGAATGGGAGCTCCAAAAAGAAGAAACTTTACCGAATCTCCACCTTAGATGGGTGGTCCTTTATTTTGAAACTGTGTTGTCTATTACCAGATTTCATCAAAAGTCAAAACATCTTCTCAGCAACCACCCTGTGAAGCCTTGTCAGAATATTATTTGAAATTCTGATGAGTGTAAGACTAACAAACTCAACCTTTCCTCATGAGACAACATCTCCCAGGAATCAACCTAACGAACCTCCTCTGAACAGTCTCCAGTACAATAAAGTCCTGACTAAAAGAATCTACAATATTACACAATGTTCTAGATGACTACATGCGGTTCTCATGGCAAGTGTTGTAAATTAAAACACAGGGGGTCAGTTTCAGAACATAGAACATAACAGCGCAGCACAGGCCCTTCGGTACTCGTTGCTGTGCCGACCTGTCATACTAATCTGAAGCCCATCTAACCTACACTATCCCATGTACGTCCATTGTTTGTCCAACGACGACTTAAATGTACTTAAAGTTGGTGAATCTATTACCGTTGCAGGCAAATTATTCCATACACTTACTACTCTTTGAGTAAAAGAAACTACCTCTGACATCTGTCCTATATCTATCACCTCTCAATTTAAAGCTATGCCCCCTCGTGCTCGCCGTCACCATACTTGGAAAAAGGCTCTCTCTGTCCACCCTATCTAACCGTCTGATTATCTTATATGTCTCTATTAAGTCACCTCTCAACCTTCTTCTCTCCAATGAAAACAGCCTCAAGTCCCTCAGCATTTCCTCGTAAGACCTTCCCTCCATACCAGGCAACATCCTAGTAAATCTCCTCCGCACCCTGCAGAGTTTGAGGTTGTCGTCCAAAACAGATATCAAATAACCCATCTCATAAAAATGACATTCTCACGTTTCTTTTTCATTGATTGCTTTAAAGAAGTTACAAAAGATTGAGTGAAGACATTGGAATTAAAATGTAACCATTACTCTCAATGTCCGCCTGCTGTTTGAAACAAGAAACAGCTTTCTACTGGGTATTAGATCTTGTCTCACAAAAAGTATTTCTCCCTCTGTCTATGGAAAGATTGCAGGAGCATTCAAGAGTAAAATAAACAAGGATCAGCATTTGTTTCAGATTACAAGGACATCCTGTTATTACACCTCCGTGTTAAATTATTGTGTAATTAAACACAAAGCAGGATCGTCACATTCTTGAACAGAGGAAGCTTGCACTACTTGCAGGAGGAACTCTACATGACAGTAAATCTAAGCTAGGCACCAAACTTGTTAGAGGTGACAGGCAACAGTTCCATCTTTTCATCAGGGATAATCAAACTACGACTGCTGAATTCTCGCATGTCTTTAATTCTGCTGAGAGGGCTGAACCCCAAGTGTCAGCCAGCATTGTGCATCATCAAGTATCAGATCAGATTGTAGTCTTAAAGACTATAATAGGCTATGTGATCCAAAAGTCCTAACACAAGGCAATCTATCAGAAGGGTCATTGACCAAAAACATTAGCGTCGTTTCTCTCCATGGATGCTGCCTTAGCTGCTGAATATTTTGCAGTGCTTTCTGTTTTTATTTATGTCAGAAACTTATTCTAAATAAAATATTTTAAGCCCTTACCTGATATATATGTTTTTCAATATTGTGCTTTCATAAGCTGCATATCATTAAACCTTTCAATACATGTATTAGTTTTGACAGATATGATCTAGCAGTGCCAGGCATTGCATCTTCTGAAGGAATTAGAAGACTGTATTGTGCAGCCTGTGTGAACAAGAGCACAATTCAGTAGCAATTATTCATCCTGGGATTGTTATTTGTGGATGGAGGGATACCAGTCCCATTCCTCTTTTCGCAACTGGGTCTCAGGAGAATTGAGGTCAACAAAGACAAACAAAGAACTAGTTTTATTAGCTAGTGGTATAAGGATGAGGGGAGACAGATTTAACGGTCTGGTAAGAGGGACTGTGCAGGACAACATTTATTTTACATATATAGCAATAATGGCGTGGATCTCACTGACCATGACAGTTTTGAAAGCAGAGATTATCAATGATTTTAAAATAAATTTGGGTGGGTACTTGAGTGAAATTAGCATACATGCTTGTGAGGATGGAGAGAAGGAATGAAACTAACAAGCTGATGTACAATACATGTCTCATGCTGTGTCATAAAATAATTTGGTATTGTCTATTGTTACAAGTACTTCACTTTGTAATTTTGCAACTCCTAGGTGCCACAATTGTTAGTTTAATTTCAAAAGAAGAAGAACAGCAGTAATATTTGAAGAATGGAGAACAGCATCACCTGAGTGGGATTGGTCACAGGAAGCCATTCCCTTGTATGAGTCAAGATTCACTTTTTTCTATCTGTCTTAGGAGTCTGAAAGCAAGCTATTGTAAAACTCTGATGCTCCTGTAACAGGTACCTGGTGGATCAATCGGATTGCCATGCCTAGGGTATTGAAAGTCAGAAGATCACTTTGTCTTTTTGCAACGGACTCCTTCAGAGAATGCAAGCTGTATTAGTCAATCAGCCATTTCCCAATTTGTGCAGCAGGGGGTCAGTTACCTCACTTAGCTAGATAACGTGTTGTGGTTTAGAATAAAAGCAGTGGGTCGACTGTGCACCATGACTAATTACCTACCCTAGTTTGCCATACGCAATTCCGTTAAATAGCTCATCTATACCCTGTCCCCAAGGATATTGATCTTTCTAATCAACAGAAGGGAGTTCAGACATTTCTACTTTGTGTGTGTGTGTGTGTCTCCCCAAACAGTCAATTCACTAGAATACTAGCAATTAGTATTTCTGAAGAGAAATTGTTCATATAGTATAAAGATGGTGCCAAAGAATAGGATAATTGCTATTTCCTGCAAAGTACCAGGACAGCTGTCATGATACATTTATCTGACGACAATTGATTGTCTCTCAGTGGTTTTGTCAGAGTAATCCCCTAAATTTCACTTGTTTGAGCTTTAGGCTGGTTATTTGAGATTGGTAACTGAGATAGTGCAGTGGTCTAATTGCATGGGTTGAAACCTGGCTTACAATCATTCATGAGACCATGTTTGCCTGTGGCCAATATCTCAGCTGACTTCAAAAACTGCATGCTTGAAATGGCAGTGAGTGTGACTGTATTACGAATAGAGCATCTTGTACTTCCTGCTAATTTAGCCTAGCCTAGCCTGCTTCTGTTGAGTGGGCAGAGTTGAGTTGGATCTTCCACGGCTCAATGTGGCCCACGTTCGTAACCCACCCACGTGCACAGCTATAGTTTTTAGACTAGATTTGAAGTCATGATTCAAGTCATGCCCTTGTTGGTGAAAGTAATTTGGGCGGCACGGTGGCACAGTGGTTAGCACTGTTGCCTCACAGCGCCAGAGATCCGGGTTCAATTCCCGCCTCAGGCGACTGACTATGTGAATTTTGCACATTCTCCCTGTGTCTGCGTGGGTTTCCTCCGGGTGCTCCGGTTTCCTCCCACAATCCAAAAAATGTGAAGGTTAGGCAAATTGGCTATGCTCAATTGCCCGTAGTGTTAGGTGTAGGGGTAATGGGTCTGGGTGGGTTTCGCTTCGGCGGGTCGGTGTGGACTTGTTGGGCCGAAGGACCTGTTTCCACACTGTAAGTAATCTAATCTAATCTAATTCTGTGTGAAATGGGTAACACTATTCTTCAAGAATAGAACAGGAACTAGCAATAGTAAGTTGTGGTAAGCTGTCATAACAGCATAAGGGATCAATGAAGTTGCAAGTTCAGCTGAGTTAACGTGAAGGTAGGTGAGTCAGAAAGTGATACTATGGATGTAGATTTGCTCGCTGAGCTGGAAGATTCATTTTCAGATGTTTCATCACCATACTAGGTAACATCATCATTGTTCCTCCAGTGAAGCACTGGTGTTATGAACTGTTTTCTATTTATGTGTTTAGAATTCCTTGGATTGATGGCATCATTTCCTGTGGCGATGTCATTTCCTGTTCTTTTTCTCAGATGGTGGTAAATAGGGTCCAATTCCAGTTGGAATGTTATGCTTCTAGGAATTCTCGTGTGTGTCTCTGTTTGGCTTGTCCTAGGATGGATGTATTGTCCTAGTTTAAATGGTGTCCTTCATCATGTGTATATACGAATACTAGTAACATGGGTAATGTCTTTTTGTGGCTAGTTCATGTTCATGTATTGTGATGGCTAGTTTTCTGCCTATTTGTCCAAAATAGTGTTTTTTAAAGTTTTTGCAAGGTGTTTTGTAAATGACATTTGTTTTGCTTGTTGTCTGTATAGAGTCTTTTAATTTCATTAGCTGCTGTTTTAGTGTGTTGATGGGTTTGTGTGCTACCACGATGCCAAGTGGTCTGAGTAGTCTGGCAGTCATTTCTGATATGTCTTTGATGTAGGGGAGAGTGGCTGGGGTTTCTGGATGCATTTTGTCAGCTTGTTTGGGTTTGTTGCAGAGAAATCAGTGCACTGTGTTCATTGGGTACCGTTCTTTTAGGAAACACTGTATAGGTGATTTTCCTCTGCTCTTCGTAATTCCTCTGTGCTACAGTGTGTAGTGGCTTGTTGAAATAATGTTCTAATGCAGCTTCATTTGTGGATGCTGGGATGATGGTTTCTGTAGTTCAGTATTTGATCCGTGTGTGCTGTTTTCCTGTAGACGCTGGTTTGAAGATTCCCACTGGCGGTTCGCTCTACTGTGACATCTAGAAATGACATTTTGCTGTTGTTTTCCTCCTCTTCTGTGAATTTTATGCCAGTAAGGATATTATTAATGGTCTTGAAGATTTGTTTCATTTAATGATGCCAAAGGTGTCAACCACGTAGCGGTCCCAAAGTTTGGGTTGGTTTGTTTGGCAGAGCTGTTTGTTCGAGTCTCTGCATTACTGCCTCTGCTAAGAAACCTGATATCGGAGATCCCATGGATGTTCCGTTGGCTTGTCTGTAGGTTTTGTTGTTGAAGGTGAAGTGGGTAGTAAGTAGCTTGATGATACTGTCCTTGTTGATGAAGTTAGTGGTGTTTGGTGTCTGTGTCCTTGGTTCTTCTAATGGTGTAGTCTGTGTTTTCTTGGCTAGGCCTGTTACATCAAAGGAGATCATTATTTCATCCCCTTCTATCTTGGTGTCTTTGATGCTCTTCAAGAATTCTGGGGTGGAGTGGATGGAGTGGTGTAAGTCTTGTACTAAGTGTTTTAGTCTTTGGTGTAGGTCCTTGGCTAATCTGTACGTTTGTGTTCCAGGTAGCAAGACTATGGGTCTGAGGGGGACTCCTGGTTTGTGAATTTTGGGTAATCCATAGAAGTGTGATATGTTGGATCCATCTGGTATTCAAAAAGAACGGGTACCCAATGAACACAATCCGCCAATTTCTCAGCAAGAAATCCAAACAAGCAGACAAAACATGTCCAGAAACCCTAGCCACTCTCAACTACATCAAAGACATCTCAGAAATGACTGCCAGACTACTCAGACCACTTGACATCATTGTAGCCTACAAACCCACCTTCACACTAAAACAGCAGCTAATGAAATTAAAAGACCCTATACAGACAACAAACAAAACAAACGTCATTTACAAAATACCCTGCAAGCAGTGTAACAAATACTACTTTGGACAAACAGGCAAAAAACTAGCCACCACGATACATGAACAGCAACCAGCCACAAAAAGACATGACCCACTATCACTACTATCCATATACACAGATGAGGAAGCACACCACTTAGACTGGGACAATACATCCATCCTAGGACAAGCCAAACAGAAACACGCATGAGAATTCCTAGAAGCATGGCATTCCAACCAGAACTCTATCAACAAACACATTGTCTTGGACCTCCTTTACTACCCTCTGAGAAAAAGAACAGGAAATGACATCACCACAGGCAATGACACCACCAACCCAAGGAATTCTAAACACATAAATAGAAAATGGGTCATAATACCAGTGCTTCACCAGAGGATCACTGATGATGTTACCTAGTATGGTGACAAAACATCTGAAAATGAACCTTCCAGTTCAGCGAGCAAATTTACATCCAGAACCTCAACCTGAACTACAAATCTTCTCAAAACTCACAAAGTGATACTGTGTATAATGACTACTATCTTCAATTAGACTTCTATTTATTCAGCTACGGCTACTCTCAGTGGAGTGCTCAGCTAATTACATGCTCGTCTGAAGCCTCATCTGAATCATGCACGGGTTATTAACCTTGGGATATTTTCTTTAGAATAACTCCTTTGAGTAGGAAGACTTCAGCAATGCTGAAGGAAGTATTTGAGGTTTGAATAAAGAGAATGCAATCTCTGAAGACAAATATACATTGACTATCCATCTGGTTTCCCGTCATATGTGCTCAGCAGGCCATAACTGGGCAAGGTGTTTGATTAATGCTGTGAATTTAGGCATTTCTTAAGCTTTTGATCGGATGATTCGAAATGCAGAAATTAGTTCCAGAAGAATTAAAGGGAATTAGATGATGACACAATCTAAACAACCTTGATAAATGTGAGGTGATGTATTTCGAAAGAAGTAACATGGTAAGGTTATACACAAGAGAAGGCATGACATCATGATGTTGAGGGGAATAATCACTTGAGATATCATAGTATTCAAGGCTATGCGCCTAGTGTGAGAATGTGAGACTAGTGTCAGTAGTGGTATATTTTTGGCTTGATGGGCCAAAAGGACTCTTCTATACTGTATGATTCTATGTTTCTGAGGGAATTCCCATACAGAGGGGGAAAAGAAACACATTTAAAGCAATCTCAGCACATGGTGCCACAGAAGAAAAGAATGCTAACTGTTCCTAGGTTGACTCAGATTGCCATGCCATTGCCATGGAGAAAGCATTGTCTCCTAACCCCCGGGAATTCAAGCAAAATGCAAGATTTACATAGATTATTGTTTGCAGAGAATATGTCGCTGAACATGGCAGAATCTTGCTTGTTACAAACATAAATGATCCATGGTATAAGCTTAACTGATACCATTGAAGAAGCAGGGAGGCTGCAGAAGGATTTGGACAGGTTAGGAGAGTGGACAAAGAAGCGGCAGATGGAGTACAACATGGGAAAGTGTGAGGTCATGCACTTTGGTAGGAAGAATAGAGATATGGACTATTTTCTAATTGGTTAGAAAACTCAGAAGTCTGAAGTGCAAAGAGACTTGGGAGTTCTAGTCCAGGATTCTCTCAAGGTAAACTTGCAGGTTGAGTTAGTAGTCAGGAAGAATGCAATGATGGCATTCATTTTGAGAGGACTTGAGGATAAGGGGTGTACTTCTGAGCTTTATAAAGCTCTGGTCAGAGCACATTTGGAGTATTGTGCACAGCTTTGGGCCCCAAATCTCAGAAAGGATACACTGGCCTTGGAGTGTGTTCAGAGGAGGTTCATGAGAATGGTGCCAGGATTGAACAGCTTAACACCTGAGGACTCTAGGCCTATACTCAATGGAATTTAAAAGAATGAGGGGGGATTCTAATTGAAACATACAGTATACTGAATGGCTTGGACAGAGTGGATGTTGGGAAAATGTTTCTATTGATAGGAAAGACATAACCTGAGAGTAAAGGGAAGACCTTTTAGAACAGATAAGGAGAGACCTCTTCAGCCGGAATCTATGGAATTCACTGCACAGAAGGTTGTGGAGGCCAGGTCATTGAGTATATTTAAGACTGACATAGATAGATTCTTTATTGTTAACATCAAGGGTTACAGGGAGAAAGTGGCAGAATGGGGTTGAGAAACTTATCAGCCATGATTGAAGGGTGGAGCAGACTCGATGGGCTGAATGGCCTAAATTCTCCTCCTATGTCTTATGGTCTTATGATTATCTTGAATGGGCTGAGCTACTAGTTCAACAAAAGGGCCTTGTCCTGCTCCTAACTCCTCTGTGCCACTTTGGATTGTTCAGCAGTCATGGAATCACAACAAGCAATAGATGTTTTGTTTTGAATTTGCAAGAGTACAATTGATTTCACAGCCTATAGCTGAGGGAACATGCTGTTTGCTTACATCAATCATTAAGATGTACAGCCCATATATTTTACATATTTGAGCCTCCTTGAGTGTGTGCTAGTAGAAACAAAATTAAATCTTTCTTCCTGACTTGGACGAGGAATCTATTTGGGTTACAGTGGTAGTGGAAGATCTACACCGTGTCTTAACAAAAATAGCTCTCATCTTAATAAGAGGGCTATTTTTCCTGGATTATTGGAGGCTAAGAGGTGACCTTATAGAAGTTTATAAAATCATGAGAGGCATGGATAATGTGAATAACCAAGGTGGGGGAGTGCAAAACTGGAGAGCATAGGTTTATGGGGGGAGGGAAAAGATTTAAAAGCGACGTAAAGTATAACTTTTTCACATAGACAGTGGTGCCTGTACGGAATGAGCTGCCAGAGGAACTGGTGGAGATTAGTATGATTATGACATTTAAAAGCATCTGGATGGGTATATGAATAGGAAGGGTTTAGAGGGACATGGGCCATATGATGGTAAATGGGACTAAATTAATTTAGGATATCTGCTTGGTATGGATGAGTTGGACCAAAGGGTCTGTTTCCATCCTGTACAGTTATATAACTCTGTATTGTTTATTGCAGGATAGTACTTTGATAAGTGCTGCATTAACTAGTTAGTCCTTGTCACCAAGACTTTTGGAAGATATATATGACATACCTCTATCAAACATTAGATTAGATTACATCACAGTGTGGAAACAGGCTCTTCGGCCCAACAAGTCCACACCGACCCGCCGAAGCGCAACCCACCCATACCCCTACATTTACCCCTTACCTAACACTACGGGCAATTTAGCATGGCCAATTCACCTGACCTGCATATCTTTGGACTGTGGGAGGAAACCGGAGCACCCGGAGGAAACCCACGCAGACACGGGGAGAACGTGCAAACTCCACACAGTCAGTCGCCTGAGGCGGGAATTGAACCCGGGTCTCCGGCGCTGTGAGGCAGCAGTGCTAACCACTGTGCCACCGTGCCACCCACATTCACTTAATCCCTTTAGCTCTAAATAGAACAACACCAATCTCACCAATCTAGTCTAAAAAACTCTAACTCCAGCACTATTCTGGCGAATATACACAACATGTAGAAGGAGAATTCTGAAAGATGGAAGCTTTGCTGATATGTCAAATAACAAAAAAGATCTGGTGTGTGGTTCAGATTGATATCAATGAGTCCCCTTCCTTATATCATAAATTGAACTTCAAAATTTCTAAAACACAAAGCCTGCACGATGTTAACAGCAACTAAGTCACTTGGTGTTGGCAAGTTTTTATTAAAATTGAATTGGGTCCTAATTGTCTCAAATGAACCCCATTTTCAGATGCTAACAAGATGGAAGGTTCTTATAGCACAGTGGTAATGTAATCTTTGAGCTAGAAGCCTGGCTCACCTGCTCCAGAGATGTGTAATAACATCACTGAATAGGCTGATTTGAAAAAAGAGCCTCTACTAATGTGACTTGCACCTGGTCCAAATTTAAAAAAAGTGTTGGTTAAGATGGAGACTGACTGCAGCATATCAGGAATGTAACTGTTGTGATCTCTAATCCTGCTTTCTAGACAGGGTTAAAATCAGGCCTTTAGAATTTTCTTCTAAGTCCTATTATTTTGTGGTGTGTACAAAGGTAATTAGTTCTGTGGTGCAGCATGTCAATCACTCAGATATATAGGCACTCAATAGTCCCTAATATAGCCTTTTTCTGGGGAAACCACTGACCCCATGACAGCAATGATGCAAAGCTTTAATCTTAAGGCACAATTAACAGAATGTTTTGCAGAGTTTTAATTGATGCCTGGGAAAAGTGGCAAACACTAAATTTTCAGCTACAGTCCTTCCTACACATGAACCAAACTGGAATTAATGGCCACTGAATTATTACTGTTTCAGCGGATTTAATTAGACTTTTAACATCATAATCTGTTAACAGAATATTGCGCAATTACTGCCCCTTTTTATATAGTTCTGATTTAGTGCAGTCTTCAACCATATAATTTGAAAATGCTCTTTGCTGAAAAGAGTAAGAGGAGACAGACAGGATGGGTTGAAATGCTTCCTGACACCATCAGTGTTAGCCCACCAATCATAGAATGAGATGCACATAATAAAGAGCTTGAATCAGTGCACCTACGTGCCTCAGCAGACAAATGAGGCGAGCAGTTCACTTGGAACTGGTGAGTTTTGCAGCTGAAATGCGTACATTCCACCATATAAACTGTGCTGATGTTAAAATCAATGGTGTCAAATTATTTACACACACTACTGTTGGACAGTAAGCTGCTTCCAATTTCACATAAACCCCACACACACCTCCCACAATAACTCTCCCCACCTGCCAAAAAAGATCTTCCGGAATTAATCAGGTTACTTAATTCGTTCAGTGAGGAGAAAAAAAAATCTGAATCTTTGAAAATGTCAGTGCCTCTGGAATGACAGAGCTTTATTATTCCCTTGACATCAGGGCATAACATGCATGAAAAATGACCAGCTCATGCCATGTTAGATGCAGACTAATGTGAGTGTGATGGGTGAATAATGAAAGGTGGATGTCAAATTTTCCTTGCTGTACCAATTGCCCACAATGTTCTGAAATGCTTTTGAAGCAGTTATTTATAGGTTGAGAAGGTGTGAAGAAATCCTTCAAGTAAGCAGATCAAGGAATCAAGAGGCTAATTTATATAGCAGCACATATTTAACCATTCTCTCAGCGTTTAGCACTCAATCTGATTTTAATTGCAAGGCAGGAATGAAAGGGCTGTTCTCTGACGAACGGTTGAATAACTTGGGCTTGTGCTCATTCGAGTTCAGAAGCATGAGGAAGGATATGATCGGGGTATATAAAATGCTAAAGGGGACTGATAAGGTGGACATTGAACAGACATTCCCCCTTGTGGGACAGTTTCAAACAAGAGGTCATAGATATCGAGTGAGAAGAGGTAAGTTCAAATCTGAGCTGAGGAGAAACTACTCCGCACAAAAGGTGCAGTGGAGGCAGAATCAATCAATTGATTCAAGAAATGAATATATATGTTTCTAATGAAAAGTAGGATAAAGGGCTATGAGGAACAGGGAGGAGAGTGGAGTTGAGCGCAGGATGAGGTCAGCCATGATCATGTTAAATAGTGGAATGGACTTGAAATGTTCAAATGCCTACTCCTGCTCCTAATTCCTACATTCATAAGTAAAAGGATTAAATGAGTAATCTCATTTAAAATTAACTACTGTCCTGGAAGAAGCAAACCATTTGAATTTTTTGTCCTTATCTCATCAGTAGCACTTCAGGTGACCATTGATCAAGACAAATGTGAGGACTCCAACTAATAACGCAAAATCAACCCACCAGAAGTATCATGAGCAACCAATTCAGCTTAGTGAGAGCTTCCCAATACACCATCAAAGTATGCCACAAATTGGTAAACCAGGATCAAAGCAAAACCCATTTTATAAAATGTTGGTAAATTCCACCATCGAGGTCAAATTAGCAATTATTGGCAATTCAGTTCCTGCTCACCATAAACTCAATGATAAATTCTGACAATAAGACAGCAATAAGCCTTTCCTACACCAGCTGATCCACACTGTGTGAGCTGGTGCATTGCCCATTCAAACACACAAGGTTCAATGACCACAGGCAACTTGACAACAAGCACTGATCTTTAGGTAAAATCTGAAAGAACTGAGGATGCTGGGAATAAGAAACAAAAACAGAAATTGCTGAAACTCTGATTTCTCTTGACAATGCTGCCAGACCTACTAAGGTTTTCCAGCAATTTATTTTTTTGTTACTGAATCATTCAGTACTCAGGTGATGAGTTCTTACTGTCAGGAGTTCAAGAAGATCAAACTGATGGCGTGACATCAAAGCACTGCACAGTTTACTGATGGTGTGTAAACTATATTGTTAAAATACAGTGGTTAAGAGCATTGTTAAATTAACAACTGAGAACATTATAACGGAACTTATGGTATAGTGGTAATGTCCCTAACCCTGGGCCAGAAGCACCGGTTCATGGCTGGACTGGCTCCAGCAGTGTGTCCTGACATGCTTGAACAGATTCATTGAAAATATCTTAGTGAACTGAAGAAATCCAGTGCATTTTGACCTGGATAACTTCCACATTTCTGCCACCTTGTAGCAAGGAACATTGATGCCATGTAAATTTCAGGCAATGACCATCTCCACCAAGGAAGAATCTGTCCATGTCCCCTTGACCTTTAACAGCATTGTGATTGCTGAAGCTCTCACTGCCAACATTCTGGGGATTACCATTGATGAGAAATTGAACTGGATAAACCACATAAATACAGTGATTAAAAGAGCAGGTCAGAGGTTACAGATTCTGACATAAGTAATTCAATTTCTGTCTCCCCAGTGTCTGTCCACCAACTACAATACAATTATGTGGTATAATACTCTCCAATTGCCTGAGTGAGTGCCACCTGAACACCACTCAAGAAGCTTGTGACCATCCAGGACAAAGCAACTCACTTGACTGGCATCCCATCCATCACTTTAAGCATTTACTCCCTTTACCACTATGCACAATAACAACAATGTGTACCATCTGTAAAATGTACTGCAGCAACTCACTGAAGCTCCTTTGACAACACCTCCAAATTCATGACCTTCACCATCTAGAAGGACAAGGGCAGCAGGCGTAGGAAAACATCACCACCTCCAAGTTCCCTTTCAAGACATGCGTTATTCTGACTTGGAACTGTTCCTGTGTGTTGCTGGGTCAAAATCCCAGAATTCACCTTCAAAAACAGTGCGAGTGTTCCTGCAACCCAAGAACTACAATAGTTTAACAAGTTAGCTCACCACACTTCTCAAGGACAATTTAGATGGAAAATAAATGCTGGTCTAGCCAGCAATGTCTATATCCAACAAATAAATTTTAAAGAAACCTTACAAGTTGAAACAGCTGAGACCCCGAATCAGTAGCTAAGATGGAATCTATAAATTAACCAACTATCAAGAAAGGATTTGTGTCTACTTTCATAGTCTACATCTGCCTTGGGATCTATTTAGCACTATCTGAATTAATAGGACAATTACCTTGATGCTGTGTGATTTTAGAATTGACCTTTCATTTTTCTACACTTCAGTAAACTAAACAACAGTATTGTCTTCGCAATTTTTAATTAAAACACCTTCAGCTTTGTCACATGTTCTGTTGTAACCATGATGACTGTTCATTTCCCGAAGATCTTTGTGTACAAGTGATTTCCATCAATTTTACGCTAGAACATTTCTGTCTGGAAACATTATCCATCACATACATTGTCCCAAGTTATGCCCATCAAACTTAGTTCATTCCTTTGGCCTACTCCCCAGCAAAAAGTCACAAACCATAAAGTTTATCTGTTAAACAGTCAAAGTTATTTCAAACATTTTCGGCACAGTCGCAGCCAAAGTCAAGTTTCTCTTGTTTGATAACATTTTCTTTCTCTCTTTTCCTCCTTGTAGATGCCGCCATGTTAATTTCTATATTTTCAGTCTTTTCTTAATTGCTTTAGAATGGGCTACAATAGAAAACGTCTTTGATCATGTTTTGTAAGACTCTGGCAGATTCTCAAATGCTGAAACATTCCATGCCAACATGCAACAAGAGCTGGATAGCATTCAGGTTAATCTGGTAAGTGATAAGTAACAGTCACCACACAAAAGTGCTGTGCAATTTCCATCTCTAGCAACAAAGTATCTAACCATCTTCTCTTGAAATGCAATGACATTACCATCACCAGTCCAAAACATTCAACATCCCGGGGGTCGCCATGGGCCAGAAACTGAACTGCAGTGCAGGACTTTCCCCTGATACCCTTTGCACCATACAGAAGACATAAATCAGTGGGGTGTTTTTCTTGGGAATATATAATCTCCACTTGCCTGGATAAATGTGGCTACAACTACACTCAAGACATTCCACAACTTTCAGGACAGAGAAGCCGACTTGACTGGCACCTCATCCACAATCTGCAACATTTACTATCTCCACTACCAATGCACAGTGGCTGTAGTGTCTACCATCTACATTGTCACAACTCACTAAGACTCCTTTGCCAGCATATTTGCAATTGTGACTGTGATCAACCAAGGGCAAACCATTACAGGGAATTGCAGACCAGTGAGTCTTATCATCGTAGGGAATCCCTTAGAGAAAATTCAGAAAGAGAGGATTTAACTTCACTTAGAGAGACAAGGTAAGGTCAAGGATAGTCATCATGACTTTGTCAGAGGCAAGTCATACCTAAGAAATTTGAATGAATTTTCTGAGTGGGGACCAGGTGTGTAGATGAGGATAGTGCAGTTGATGTAGTCTATTTGTATTCAGCAAAATCTTTGACAAGGTCCCACATAGAAAACTGAGAAAGAATGTAAAAGCATATGGGATCCTGGATAGCTTGGCAAGTTGGATCCAAAAATTGGGCATTGTGGTCGGAGAGAGTGAGGGTGGTGTTTCTGGGCTGTTTATGTGACTAGAAGCTGAAAAATGTCCAGTAGACAAGCAGTAGACTGGAAGAACACAGCAAGCCAGGCAGCATGAGGAGGTGGAGAAGTCAACATTTCAGGTGTAACTCTGCTTCAGGATCTGGGGCGAGTGTAAGGGGAGCTGCAGATAGAGGAGTCGGGGGGAGGGGGAGGAAAGGATAGGAAGATGTCCAGAGGTGTAGCACAGGGATCAGTGCTGGATTCCTTATTGTTTATAATATAAATAAATGATATAGATGAGAAAGTGGGAGGGATGATAACAAAATTTGCAGATAATATGAAATTTGACTGGGTGGTTAACACTGAGGAAGAATATCTTAGGGTACAGGCAGATATAGATGCACTGGTTAGATGGACAGGTCATTGGCAGATAGAACTAACAGTGAAAGGTATGGGATGATGCACTTTAGAAGAAGTTGCAAGACAAGACAGTATTCAATGAATGACAGGATTCTGAGAAGCTCAGAAGAACAGAAGGATCTTGGTTTGCCTGTCCTCGGATGCTGCCTGAATTGCTGTGCTCTTCCAGCACCACTGATCCAGAATCTGGTTTCCAGCATCTGCAGTCATTGTTTTTACCTCTTGGTTTGCTTGTCCATAGATTCCTGAAGGCTGCAGGGTAGTTAAGAAGGCAGATAGAACACTTGCCTTTTTCAGTTAAGGATGACAGGATTCTGAGAAGCTCAGAAGAACAGAAGGATCTTGGTTTGCTTGTCCATAGATTCCTGAAGGCTGCAGGGTAGTTAAGAAGGCAGATAGAACACTTGCCTTTTTCAGTTAAGGTACAGATTCTAACAGCAGGAAGGTGATATTGGAGCTGTGCACAACTTTGGTTCACCCACAGCTGGAGTACTGAGTGCAGTTCTGGCCAAACACCCCCTAAAGGAAGAAAGTGATTGAACTGGAAGGACTGCAGACGGGAATAACCAGAATTTTGCCTGGGATGGAGCTGTTTAGCAATGAAGAGAGGCTGATTGAGCTCAGGTTGATTATTTTGGAACAGAGAATCTGAGCAAGGACCTGATTAAGGTGTATCAGATTATTACAGGCATGGACATGATGATAGAAAATAGCTGAGTTCTGATGAAGGGTTACTGGAGCCTGAAATGTAAATTCTGATTTATCTCCAAAGGTGCTACTAGGCCTACTGAGCTTTTTCAGCAATTGCTGTATTTGTTTGTGATTTAAAATGGCTGTTCCCTTTAGTTGAAAGGTCAGTAACAAGGCTTGCAATCTTAAGTTGAAAGACAGGAGGTTCAGAAGGAATTTGAGGAAATTGTTTTTCACCCAGAGGGTGATGGGATTTTGGAATGTGCTGCCAGTGATGGTAGTTAAGGCAGGAAACCTTACAACCTTTAAAAAGTACTTGGAAGAGCACTTGAAAGGATGTAATGTTCAAGGCTATAGGCAAAGAGTTGAAAGTAGGACGAGTGTATATTTAGAGTGTTTTAGTTAGCGTAAACTCAATGGGCTGAAGAATCTCTTTTGTACTTTATGATTCGAAATCAGCACCATGTACAAAAGAACAAAATGCTGGAAACATTCAGGATACCAGGTAGATCCTGTGGAGTGAAAGAAACTGGGTGAACAGATTGGGGTTTCTTGGTCAGTTTGGAATCCTGATGTCAGTCTCTCGTCCATGGAACCTGGAATAGTCTGTGCCAGGGTGTTTGGCTCAATATTCTTGGTGGCAACCAATTGACAGACCATCTCTGAGGCCCACATTAAGGGTTGGGGGAGGATCAAGAAAATGGGAGGTCCAATCAAAAAAGGTGATACCCCAATCAGAAGAGGTTGACATTACTCAAGCATGTAGTTGACAGGACAATTTGCAAAAATATGTTTTACACTGTCCGATATTGCCTTCACATGTTAAACTGAAGAGTTCCACAGTAGCTATGGCCAGTTGTGTGGGACAATATCCCTCAACTGGATTGATTTTAGCTATGAGTCAAACGTGTGGTGCTAGGAAAGCCATGGTCCAGATCTTGCCTTAGCAGCTCTATTATTACACATGGACATTAGAGGCTTTTCAAAATAACACAATGCCATGTTATAGTCCAACAGGTTTATTTGGAAGTACTAGCTTTCAGAATGCTGCTAGTTACCTTATGAAGGAGCAGCACTCTGAAAGCTAATACTGGATACAGAACTGGCTCAAAGATATAGACTGGAGACCTGTGACCAGTGGAGTGCCACAAGGATCGATGCTGGGTCCACTACTTTTGGTCATTTACATAAATGATTTGGATGCGAGCATAAGAGGTACAGTTAGTAAATTTGCAGATGACACCAAAATTGGAGGTGTAGTGGACAGCGAAGAGGGTTACCTCAGATTACAACAGGATCTTGACCAGATAGGCCAATGGGCTGAGAAGTGGCAGATGGAGTTTAGTTTAGATAAATGTGAGGTGCTGCATTTTGGGAAAGCAAATCTTAGCAGGACTTATACACTAAATGGTAAGGTCCTAGGGAGTGTTGCTGAACAAAGAGATCTTGGAGTGCAGGTTCATATTTCCTTGAAATCAGAGTTGCAGGTGGATAGGATAGTGAAGAAGGCGTTTGGTATGCTTTCCTTTATTGGTCAGAGTATTGAGTGCAGGAGTTGGGAGGTCATATTGCGGCTGTACAGGACATTGGTTCGGCCACTTTTGGAATATTGCGTGCAACTCTGATCTCCTTCCTATCAGAAGGATGTTGTGAAACTTGAAAGATTCAGAGAAGATTTACAAGGATGTTGCCAGGGTTGGAGGATTTGAGCTACAGGGAGAGGCTGAACAGGCTGGGACTGTTTTCCCTGGAGTTTTGGAGGCTGAGGGGTGACCTTATAGAGGTTTATAAAATCATGAAAGGCATGGATAGGATAAATGGACAAAGTCTCTTCTCTGGGATGGGGGAGTCCAGAACTAGAGGACATAGGTTTAGGGTGAGAGGGGAAAGAAATAAGGGGCAACTTTTTCATGCAGAGGGAGGCACATGTATGGAACGAGCTGCCAGATGAAGTGGTGGAGGCAAGTACAATTGCAACATTTAAAAAACATCTGGATGGGTATATCAATAGGAAGGGTTTAGAGGGAAATAGGCTGGGTGCTGGCAGGTGGGACTCGATTGGGTTGGGATATCCAATTGGCATGAACGACTTGGACTGAATGTGTTGAGTTGGACCGAAGGCTCTGTTTCTGTGCTGTACATTTCTATGAGTCTATGACTTCCAAAAAAACATGTTGGATGAGAACCTGGTATTGTGTGATTTTTAACTTTTTCCACCCCAGTCCAACACGGGCACCTCCACATCATGACCAAAAATGGAGAATAAGTATTTCTTTTGCCTGTACCTGCTGTGTGATAATCAAAGATAGAGGTCAAACAGGGGAAACATCATTCACCATAAAAGAAAATAGAAGGAAAATACAAAGAGGAGCAAGATAAATAAAGACACAGTAAGTGGCAGTAGTCTGACATGCAGATGTACTGTTAGAGAGGGAAAGGTTAACAGGTAGACTGAATGACAAATAGACAGACAGATAAAACAGGACAGCAGATAGTCATAGAATTTGAGAGACAGAAGATCAATGTAGACAACTACATAAAAGTAAAAAACACCATGATACAGCACTATGTAGTCAAAACAGACAAGGAATGGACATGCAGAGAAATTCTGTCAGACAGACTGAGGGACACGTTAGAAATCAAAAGTCTATGTTTATTTTGAACTGCATTGCTGGGAATGCATTACCGTCTATTCCCAAACAGCTAGGTATTTGCACTTCTGTAAGATCAGCAAATCTGACAGTGAACATGAACCATGTCAATCACAATGATTCCAGATTCATTCCCCAATAATGCTGCATTAGCTGACCTCAACCAGGATCCTCTCAGATGAGTCCGGGGACACGTTATGGAAAAAAATCATCCAGTTCTTGTTTCTGAGCAAGTGCACCATTACTATCACCTTTTAAAAAATCCTTTCATGAGATGTGAGTATTGCTAATTAGGTCAAGATTTGATTCCTAATCCTAGTTATTGTACAAAAGATAGTGGTGAACGATCTCAAGGCATACATCACACATTCAGAACTGTTGGGATTTCCTATATGCCAGTCTGTACCAATCCTCATGGCACATCTCTCGAGCACTGACAGGACACTTCTGCACTTCAATGCTGCATCAGCAAATTTCATTGTAATGCACTCAGGGGCACGCACTAGCTCATGGACTGATCCAGGTTGCATCTCTGGGCTCTTTGCGCTCTCTTGCGGTTCTGTCTTGCATTGCCATTTAGCACAAAGGAAAGAAGCTTGTCAAGGCCGTCAGTCAAATCAAAGGGGATAGCCTTTGATCAGGAGATCCCAGAACAGTAAGTAAAGGCCAGCCTCCAATACCAGTCAGTCAGCTGCTCAGGGTGGTCACAGTCAGGATGTTCATCACATGAGGGATGAGGAATCACATATCAGACAGCCCACCATCCCTCTTGAGTCTTTCTGCCTATCAGGGGCCATTTTCCTTCTGGAATGAAAGAGAAACATGCATTAAGGGAGTTAAAAGTGAATGATGTAGCTATTACCCTTGGCAGAGTTGAAAAGGTATCCCATGCAAGTGAGCAGGAGACGTAGAGGTTATGCAGGGTTGGTGGTGTCAGCAAATGGAGTGGGAAAGCGCAAGTGGGGAAGATGTAGCATGTAATAGTAAGGACGGTAGGGGTCATGTGCTGAGTGATGGATTATTCTGGGAGCAGTGCATGCTAAAGTGGAGCTGGAATCAGGTGTGAGAGACATCACGGAGTGTCAACGATTAATAAGGTGAGCTTAGTAAAATATGGTGAGAAAACAGAGAAGCCTCTCTAAAATTTCAAAACACCTCGGTCAACAAGAAAGCTAAGATCGAGCCAATCAGGCTAGTGGAGATTATTCCCTCATACTTATGACTCACACCTTGTAGATGATGGTTAAGTAATGGGGTGTGTAGTAGGATTTGAGTTACTTTCTGTAGAATTCACAGCCTCTGAGCTCCTCCTTTGGCCATTGTATTCAAGTTCGGTTCACTTTCTGTTGACTGACAGGATGTTGACAGTGGGGACTTCAGGCATGGTAATGTTATTGAATATCAAGGGGAGATAATTAGATTCTCTCTTCTTGGAGATGGTCAATACCTAGCAGCTAAACGATACTTTGCCCAACTTGGTCCAAACATGAATATGGTCCATGTCTTGCTGCACATGGACATGGATTATGTCAGTATCTGAGAAGTCAGGAATTGTGCTGAACTTTGTGCAATCATCAGCAAACATCCTCACTTCAGACCTGTATAGGAAACACGCGAAATAGACGAAATCTCATCAGTGATGGCTTCCATTGTTCATGCAATATTAATGACTCACTGAAAGGTTGGATTCAGGTGACCAAGTCCCACATGAACTGGACTTAGTGGATGTTGAAGGTCAAAAGTGGGTGATACTGCTGCAGTCAAGGGTTGTGGTCCTGATAATAGTAATCAATTCGCATTTCATGTAACATGACAGCAATGTCAAGGGATATTAGAATAAAATCCAGAGGTTTAGAGAGATGCTGCAGTTTTCACTTTGCAGAACCAATTTTCCACTCATTTATGAAATGGTTCAAGTCTCGCCTGAATACACAGTTCCAATCCTAACAAAACATCTGAAAATCTGCAACTTGGTTGTACACAGCTTATATATTCATAGCATTATTGAGAATGATTCTTTATTCCAATCTATTTCCTCTGCAGGGTGTACTTGTTCCAATTTAAATCTGAGATGACTGTATATATCCAGAATCTCAGGTGTTAAGCATAGTCATACACATTTGTTGCCCTCATCACGTCGAGTACCACATCTATCTCTGAAAACTAACAAAAGCAGCACTTAGAAGTATTTCTTACAAAAAAGAATCAAAATTTAAAGAGACATCTGCACACACAGAGAATGAGACTCAAATCTTAACAGTTTGCAGAAAACACCTGAAAATCTGAACATACACATTTGAAATGAAAGAGGCCTATGATAACATTCAACATTATTTACATCAGACCATAAAAAAAAATACAAATTAGGAGCAAGAGTAGACTATTCAGTACCTTGATCCTGTTCTGAAATATGTTAAGACTATGGAGAATCAGATTCAAATTGACTTTCCTGCACACCTCCACACTTCCTTCACTATAACCCTTTGACTTTTTGGTTAATGATCTGTACACAGTTGCCTTAAAAAGATGCAATGACCCGGCCTCTATCAACCTCTCAGACTAATGAGGTCTCTGAATGAAAATATATTTCCCTTATCTCCATCCTGAATGGAGGACCCCTAATTATTAAAGTGTGTCATCCATATCTAGACTTTCACATAAGAAGGAACATCCTTTTAGCATCCACTTGTCAAGTCTCTCTGGATCTTCTATGTTTTAGTAAGATCAACTCTCATTCTTCAAAGCTCCATTAGTTACAAGCTAAACATGTTCAACCATTCCTCATAAAACTGTTCTGTCATCCCAGGTATCAGTTGACTGAATCTCATGTGAATTGCTTCCAATACATTTTCTTTTCACTTCATTATATAAAGAGGCTAAAACTGTATATGTGTTCCACATGTGGTTTACCATCATTCTGTGAAACTGGAGTGGAACATCCCTACATTAGATTCCATTCCCCTTACAATAAAATGACACCATTCTACTTGCCTTCCTAATCACTTGCTGTACCTGCATGCAGTGTATATTAAGAAAAACCTTACAGGAAAAATGAACACTAATTGTCATCAAATCTTTGGAGATTACTTTATATGATCTAAAATAATAAGTAAAAATTGGATTTCATTGTATTTTGTGCAAGATCTATTATCTGTGAAAAATAACATGATAGATATTACTAGTCACTCTGATGTTTAAAAAAAGACTGATTATATAAACGGGATCATCCTTCATCATCTAATTTAAGTTTGACTACCAAACATATAGCATGGCACCAAACTTTGTTGTTTTTACTCAATTTTAATTGGCTACAATAATTAAATGGACATCACTGAAAATGCTTGAAAGACAGTGAAAATCCCTCCAAAAGTTTCTGCAATCTAAACAACTGTAAAGTAAGGAGTCAGTCAGCAACCACCATTTTTTCCAACACACTGTGCACCACAGCCTGCCATCTACATAGAGAAACAATTTGCCCCACACATCATACAGGGTGCATCCTTAAGCAAGCAAGGAAGAAAATACCTTAGGTGACAAAGTTATGCAATTGAGCTCAAAGGTATCACTTTAATCAATAATTAATTGGCATTTCTCACCTAAAAATAATTCGTAGTAGCCAAAAACTTATATCCTAAAATCTAGCCAAAATTTTGAGAAGTTTCTGAATTCTTAAAAGTGCTTTAATTGAGTTCTGCCATGCAATTTCTCAATTCGTAAGCCATTTTGTTGAATAACTCTAAAAGTAGCAGCTTTTGCAGTGAACACTGTTTTACATTTTGAGTGCAGGGTTCATTTCAGCATGAAGTAATGTAGCCATTATATTGGCCACAACTGATAACCCAGCATGTTTCAAGATGAAATAAAGGACAAGAATGGGCAAGCTTCAAACTCAGCTGGATAGCTCTGCTGCAGCCATTGGGGGTGGGTAATACTTGATTTCTAACCCATTCTTTGAACACAGCAGCATGCAGGCTTTTAGGTATTTTTTTCATTTGAAAGCCTGCTACTTTTAGTTGAGTAGGAATGCAATACATTCTAAGAGTTTATACTGCTTTGTTACCATAGCATTTGAGAAACAGGCAGCAGTCTGGATCCATCAAGATTCCATTAGCTTTAAGAGTTCCAGCAGTTTTGGAGAAAGAACTTGTGCCACGACCAAGAGGGATGTTCAATTATTACTCAAACGACATTAGCTAATATTATACTTGTATGTAGCCAGTATACTCAGATGGTTAATTTTTCTGTCTCATTTTCAACCAAATCATTTTATGCAATAAATAATACAATAATAACCGTCATTTCTGAATTATTCAACAGAATTGATTAAGTAATTGACTTTTGTAATTTTGCAGGTTATGGAATATTAAATTTTGTAGGTCACTGACTGTCTTACTCACAAGGATCTAACATTAAAATGATATAATTAGTGAACACTGACCTATTTGGTATCAACTGTTCTTGTTCAGTTATTTTAACCAGCCTTCTCGCTGTATTATGACATGCATCCAAATCATAGGTGGGGACATTATCACAGCGACATAACAGCCTTTTTATTGGCTCATGCTTAAATGAAACTTCCATTATTAGAAACATTTTGCAGACTGACTCAAATGATTGATCCTTCTACTGGATATCCAAGTAACTAGTTACTGATTGGATTGATAACAGAAAGCTAAACTACTGTAGATACTGGAAATCTGAAACAAAAGTTGAAATTGCTGGTAAAACTCAGCGGGTCTGGCAGCATCTGTGGAGACAAAGCAGAGGGTCACTATACCCAAAACGTTAACTCTGCTTTCTCTCCACAGATGCTGCTAGATCTTTTCCAGCAATTTTCTTTTGATTGATAATTGAATCTCTTGTTAAACCTATATTGCATTTTGAGAATTTAAATAATTGTTTCCACTGCTGACAAATCTCAGCAAGCAAGTTACCTCAAGCAAAAAATGGCTTATGTCACACTAAAGCTCAGCAGAATTCATTGCAAGAGTCTATTGTGATAAACAGGTAATGAGATGGATAGATTTCAACTTTCACAACCAGGGGGAAAAAAAACAATGAAAGCAGACTGGTCACTTACCATACAACCCACCCAATCTAAATCTATTGTGATGTATAACAAGTCGCAAACCTGTTTACTGAGATACACATCCACTGGCAAAAGTTAACATTAAACCCCATTTAGATACAAATTAAAGAGAAAAAGAAATGAACAATGCTCATTAACACATATTTTAGATTTGAAATAATATTGCTGGCCCAGAATTTGCAGCACAGCATCTCAAGTGTGTTTTGTTAGCTTGACATGTTCCTGAAATCTTCAGTTCAAATATTTTACCAAAAGAACTACAGCAAATGAAAACTGATAATAATGTGGTGAGGGTAACAATGAGTGCGTGAATCTGGTCAACAACAGGACAAAACTAGGAACTCCTCACCCAATAATATTTAGGTATTTAGATATTTACTGCAAAGACAAAGATGGAGGTGAATTAGAGTAAGTGAAATCACTATCAAATCAAGCACAGAAGGAGAGACAGAGGAAAAGAAAAACAGGTTGAAAGATTAAGTAAAAAATTTTTTTAAAAGATTTTGCAAAATCTCCAAAAGCAATTCATTAGCTGAAAGCATAAGGCTCTACATTCCTAATTATTCATTTTCTGACAATAGTGATTGATGGATAATCATTAACATTTACGACTACTTCTGGTATTACACACTGGACAATTACAATGGCAAATGCAATTGGCAAATGAATGTGCAAACATTACAACTTAAAAACGGGATGTTATTTTCACAAACCTAGTGACAGAGAGGTACATGTCACCCACTAATTTGTGACAATTGACAGGCCAGCTTTACCTTCTGAAATTGAATTGTAAATTAGAAAAGTTGTGCATTGTTCGCACCTTCTAGTAAATTCTAGGCTGATTAGTTTAAGATTGTACGAGCTTATTAAATTGAAAATTCCAGACTTCAGAAGTGGCAAGCCTCAGGTTTTCTCATTAACTCATCCTAATAGTAAACTGATGATCAGGAGATCACAAAGTTTATATTAATCGCAGTAAGAGAAAATAAGTCACCATGCTCGTAAAGGACCATAGGATTGCTTTCTTATTCAAGAGTTGGTGGTTTCACCTGAGGGTCACCATGCCTCAGACAAGAGGGAAGGTTGAGAAAGAGGATCATTCAAGGTAACCTCAGCGAGTGTGAGAATTGAACCCATGCTATTGGTATTACTGTTCATCACAAACAAGCTGCCCAGTCAACTGAGCGAACTAACTCCCAATAGAATATGTGTGTGTATATAAATATATGTGTGTGTGTGTATGATTATATGTATAACATATTACATCACAAACGAAAGGTACACAAATTCATTATGCATTAGATGAATAGTCACATGGAAATTGCAGGATTGTTATTGGTCCTACGGTTAACATATAAAAGAAGCAAAACTGGGACAAACACAAGCACTTCAATTTGTTTTTGGATCTGTTTAATATTTACTTTTGTGCTATTTTAGTGCATTGAAGTGAAGTTTTATACTGTATGGATGTTTTAACTGAACAGAGGAAGAAAAACACGTTCACAAGAAAGGTTTTTAAAAAACATTTCCACTCAGAAAGAAAAAAAATCGCTCCATGGAAAATTCATGTATTTACATGACAATCTGGATTCTTTGTATAATGGGGAATGTTCTGCAACAAAACAACCCAAACCAGCAGGCAACACAGTCAAACAGAATTTAACTAAGGTAAAGGACACAAAGTAAATTGCAAGTATTTAGTAACCAAGAATATAAAGTGCCAGATGCATAAGGAGTGCAATGAAATTAGAATCCCAGCCTCATCTGTAATTCTGTTATGATTCTTCAAACTGTGCACATTTGCTTTCTTGTATCCAGTCCAGCAGAAATCACTTAATAAACTTTGCCCAGTAAGTAAGCCATTCTATTTCATAGGAAACGGTAGAATGACACAAACACATACAGGTTTAATAATTCATGCTGCCTGATAAAATCAAGTTTATACATCTGCAGTTATAGCTAAAATAAAGAAAATGTAACAAAACAAAATTTATCTAAAGCACAAAATTTCTAGACTGGCACTTCAGTGTATTGCTGAGGGAGTGCTCATCACTGGCAAGGCCAATATTCATTGCCCATCCCACAGTGATCTTGAACTGAACAACTTGCTGGAACATTTCAAGAGCAGTTAACAGTCAACCACACTGATATGGGACCGGAGTCCCACATAGGTCAGACCAGGAAAGGAAGGCAGATTTCCTTCCCTGAAAGACATTAATTTGATGATTGTAGGAGTTTCTTTTGCAGAAACTGCTCAGTAAATTTCTTACGTGACAAATTATTATATCCAGTCACGATGACGATGAAGAATTGGAACCTCTCATTATGCATTCTCATACATAATTATGCGTTCTCAAACAACTCATCCTCAAAAATGTGGGGAGCCCAGCACATCAGTGTAAAAATAAAGCGAATGTGTTTGTGATGATCTTCAGCCAGAGGTGCCAAGTGGATGGTCCATCTGAGCCTTCTCCAGAGGTTGCCAGTGTCACAGATGCCAGTCTTCAACCAAGTAGATTCACTCCACATGAAATGAACCAATCACTGGAAGCACTAGCTACTGCAAATGCCCTGAAACAATTTTGACAATAGTAGTGAAGACTTGTACTTCTAAACTTGCTGTGTGAAAATGTTCTAGTACAACACTGGCATCTATGAGCAATGTAGAAAATTGCCCAGGTGTGACCTGCACATAAAAAAAGGGAAAATTCAACTCAATCAATTGTTGCCCCATCAGTCTGCTCTCGATCATGATGGAAGGCATCATCAACAGTGCTTTCAAATAGCATCTGCTCAGAAATAACCTGCTCACTGACGCCCAGCTGGGGTTCCACTAGGGCCACTAAGCTCCTGACCTGATTACAACCTTGGTTCAAACGTGAATAAAATAACTAAATTCCAGGAGGGGTTAATAGAGACTGTCTTTCACCAAGTGTGACATCAAGAAGCCGAAGCAAAGGCTGAAGTCAATGGGAGCCATGGCAAAACTTTCCGCAAGTTAAAGTCATACATTGGCACAAAGGACGATGATTGTGGTTGTTGGGGGCCAGTCATCTCAGCTCCAGGACATTTCTGCATGAGGTCCTCAAGGTATTTCTGAACCCTGTTATCTTCAGCTGCTTCATCAATTACCTTCCCTGCATAAAGATGAGAGTTAGGGATGTTCACTAATGTTCACTAATAATCACCTTATGCGATACCTCAAATACTGAAGTGATCTGTGTCCACATGCAGCAAGACTCAAACAATATCTAGACTTGGGCTGACAAGTCACAAGCAACATTTATGCTCAGGCTAAAAACCAACTCCAACAAGAGACACTTACCACCTTAACATTCAATGGCATTATTATCACTGAAACTCACACGATGCACATCCTGGGGTTTCTATTGGCTAAAAACAGAACAGAAATTGCCTTGCAAATACAATGTCAATGAGAGAAGATCAGAGGTTAGGAATTGTGCAGTAAGTTACTCAACTCCTGACTCCCAACGTTTGTCCACCATTTACAAGGCACAACTCAGGAGTGTGATAAACATTTCCACTTGTCTGGAAGTGTACAGCTCCAACAATACTCAGAAAGCTTGACACTATCCAGGAACACCACAGAGACTTGGTTGAAGGAAGGGAATGATAGGCAGCTAAATGTTCCAGGATAAAGACGCTTCAGACAGGACAGGGAGGGAAGTGAAAGGGGCGGGGGGGGGGGGGGGGGTGGAGTTGCATTGCTGGTCAGGGATGATATCATGGCTGTGCTAAAGGAGGACACTATGGAGGTCCTGGATAGTGAGGCATTATGGGTGGAGTTCAGAAATAAGAAGGGTGCAGTTACATTGTTGGGGCTGTATTACAGACCTCCCAACAGTGAGCATGAGGTAGAAGAACAAATAGGTAAACAGATTATGGGAAGATGTAGAGGCAATAGGATAGTGGTGAGGGGAGATTTTAATTTTCCCAACATTGACTGAGATACACTTAGTGTCAGAGGTCTGGATGTGGTAGAATTTGTAAGAAGCATCCAGGAGAGTTTTCTAGAGCAGTATGTCAATAGTCCGATGTGGGAAGGGGCCATATTGGACTGGTACTGGGCAACGAGCCAGACCAAGTGGTAGAAGTCGTGGTGGGGGATTTCTTTGGGAAGAGTGACCACAATTCTGTACGTTTTAAAATACTCATAGACAAAGATGAGAGTGGTCCTAAGGGAAGAGTACTAAAATGGGCCAAGGCCAATTATATCAAAATTAGTCAGGAGCTTGGAAATGTGAATTGGGGGCAGCTGTTTGAAGGGAAGTCCACATTTGATATGTGGGAGGCTTTCAAGATAGGTTAAAGATAGTGCAGGACAGGCGTGTCCCATTGAAAGCAAAGGATAGGAAAGGCAAGATTCATGAACCGTGGATGACAGGAGAAATTGTACGACTAGCAAAGAGGGAAAGGGAAGCGTACATAAGGTCTAGACAGCTAAGAACAGAAGGGGCCCTGGAAGAATATCAGAAGAGTAGGACAAGTCTTAAACGAGGAATCAAGTGGGCTGAAAGGGGTCTTGAAATAGCTTTAGTGAGCAGAATTAAGGAGAATCCCAAAACATTTTATTCTTATATAAGAAGCAAGCAGGTAACTAGAGAAAGGATTGGTCCATTGAAGGATAATGAAGGAAGGCTGTGTGTCGAACCTGAGAGAATGGGTGAGATTCTGAATGATTACTCTGCCTCAGTGTTCACTGAGGAGAGGAACATGATGAATGTTGAGATCAGAAATAGATGTTTGATTAGTCTGGATCGCGTTGGCATAAGTGGGGAAGATGTGTTGGGTAGGCTGGAGGTTATTAAAGGAGACAAATCCCCAGGACTAGATGGGATCTATCCCAGGTTGCTGAGGGAGGTGAGAGAGAAAATAGCTGGGGCCCTGAGAGATATCTTTGTGGCATCCTGAAACACAGGTGAGGTGCTGGAGGACTGGAAGATTGCTAATGTTGTCCCCCTGTACAAGAAGGGTAGTAGGGATATTCTGGGTAACTACAGACCAGTGAGCCTGACATCAGTGGTGGGAAAGTTGCTGGAGAAGGTACTGAGGGATAAGATCTATTTATATTTAGAAAAGAATGGGCTTATCAGTGATCAGCAACATGGTTTTGTGCAGGGGAGATTTGCCTTACCAACTTAATAGAGTTCTTTGAGGAAGTGACCAAGTTGATAGATGAAGAAAGGGCTATAGACGTCATATACATGGACTTTAGTCAGGCATTTGATAAGGTTCCCCTTGGTAAACGAATAGAGAAAATGAAGTCATATAGTGTGCAGGGTGTTCTAGCTAGGTGGATAAAGAACTGGTTGAGCAACAGGAGACAGAGAGTAGTAGTTGAAGGAAGTTTCTCGAAATAGAGAAAGGTAACCAGTGGTATTCCACAGGGGTCAGTGCTGGGGCCACTGTTGTTTTTCATATACATAAATGATCTGGAATAGGGCACTGTTTGTATGATCAGCAAGTTTGCAGATGACACGAAGATTAGTGGAGTAGCAGAAAGCATAAGGGACTGTCAAATAATGTAGGAAGATATAGATAGATTGGAGAGTTGGGCGGAATCGTGGCAGATGGAGTATAACCCGGACAAATGTGAGGTGATACATTTTGGAAGGTCTAATTCTAGAGCGAATTATACAATGAATAGAAGAGCCTAGGGAAAAGTTGAAGGGCAGAGAGATCTGTGAGTGCAGGTCCACTGTACCTGAACGTTGCTGCACAGGTGGATAGAGTGGTCAAGGAGGCATATGGTATACTTGCCTTCATCAGACAGGGTATTGAGTATAAGAGCTGGCAGAACATGTTAAAATTGAACAAGATATTGCTTCGGTCGCATTTAGAATACTGTGTACAGTTCTGGTCGCCACATTACCAAAAGGATGTAGACGCTTTGGAGAGGGTGCAGAGAAGGTTTACGAGGATGTTGCCTAATATGAAAGGTGCTGGCTATGAAGAGAGGTTGAGTAGGTAAGGTTTGTTTTCATTAGAAAAAAGGAGATTGAGGTATACAAAATCATGAAGGGGATAGACAGGGTGAATAAAAATAAGCTTTTTTTCCCAGGGTGAAGGATTCAATAACGAGAAGTCACACTTTCAAGGTGAGAGATGAAAGGTTTAAGGGAGACACACGTGGCAAGTACTTCACACAGAGGGTGGTGAGTGTCTGGAACACGTTGTCAGCAGAGGTGGTAGAGGCAGGCATGGTAGATTCATTTAAGATGCGTCTGGACAGATGCATGAGTAGGTGGGGAGCAGAGGGATACAGATGTTTAGGAATTGGGCGACTGGTATAGACAGTAGATTTGGATCGGCTCAGGCTTGGAGGGCTAAAGGGCTTGTTCCTGGGCTGTAAAATTTCTTTGTTCTTTATTCTTTATTCTAAAAAAAAACCATTTACTGGGAGCACACCTGGGAATATTCACTTCCCCTAACAGTGACTCTCAATTGCAGCAATGTGCTCCATCCACAAGATGCACTTGAGAAATTCATTAAGGCTATTTAGGTAGCACCTTTGAAACCCATAAACACTTCAATCTAGGAAGGAGAAAGGCAGCCATCTGCAGGTCCCTATCCAAGTTATTCACTACCCTGACTTGGAAATATTTTCAATGTCACTGGGTCAAAATCCTGGAACACCATCTACAACAGTGTTGTGGGTGTGTCTACACCAAATGGAGAGCGGCAGTTCAAGAAGGCAGCTCACTGTTACCTTCTCAAGGGTAACTAGGAAGGGGCAATTATTACTGACTCAGCCAGTGATGTACACATCCCATGAATGAATACAAAGTAGTTTGTTTTTTCGTGCCCAACACTTATTTTTGTTAATTCTATTACCAATTTAGTAACATAGATATCCAACAATGGAATAAGTAATATCCAAAACTGGAAAGATATTACACAACTTGATGCAGTAGAAGGAACATATTGCAAGTTTACAAATATTGCATCTTCTGACAGAGGATTGGTAATGAAACATTTAAATGTCTTAAGCAAACAGTTTTACTTATTTTTGGTGAAATAACTTGAAAAGAAGCTGAATATACAGAAGTAAAAAATAATAGTAAATGTAACTTCCATCATACTTCCATAAAGAAAACAAGTCCCCAATCTTTGAAATTCTTTAAAATATGCTTCAACTTAGTTTCTAATGGAATATGATAAAAGCAACACTCAGTGTGGAATCCATCTTTATTGATTTCTGAGAGGAAGCAGTGTAAAGCTGGGTGTTAAAGTTGGCTGAGAAACGTTCAGCTCTCATACTGCATGGATTATTGAGGTGGCAGTGGTAACCACTGAGCAACCAACCATGTTGCTGACATCTAACTGCTTCCTGTGCAAGGCAATTCACAATGACAGCAAATACTGGCCTTGCGATGCCCAAGTTCCATGAAAGAATGAAGAAAACTAAAGTATACATTATATCTGAGCTCAGTATTGTCCTTAGCTAATGTTATACAAGCAAGGTATTAATAAAAACTAACAGAAATATTCAGGTTATAATTCTTGCAAACAATGCGATTTTAAAAAGAAGTATCTATACTGTTGTGAATGCTCATATTTCAATGTACAATTATATTTTCACCACCCAAACAGAATTAAATTGAGCAATTTAGATTGTCTCAATATTCAGCTGATCTGAGATTTCATCCCTCGGGAGGTCAGCTGGATAAAACAATTAACAGCCTAAATGCGACACGATTCTCACGCTATTCCATCAGTAATCACTTTAATTGATGCACATGGTTTATCTAATAATTATGCTTTCAGAAAAAGAAGCCAGACTCTCAGTTATGCAATATTTGGTTGCTTTGCTTTGCTTTACAAAAGCACCAAACATAATGTTCCACATACATCAGCTGTAAAGATGCACTGACAAATTAATCAATAGACTGCCTTTGTTTCAGACCAAGAGTCTTTTCCACTCTACCTTAATTATGTTATCGTGATTATATATATAAAATATATATATATATATATATATATATATATATATGTCGTGCTCTAGGTCTTATAGGGGCTCATCTCTTCTTTGGCGTCCTTTGTAAAATTGGGAAAGCATTTTCCCTGTTTTCACTAAGCCAGTAGCAGTTATTATCCTGGCTTCCTTTCATTCTCTTCTGTTGGTGCTGTTGAAACAAGGTCATGAGTGGAGAGACAGCACAATCCATCATTCTTTTATCCAAGGGGATGACAATTTTTGTTTACAGGCTTCAGGCAAATAGTTACTGGGAGGAACATTGCCACTATTCATCTTTATTGTCCCTGAGAGACTTACCGTGCTGATGATTATAAGGTAGGTGCCATGTTTTTGAAGGCCCTCTGGAAAGCCACTTGTGTTATTCAATGCATAACAGTCATAGATTTCTGCCTTTATGCAAGCAAGGATTAATATCTAACTCAAAGGGACTGCAGGCAGAGAATTCAAATATTAATCTTGGGCCATGCTGTTTTTGTAATGAATGCTTTCCACAATAAGTTGTGCTCATTGCAGTGTTGTAATACTTGAAGGAAATGGTGGAAATACATTCTAACCAGAAGTATAAACTCTCTGTCATTATCGTGTAGACTGGACAAGTCTGGGGGTATAAGGAACAATATATTTTTTCTGAGGACCAAATTCTGCAGATGCTGGAATCTGAACTGAAAACAAAAAATGCTAGAAATCTCAGCAAATCAGGCAGCATCCACAGAGTGACAGCAAGTTAACATTTCAAGTCTAGATGACACTTTATCAGAACATATTTTTCATTTTTGGCCTATGAACTAAAACGGAAGTTGCACAGCTGTACAGTTGACATACCAGGAGAATTTTGCCCCTTGCAAAAAAAAAAGGTGATGCACATTTTTCACTGAGCAAGCCAGTGTTGTTTTTGCAGTAGTGAGGAGGATACTTTGAGAATGAGCAACTTCATGAAGTTTTGAGTTAAGGAGAAACTTGGGGATAGTGAAGACTGCAGATGTTGAAAAGTCAGAGTGGATAAAATGTGGAACTGGAAAAAGCACAGCAGGTCAAGCAGCATCAGAACAGCAGGAGAGTCCATGTTTCGGGCAGGAAAATTCATCATGAAATCAAATCTCCTGCTCTTCTGATGCTGTTTGACCTCCTCACCTTTTTCCAGCTCCATACTCTATCAACTCTTAAGGAGAAACTGCTCAATGACAGCCCTTGAATTGGTCAATCTGAGCCTGTTACAGAGACCGGGGCCCTGTTATAGAGATCCAAGAGCCTGTTACAGAGAACCAGGGCCCTGTTTCAGAGACCCTTGGCCCTGTTACAGAGACCCTGGAGCCTGTTACAGAGACTGGGGGCCTGTTACAGAGACCAGGCCAAAGTCAAGCAGCGATTGGAGTAGCAGCAGAAGAGGAATAAGAAGAAGAGATAGAAAGATCAACTCTATTGTAGTAAAATCTTGGATTATATACTGTGTTTCAAGATGGTGCTGAAGCGTGGTGATACTTTGAGTATAACACACTAAAAAAAGTTTCACTGTATTTTCCTACCCATGTGACAATACATCTAAACTATCTTCACAGGTGCCAGATATGACTTCAACCAGCAGAGAGTTTGCTCCCTGATTCCCAATGATTCTAGCTATACTGGAATACCTTGATGCCGCACCCATTCAAATACAACCTTGATGTCAAGATCTGTGACTTTCACCTCACCTCTGCAGTTTAGCTTTTTTGTCATGCTTGAAACCAAGGCTGTAATGAGGTCTGGAGCTGAGTGGGCCTGGCAGAACCCAAACTGAGTGTCAGTGAGCTAGTTATTGCTGAGCAGGTGCTGTGTGATAGCTTATTGGGTATTTTGAGGCTTGAAGAAAGTTTCAAGTGGCATTCTTAAAAGTCAGTTTTGGGATACTTGCTTTTTACAACGCATAGATATATGTACATATGATCTAGATCTGGGTGTGTAAGGTACTTCAAAGTTTGCGGACATCATACAACTTGGGAGAACTGCAAATTGTGAGAAGGACGACAGAAAACTTCAAAATAGAGTTGATAGAGTGGGCAGAGAGATGGCAAATGAATTTCAATGTGGAGAAATGTGAGGAGATACCTGTTGAAACAAAGAAGATGAAGAGACTGAATAACACAAATGGTTCTACTCTAAAGTGTGTGCAGGAGCATAGAAACTTGGGTATATATAAGTTATTGAATATGGGAGAGAGCTGTTAATAAGCATGTGGAATTCTGGGCTATATTAATGACACCATAAAATCCAAGAGCAAGGAAGCTACAATGAACTTATATCGGACACTGTGAGACTTCAGCTGGAGTCCTGTGTACAGTTCTGGATACCACACTTTCGGAAGGGTGAGAGTGCATTGGTAATATGTAGAAGAGATTTAGCAGAATGAATCCAAAGATGTGACGCTTCACTTATGAGGAAAATTTGGAGAAGTTGGGATCATTTTCCTTTGAGAGGCAGAGGTTAGAGGAGATTATCGAATTATTGTTAGAAGTTTTACAAATCATGACGGGCCTGGACATAAATGATAGGAAGGAACTGTGCCTACTCGTAAAGGAATTGAGGATCCGAGAGCAGAGTATTGAAGGAAAGCAACCATGAAGTGACAAAAAGATTTTTTCCACACAGTGACTAGTCTAGAATGTAGCACCTCGATGTGTGGTAGGGGCAAGATCAATTTGGGTAATTCAAGAGAATATTAGATGATTATTTTAATGAAACAAAGTGTAAGGCTGTGGGGAGAAGGTGAGAAACTGGCATAAAGTTACAATGCTCAGATTTGCAATGTTGACATGATGGGCTGAATGGTCTCCATCTGATTTGTAACAATACAGTGATTCTGCGATTTATGTAGCATTTAGCTTACTGAGTACAAACCACTGAGGACTTATTTTGTTCTGCCCTGACTGTTTTGATGACTGCTAAACTGCACTGTTGATGTGACAGGTTTTCTCCTTGAATCAGCTGCCTCTCTCCAAAAGAAACCTACATACTCACAACCCTTTTGGATGGTTCTCTTTTATGAAAATAATAGCGGGTCCTAGTTCTGCATCCCAGTGTCATCCGACATTTGGTTGCAAGGAAAAAAGCTCTTTTTTTTTCTCTTTTCTACCCTTGTTTCTAAAGCACTGCACAATTCTCCTCAACAGTTTTAAAGTCAACTTTTAGAAAACCTGACATTACCAGAACTCAAAAATAAACACATGCACCAAATAGAAATTTAAATCAAAGTTAACATTTTACATGATTTTGTTCACTTTAGAACTCACATTTCCAAGTATTAATGTTACATGAATAATAATCCTACTTCAGACCATAACTACAGTATAGCCCCAAAGCATCAATTACATTAGATTCCCCACAGTGTGGAAACAGGCCATTTGACCGACCCTCCGAAGGGTAACCCACCCAGACCCATTTCCCTACACTTATTCCTGAACTAATGCACCTAAAACTATGGGCAATTTAGCAGAGTCAATTCACCTGACCTGCACATCTTTGGACAGTGGGAGGAAACTGGAGCACCCAGAGGAAACCCTGCATAGTAACCCTAGGCAGGGATCAAATCTGGGTCCCTTATGCTGTGAGGCAGCAGTGCTAACCACTGAGCTACTATGTCGGTAGATGAATGGATACATTATATGTTTTTTTCTTGATATAAAGATGTATCGATTTACAACTGAGGAGGGCCACTGATGTATTACTTTAATGTCTCATCAAAAGATAGTCACTCAATCAGTGCAGGACTCCCTTAGGAATGGACTAAATTTTCTTTTGGGAGTGTGCACTTCAGAGTATGACCATGAATCAAAATTAACATATTCTATAGCACATAGCCCCTTTAAAATTACTTCATTGGCTACAAAACGTTTTGAGCTTTTGGGGGGCTATGAAAAACTCAACAAAAACATATGTTTTGAATTATTTGATTATAAACAATGTATTCAAATTATTAAAAAATGAAAACCTAAGGTGGGAACTTGTACACAGTGCTTATGCACAAGCAGTTAACAGGCAGAGATAGAGTCATAGACTCATAGAGATGTACAGTACGGAAACAGACCCTTCGGTCCAACCCATCCGTGTTGACCAGATATCCAACCCAATCTAGTCTCACCTGCCAGCACCCGGCCCATATCCCTCCAAACTCTTCCTATTCATATACCCATCCAAATGCCTCTTAAATGTTGCAATTGTACCAGCCTCCACCTCATCCTCTAGCAGCTCATTCCATACATGTACCCACCCTCTGCGGGAAAAAGTTGCCCCTTAGGTCTCTTTTATATCTTTCCCCTCCCACCCTAAACCTATGCCCTCTAGTTCTGGACTCCCAGACCCCAGGGAAAAGACTTCGTCTATTTATCGTATCCATGCCCCTCATAATTTTGTAAACCTCTACAAGGTCACCCCTTAGCCTCTGACACTCCAGGGAAAACAGCCCCAGCCTGTTCATCCTCTCCCTGTAGCTCAGATCCTCCAACTCTAGCAACATTCTTGTAAATCTTTTCTGAACCCTTTCAAGTTTCACAACATCTTTCCAATAGGAAGGAGACCAGAATTGCACTCAATAATCCAACAGTGGCCTAACCAATGTCCTGTACAGCCGCAACATGACCTGCTAATTCCTGTACTCAATACTCTGACCAATAAAGGAAAGCATACCAAATGCCTTCTTCGCTGTCCTATCTACCTGCGACTCCACTCCAAGCTCTCTGTTCAGCAACACTCGCTAGGACCTTACCATTAAGTGTATAAGTCCTGCTAAGATTTGCTTTCCCAAAATGCAGCACCTCACATTTATCTGAATTAAATTCCATCTGCCACTTCTCAGCCCATTGGCCCATCTGGTCCATATCCTGTTGTAATCTGAGGTAACCCTCTTCGCTGTCCACTACAGCTCCAATTTGGTGTCATCTGCAAACTTACTAACTGTACCTTTTATGCTGACATCCAAATCATTTTATGTAAATGACAAAAAGTAGAGGACCCAGCACCGATCCTTGTGGCACTCCACTGGTCACAGGCCTCCAGTCTGAAAAACAACCCTCCACCACCACCCTCTGTCTTCTACCTTTGAGCCAGTTCTGTATCCAAATGGCTAGTTCTCCCTGTATTCCATGAGATTTGGAAGAATTATTCCTGTTGACCAATTGCACTTCAAGGAATGTAATGCAAGTTGTTCATCTTTGATTAGTTTCTTTAACACAGATATAATGCAACACTGATATCAATAATACTTTTCTTTGCTGAGATGTGATGTGCACATTTCAATGTGGCCCACATGATGATAATACAACTCAACAGTTTGAATCTGGATCAGTGGTGCTGGAAGAGCACAGCAATTCAGGCAGCATCCGACGAGCAGCAAAATCGACGTTTCGGGCAAAAGCCCTTCATCAGGAATAAAGGCAAAGAGCCTGAAGCGTGGAGAGATAAGCGAGAGGAGGGTGGGAGGTGGGGAGAAGGTAGCATAGAGTACAATAGGTGAGTGGGGGAGGAGATGAAGGTGATAGGGCAGGGAGGAGAGGGTGGAGTGGATAGGTGGAAAAGGAGCTAGGCAGGTCGGACAAGTCAAGGGGACAGTGCGGAGCTAGAAGTTTGAAATTAGGATGAGGTGGGGGAAGGGGAAATGAGGAAACTGTTGAAGTCCACATTGATGCCCTGGGGTTGAAGTGTTCCGAGGCGGAAGATGAGGCGTTCTTCCTCCAGGCGTCTGGTGGTGAGGGAGCGGCGGTGAAGGAGGCCCAGGACCTCCAT